>NW_006921768.1:2547279-2576216 GCF_000298275.1 Orycteropus afer afer
AGATTATCTTCTGTGTCTGTGTTAATTGGTTTCCCTTTTCTTTGTTGAAGAGGGTCTGTGCAATCCTTCTGCCTAGTCCGCCATCTTGCCCCGCCTCCCCTGTATTTAATCTTGTAGGTTTATTTTACTATGTTGTTGTTGTTGTTGTTATGTGCCATTGAGTCGGACCCGACTCATAGCGACCCCTCCCTTGGGTTTCTGAGGCAGTATCACTATGGAAGTAGATTGCCCAACCTTCCTTCCAAGGAGTAGCTGGTCGGTTTGAACTGCCAGTCTTCTGGTTAGCAGTGAAGTGCATTACACAATATGCTACCAGAGCTCCTATATCTTACTCCTATTTTACTATGGATACTTCTATATCTCGGTTAGTTTCTGGGTGATGTTGTCATGTATGTTAATCTTAGGTTGCTGTCTGCTGCTATTCTGGTTTCTCTGTCCCAAGGATTCCCTTTAGGATCTCTTGTAAGGTTGGTCTGGTTTTTACAAATTCCCTGAATTTCTGTAAAGTCTTCATTTTGCTATTATATTTGAAGGACAGTTTTGCTGGGTACATAATTCTTGGCTAGAACATTTTTTCTTTCAGGGTTTTACATATGTCATCCCGCTATCTTCTTGTCTGCACAGTTTCTGCCAAAAAATCAAAGCTTATTCTTATTGGTTGCCCTTTGTAGGTAACTTTTTGTTTTTCCCTATATGTTTTCAGGATTCTTTGTTTTTGGTTTTGGGAAGTCTGATTATAATATATCTTGCTGACTTTCTTTTGGGGTCTATCCTGTTTGGGGTTCATTGAACTTCTTGAATGCATATCCTCTTGTCTTTCACCATATTAGGGAACTTCCCTTCCAACAAAATGTGACAATTTTTTCTGTGTTTTTGTCTGTCTCTTCCTGTTCTGGAATTCCAATCACACATAACTTATTCCTCTTGAGGATGTCACAAACAAAGCTTAGACTTTCTTCATTTTTTTTTTTTTTCATTCTTTCTTTTTCCTGATTGTTCCTCTAACAAAGTAGTATTGAGAGATTGTCTTCAATCTTGCTACTTGATTTAATTCTACTCCTTTGCCCTTTCAATGTGTCATCTATTTTTGAAATATTAGGATTAGTCTTCTGGATTTCTACTTGCTGTTTGTGTATTATTTCTAATTTTTCATTTAGTTTGTCAATTTGTTCTTATATTATTTTCCTGAATTCTTTCAGAGTTTTGTCTGTTTTCCTTTTTTTTCAGTATTTTCCTTAAGATACCTAAATAAAATTCTTTTGAATTCCTTATCAGATAGTTACAATGTCATTTCTTCCCTTGTTTGTATTACTTTGTCTTGCTGCTGTGTGCCAACTGGTGTTTTCTGTTGCCTCTGAGACAACACCTTCACAACAAAAAGACAAACAATCCAATTTAAAAATAGTCAGAGGGCATGACAGACACTTAACAAAAGAAGACAGCCAATAAATACATGAAGAAATGCTTGTAATCATTAGCCATTATGAGATGCAAATCAAATCAACAATGAGAAATCATCTCACCTAGGCACTAATAACAAAATTCAAGGCAAAAAAATTAAAAAACCTACAGAAAACAACAAATGAGTGTGTGGAGAGACTAGATCCCTCACATACACTGGTGGTGGTACTGTAAAATGATGCAACCACTATAGAAAATGGTATGGCATGCCCTAAGAAGCTGATAATAGAAATACTGTGTGATCCAGCAATCTCACCAGGAGATAGAGAAATGAGAGCCAGGATATGAACAATATATGTGTTACAGAATAGCAAAAAGATGGAAACTATCTAAATGTCTATCAATGGATGAATGGGTAAACAAACAATGGTATACCCACACACAATGGAATACTACACAACATTAAAGAATGGCAATGAATCTATAAAACACCTCATAATATGGATGAAACTAGAGGACATTATGCTGAGTGAAATTAGTCCCAAGAGAACACAAATATTGTATGAGAGCACTGTTGTAGAAAGTCAAGAAAAGGGTTTCACACACAAAAAAATACTCTTTGATGGTTACCATGAGTGGGAAGGCAAGGAAGGGTAAACCACTAACTAAAGGATAGAAACACATTAACTTGGGTGAAGGGGAAGACAATTAAAAAGAAGAAAAAAGGTGAGGAGACTGCATGGGCTTCTGTAACTAACATATGTGGAGAGCCAGGAATCTGGTCTTGTGAAGATGCTTATCTCAGAGACAGCGATCTTTAATAAAACAAAAGGTTCTTACTTATGTCCTTTCTATTTCCCCATACTAACTATACCTTGACCTTTTAAATAGTGTTTGTATAAACTTTCCAGTACCCCTTAGAAATGCTTTCTTTGCCCGACCAATCAGTTAGAGCTTTCTTTGTTAGTTGCCGACCAATCAGTTGTTGCCTAATTCGCGCGCGTGGGCTTTTTTATACCTATCAGCTACTTGATACCTTTGAACATATTTTTTGCACCAATTGCTGGCATCCAGCACTGCCTTAGGTAACTGCCCTTTGATAAACGTCACTTCTAGTATATATGCTTTGTTCTGAATTTAATAAAGTTGAGACTTGATCAGAACTCCTGTCTTGTCTCCATTTCTCGTGTCTCCTGTCCTATTTTCCTCACTCCCTCCCTCAGGGTCTCCGTTGACTGACCTGCGGGCCGGGTCAAACATACATGTATTTTTTCCTTTAATTGGCAAATAGTGTGCCCCCTCCTCCCAACAAACTCATTAAGGCTTGGGGCACAAAACAGTGTTCTTTGGTACTACCTCAACTCCCTACAGTATGTTATTCCTCAAAGGAAGACAGGCATTCTCTCTAACCTCACTTGAAAATGCTGCACAGCTTTGGCATCTCACAGGATTCAAAGCATCAGAGGTAGTACTCAGCAGATATAACTATGGTTACCTGGTGATGTGATAATGGTACTTATAACTATGGTTACCTGGTGATGTGATAATAGTACTTAGAAGACATGACAATCATCCCCAGCTGATGTGACATGATGCCCAGTAGACATGTCTATGATCCCTGGCAGATATGACAATGATTCCTTGAAGATGTGATTCTAATACTCAGGAAGTGTAACAGTGGTACCTAGTAGACCTGTCTGTGATTTCCAGCAGATGTGACTAAGAGTGCCTAGCTGCTGTGATGATAGCACATAGCATATGTGGTGGTATCTCCAGGAGAAGCAGAATGCTCTGTGGATACCACAGAACCTTTCTAAGTAGCAACAGACTCTGGATGATTGAGGTGTTAGGGAGTTCAAGCATTCCATTGACCCAGCAAGGATGGCACTGGAGCCCAAGGATATGGTATTGGTCAATGGTTGCAGAGGGAGAAAAAGAAAATGACTGATACATCGGATAGCTGCTAGTATTTATTTATGCAATTGTGTAGAGTACAAACCATGAGACAGAGTTTTTTTGGTATTAAGGATGTAAAGAAGAGACTTTGTATGGGTTGGAGCAGGAAAATGACCAGGAATCTATGGAATGCACTTCTATTATCTAGGGTCATTTAAAAAAAAAAAAAAAAAAAAAAGGAAACACAAACCTAATTGTTTTCATGCAATTCTAGCTATCTCTGTAGTTTTCATCTACTCATGATGTGTTTGCCAATTGCTAATTACTAAATCAAATCAACTGGTTTTCTTCTTACTTTGCCAGGAATTCTGGGGAGGAAATGATCTTACATACGTACATAATAGCTTTCTTTTAGCATGAAAAATCAATGGCTTTTTCTCCATTGACATAAGCATGTATAATCATTGGTGGGAGAAGACATGTTCTAACCAGACAACTTTCAAACATTTATCCTAGGTTTTTCTTCAACCCACAGTACAGAAGTAACATAAGCATATTTAGAATTGTGGACATAACAGTCTTTAAAAAAAAAAAAAAAAATGGCATAAATGAAGTGAGAGAAGAACATTGGAAAGTATAAGAATCCCTTTCTTTTTCCCCAGAGGTCAAAAAATGAAAATTCAGGGCATTCAGAAGCAATCAGCCCTAGGACATGATACATCTCAAGGCCAGAACTAGATGGTGCTAGGCTACCAATGCCAACCACTCAGGAAAGTTTCAAAACTGGAGATCCTGGATAGAGTGGTAGGGAAAATGTGGAACAAAATTCCAAACACAATGATGACCAGAATTACTGGTTGGATGGAGTCTGACGGGACCTCCAATACTATGGCCCTGGGATATGCTTTGGGCCTGGATAAAACTCACTCCCAGGGACTGGTTCTCAGCCCAATAGTAAATAAGATATACATGCAGAGCACTCAACCCAGGATGATACATCCATATACTCTATGGAGATGTATCCCTTGGAGCCATCAACCACAGGGCCCTAGAGGGGCAACATTCACAAGGAGGAAATGCAGGACACACAGGAGTGCATAACTATGAGGGGCACAGGGAGGGAGACGTGTTACTGGGCAGGGAGGGGCGGAAACTGGGTTAGGGTGGGGGATGGTAATTGGGAAGTGAAACCAAATGTACATGAAATGTTGAATGTAAAACAAACTCTGCTCTGTAAACTTTCACCTAAAGCACAATAAAAAAATAGAAAATTGAACCTGAGAGAGGGTCAAGAGTCATTGTTGAGGGAAGGAGGAGTGGAAAGTTATTGCTGAAGGGATACTGAATTTCTGTTTGGAATATTGTAGAACATTTTAAAATGGGTGGCGAATTGGCAGCACAGTTTGGTAAATAACTAATGTCAATGAATTGTCACTTAAACATGGTTAAAAGGGCAAAGTTTTTGTTGCATGTATTTTACAACAATAAAATTTAAAGAAATAAAAGAGTCAATGGCTCTCAAAGAAGAGCTTGTGTCTGTAGGCATTTTGATTTTGAATCTAGTAGTTTTCACACTAGTTTGGATAAGCAGTAATGGAGTTCAAAAAGATAAAGACTTTATTTCATATTTACAGAAGTGACTGATACTGGTCTCATTTTACATTAAATAAGTGTTCTCATTTTATACCAAATTGCCATGGAGATTTCCTCATCACATTTAGAAATGTCCATTTAGAAAAGTGATCAGGACAGTCATCTTCACAGAAGTGTCATTGTTTTTTCATGTGCCATAGACTTTCTGATTTTATGTCCCACAGTGACAATGACTAAATCTGGGATTAAAGCGGCTAGAAAAAGAGGGTGTGGAACTATTTTTCTGTCATAATTTAATGGACAGTTTTCTGGGTGCTGAGTACCAAATGGATTTAGGAGATGGTGACTAACAGCAGCCTCAGGGACTGGAAGGATTCTATTTCTCCAATTGCTCTCTATTGGATCCACAAGAAGAAATGCCATCCGCCAGGGCAACTTCAACTTTCCAGTTGGTGTTTCCCCTAGAACATAGTCACAGGATGCCTCTGGATGAGGGAAAGGAGGGAGTTGTAGCATGTAGGTAAAATCACTCCATTGGAAGCAAGTCAGATTGGAAAAAGCTAGATTGTGCTATATAATAAACATAAATATGTGGTATCAAATAGCAAGTGTTCATTTGTTTCCAACATAAATGAATTACTGAAATGCAGTTTCTTGAGGAACTTTTTGGAAGGAAAAATACCAACATACCCCATGTAACAGATTCCATACTACCACTCCCCACTGCCATCGAATTAATTCCAACTCACAGTGATGCTATCGGATAAAGTAGAACTACCCCATAGGGTTTCCAAGCCTGTAAATTTTTATGGAAGCAGACTCATCTTTCTTCTGCAGAGTGGCTGTTGGGTTTGAACCGTTGACCTTTTGGTTAGCAGCCAAATGTCTCAACCACTGTACCATCAGAACTCTTTAATATATTCCATAGCTATATATATATTTATATAAAGAAAAAATATATATATATAGCATACTAATGAAGATGTATTTTATACATTATGCATATTAATAACTTGTACACTCTTCTAGGGGTAATGATAGACTACACCAAACAATTATTAACAATATGCTACAACCAATGGTGCTGATTAAGTGTAGCTATAATAATTCAAAGCACAGTAGCTATTTCCAATCTGTCTGAATCATCTCTTTAATGGGATTTTTTTTTTTTTTTTTTTTTTTTAGCAATACTGGTGGGATTAGAGAGAAAAACAGCTATTCAGATCAGACTATAGCAGTATGTCCCTTCACTAAATCAATATTCTCTTCAAGGACAGGTATATTTCCTTACTTTCATGGCAAGTGACTCAATATTGCTGTTGCCATATGCCAGGTACAGTTGTCTGGTGAATCCATTTTTTGCTGCTCCTGTTGTTCTTAACTGAATTCTTTTACCTTCTGGGACTGACCAAATTTTCCTTTTGTAAATGTCACTTGCCCTTGTAATCACCATTTTTGTGTCATTTGCCCACTTAAATCACTTTATTCTCTGATCTACTAACCTTAAATCCTTTTCCAAAATTCATAATTTCTTTTTCTTTAAATAAAAAGGCTGTGTTTGAAACTGTAATTTACATACAAAGTTACTATATTGATGTTTGAATCCCAGTCACTCTGTGTTGTCAAAATTGTAGCATTTTGCTAAAATATAAGAGAAAACAACCTTTATGGAGATATAACTTTCAGATTTTAAATCATTAAATATCTTGTTTCATATTTTGCTTGAAATTATTACTAATTAATTAATATATCATAAAGAAGCTACTATTTCACTTAAATTCATATTGTGTTTCTATGTTTTCAGATTTAAAAATACCATATTATTTCCTTTAAGGGTAAAAAAAAAAAAATACCTCACTGCCGTGGAGTTGGATCTGACTCACAGCGACCCCTCCTTGGGTTTCCGAGGCAGTATCACTACGGAAGTAGATTGCCCAGTCTTCCTCCCTAGGAGGAGCTGGTGGGTTTGAACTGCCAGCCTTCTGGTTAGCAGTCAAATGCCTTAGGCACTACGCCATTGGTCTTAGAGTCTTTTGGAAATAAGTTGGAAGAGAGACATCCCTATAAACAATAAAGCAGATTAAGAAAACAAAGTAAAGATATTTTAAAATGAATCTACAAAAGTTATGTGAAAAGTTTTTCAACATTAATTGAATATTGATGAAGGAAGAACCTAAATGAACATATTAATAGTTACAAGGATAATTTGTTACATAGCTGAAAGAAGAATAATCACAAAGTCCATATATTTAGCTTTGAGGAGAAACAAAGAGAGAATCCATTTGCCGTAGCAATTCTTTCTTAGCCAGGAAGAGACTAATTAGCTGATATAAACAAGTAACATGAAAAAGCCAACCACCACCACCAAAACTTCAAAGTAGTAACAAATATGAGAATTTCAAGTATCTGGCCAGATTCCAAGCTTTCTTTTATGTACAAATAGTGATTTAAGCGGGAGCTCTGGTGGCATAGTGCTTAAGGCATTTGACTGCTAACCAGAAGACTGGCAGTTCAAACCCACCAGCCACTCCTCAGAAGAAAGTTTGGGCAATCTACTTCCATAGTGATACTGGCTCAGAAACCCAAGGAGGGGTCGCTGTGAGTCAGATCTGATTCAATGGCAGTGAGTTTGGTGTTTTGGTGAGACATCTACTGGGATTAAAAATATATTTTTCCTTTAAAGATTTTGTATGAAAAAAAGATTTCTAGTTTTTTCAATTTTGTTTTATATGAGCTAAATTTCCAACAAAGTGCACATATGGCTTTTTTAAAGGAAAATAAAAATCAGAAGAGCTATTTTTTAATATTACTCAAAATAGTTCAGAAACAATTATCATTGTATATGGCAATTATTTCTGAACGCTACCCAGTAATGAAAAAATGTCTTCACTGGCTGCTCTCCCTCAGCTGACTATGGCACGTGCTGCACTGTCCCTACTTCTGCTCCCTTCTTTATCTTTCACTAATTCCTGGAGCGTGTGTGCTAAAGAACTTTATGCACTGGTTTACAGGACACTTTGGGGTCCAAAACAATGGTTGGCACAAGTAGCTAAACTAAGATGTCTTAAAACGCATGTGACTTATTTATCTGTGTGCAGGGAAAACAAACAAAAAACTTAAGTCCAATAACTAGTTGTTAGGAAATATACTCACCAAAATTGACTGGGTCATATTCAATACATCAGCACACCTGAGCAACCAAAGGTTTACCCAGGAATTGGTACCTACGTCACATGAGGAGTCCTTGGCACAAATGGTTAAGCACTTGACTACTAACTGAAAGGTTGGTGGTTCAAACTCACCTGGAGGGGCATCTTGGCAGACAGACCTGATGATCTGCTTCTGAAAAGTCACAGCCTTGCAAACCCTCTGGAATGCAGGTCAACTGCACATATATGAGGTTGTTATGCTTTACAATCAACCTAACAGTAATGGATATTGTTTTTGTTTTGGTGGGTCACAAGTCCCACCCAGAGCTACCTTGGAAGTAAAGCCTGGCAATTTACTTCCCAAAATCAGCCATTAAAAACTCTATATAGCACAATTCTACTCTGATACACATATGGTCTCCATGAGTTGGAGTTGATGACAACTGGTTTATGTCATATACACAGAGTTTAAGAGACAAACTTAAAAAGTTGGCTTAAACTTCAAATGGTTTTTCATTTAGAAAAATCTAACTGTATTCATATACTTAGCAAAGACAATTCAACCAAATCTAAGACTTTTTTTACTATCTTTTTAAAAACTACTTTTTTGAGGGAGAGATGATTATTATATGTCATGTCTCCAGTTTATGAAGCATATTTTAGATTTCAAGAGCAAAACAAAATTCAATCCCTATATTCACCTTGGTTATGACTAAAACCTTAGTTTTAATCAGCTTCACTAGTAATGGGCCAATTTTCCAGGATCCTGAATGGAACACTCTTCCTAATATATACACTCCAAATGACTGCATCAATGAAAATCCAGACAATATACCATAACAGATTGAGATAACATTTCTATAAAACATAAAGGTAGTTCATAAAAGTCACTGTTGCTAGAACTTAGGGAGTTTTTATGCTTTCCTCCATTAACTCTCCGGCGGGTGAGATTTATCTTTTTATGGAAAATGGACAGGAAAAAAAAAATGTTTGATGGGTTAGCAATTCATGATCAAAGTCATTACATGGTTTTTCCAATCAAGTTAGAGCAAAATGATTTTGGAATTTCAGAATTTGCAGAAATGGTAAGAAGCCTGACCAACTTTGAATTCTGCTCAAGGAATGAAAATGAGGTTGGACACTGTTTTGAAATGTGCATGTGCATCACATGTTTTGCCAGTTTCCCTTCCCTTTAGCCAGCTGCAAAATCTCCTGAAATGTCATCCAAACTTTGTTAAAGACAAGTCACTCCAAACGTATTCTTCTAAGTCTTTGTAATAAAAAAGGATATTTTCTTCAGTATTATTGACTAAAAATTAAAATACCCAAAACCAGGTGAAAAATTGGCACTTATTTCTCTCTTTCGAAAAGTAATAGACTTTTTCCCTATGGTTAACATAGAGCATGTAGCAAAAACTCACTGTTGCAGAGTTGATTCTGACTCATAGCAACCCTGTGGGACAGAGTAGAACTGCTCCATAGGGTTTCCAAGGCTTTAAGTCTTTACAGAAGCAGACTGCCACATCTTTCTCCTGTGGAGCAGCTAGTGGGTTCGAAGTGCCAGCTTTTCAGTTAGCTGCTGAGTGCTTGTCCACTGCACCAGGGCTCCTTACGCAATTTCTGCCTGATCTTTGCTCTGGACTGAGACATTATCTTTACTATAATGGACGGTATTCTCTAGAGTATACTAAGCTTCAAGGCTATTGCTATACAAACATCCTTGTCAGGATAGACAAAGGTTGAACTTTATGAGAAAAATTGCTTTTTCACTCTCTATGCCTCTGCTCTCATTGTGACTTTTGTCTTCTATAACCTATGGCTTCCTGCCGAGCTGAAGAGCTCTATGGAATTTCTTAGGATCATTGAAGAAGGAAAAACTATCGCAAGATGGGTGGCACAAGAGGTAGCTGAATCTTAAAGAAGTAGACTCTTCCAGATAGTACTGTCCAGTATAGGAAAGATAATGCCTCCCTCCAGAGCAAAGGTCAGGCAGGTTTGCCTGAAGCCTATTAAAAAAAAGTTGAGTGTCCCTAAGTGAGGGTTCCTCAGCAGTGATACAAACCCACAGTGTGTGCAAGATGCACCTGAACCACTCTGTCATCTCTAATACTTGGGGACCAAAGGAAACCAATGTAATCATAAGTCTCATGCTGCCATCATGTTCCATGAGTAATCTAGTCTTTATTTTTACCCAAGAGACTTTTATCTTCTGCCAGTATGCATGAAACTATGGCAGGTAAATTTGTTACAAGTAGGGTTAAATCTCAGTCCCTTCACAGTTCTTGACAGATGGTTATTCAAATGAGATAGGAAATGCAGAATAAAAAGGATATGTAAAGGTGAGTTTAGTTTTGTTCTTGCTTGAGTGGTTGCTGAGGCAGAGAGTTGGTATCGAAGGTCTAAATTTCAGAAGAGAGGTCTGAGATACAGATATAAATTTGAAAGTTATTAGACTCACAAGACAAGTAATATCTTGAGAGTGAAAAACTGAATGCCAGGGACCTTCAATATTTAAGTATTAGGTGTGGGGATATGGAAAGAGAGGAACCTCTAGAAGAGACAGAGGAATAGAAAGAATGGAATAATGACAAGCTGTCTCTCAGAAGCCAAGAAAGTCAAGAATTCCCAAGAAAGACTGGATGGCATGTCTTTAAGTTCCTTGACTGAATTCCTTCCATGGCTTCAGCTCCCACTGGACACACCATTATCCATTGTAAGGTTCTGGCCTCCCTGGGTGATCCCAAGCCCAGAGTTAGATAGTACCATCTCCTTATTTTTTAACTTTCCATCCTGAAAGTGGTCATGGCTTCCAGTTGTTGCTGATCTCTGGGATTCCTCACCTATTTGGTTTATGAGTTCCTGCACCACTCATCCTACCAATCATCTTACACTTCCTTTTTTTGTTTTTCCAAATAAATGAAGAAGTTTATTTTTGCCTGGTTCAATCCCAATTAGTGTCAGTAAGAGCAAAAGCCAAATACTAGAGGGAAAAGAATGGAAAAAAGAAAACATTGTAGATGAGCAGTGTAGACTATTCTTCTAGTGGTTTGGGTGAAAAGGGAAGAGAAATCTGACAATTGGTAAAGGAGACTCATGCATGGGTGGTATTAATGGTAAATGTGCCATTGCTAAATGAAAGCTTTTAGATTAAGTTCCATCCGCAGGAATCTCAGAAGTAAGGCCTGGTGACCTACATCTGAAAAATCAGCCATTGAAAATCCTGTGGAGTACAGTTCCACTCTGACACACACGGGGTTGCTGTGAGTCAGAATCAATTGGATGGCAACTAGCATTTAGTTGTTTAGAGGAGTCCCAGGTCTTCTTATTTGGTCTGGAGTTTAGATTGGACAAGATATGAGCTTGCTTTAGGGTTGAGGGAAATAAGTCTGAAAAGAGTGAAGAGGATAAAGGCAGATGATTGAGGACGTCTGAGTAACAGAACAAGGTCCAAGAAACAGTAGGAGATGAGGGCTTTCAAAGGATCCAGTTAACAGATTTGACCTTGAAAAGGAGGCTGCTGTTGTGTGCCGTGGAGTGGACCCGACTCATAGCGACCCCTCCTTGGGTTTCCGAGGTGGTATCACTACGGAAGTAGATTGCCCCATCTTCCTTCCGAGGAGTGGCTGATGGGTTTGAACCACCAGATTTCTGATTAGCAGTCAAGTGCCTTAGGCACTATGCTACCAGAGCTCCTTGAAAAGGAGGCTAGACCATTGATATTCTGAAACTAGCAATAAGAAGATAAGAATTGATGTAGCTACAAATCCCTTTGTAAGTAAGGAGGCTGACATTTTCTGATGGCTACACTATCTCTGAGAAGTTGGAGGTAGAGAAGAGGCTGGAGGAGAGTGGTGGTGGGATAGAATTGTTTTGAGAGACTAGGAATGGGAGCTGACCAAAGATCTGTAACAGGATTGATGGGTGATAAAGAGGGCCACCACCACTTTTCTGTCAGTTTGTCATTCTGTAGTGGCTTGCATGTTGCTGTGAGGCTGGAGGCTATGCCACTGGTATTGCAAATACCAGCAGGGTCACCCATGGTGGACAGGTTTCAGTGGAGCTTCCAGACTAAGACAGACTGGGAAGAAGGAAGGGGCCATCCACTTTGCAAAGAATTGGCCAGTGAAAACCTTATGAATAGCAGTGAAATACTGTCTGATATATTGCTAGAAAACTTTATGAATAGTCCTGAAGCTATATTGTCCAATATAGTGCCAGAAGATGAGCCCCTCATGTTGGAAGACACTCAAAATACAACCAGGGAAGACCTGCTTCCTCAGAGTAGAGCCAACCTTATTGTGGATGGAGTAAAGCTTTTGGGACCTCCATTTGCTGATGTGGGATGACTGAATATGAGAGGAAACAGCTGTACACATCCATTAATAATCGGAAGGTGGAATGTAGGAAGTATGAATCCAGGAAAGTTGGAAATTGTCAAAATGAAATGAAATTTATAGAGATCAATACCCTAGGCATTGGTGAGCTCAAATGGACTGGCTCTGGCCATTTTGAATCAGACAACCATATGATCTACAATTCCAGAATGACAAATTAAAGAGGAATGGCGTGGCATTCATCATCACAAAGAATGTTTCTCGATCTATCCTGATGTACAATGCTGTCAGTGATAGGATAATATCCATATGCCTACAAGGGAGACCAGTTAATACTACTATTACTCAAATTTACGCATGAACCACCAAAGCCAAAGATGAGGAAATTAAAGATTTTTACCAACTTCTGCAGTCTGAAATTGACCAAACATGCAATCCAAATGTGTTGATTATCACTGGTGATTGGAATGCAATAGTTGGAAACAAAGAAGAATCACCAGTAGTTGGAAAATATGTCTTTGGTGATAGAAATGTTGCTGGAGATTGCATGATAGAATTTTGCAAAACCAGTGATTTATTCATTGCAAATACCTTTTTTCAACAACTTAAACAGCACTACACATGTGACTTCATCAGATAGAGTATACAGGAATCAGATCAACTACCTCTGTGGAAAGAGGTGATGGAGAAACTCGATATCTTCAGCCAAAACAAGACCTGGAGATGACTGGAATAGACCAACAACTGCTCATATGCAAGTTCAAGGTGAAGTTGAAGACAATTAAAACAAGTCCACATGAGCCAAAATATGACCTTGATTATATTCCTCCTGAATTTAGAGACCATCTAAAGAATAAATTTGATGCATTGAACACCAATGACCAAAAACCAGAAGAATTGTGGGATGACATCAAGAACATCATCCGTGAAGAAAACAAAAGGTCATTAAGAAGACAGGAAAGGAAGAAAAGACCAAAATCGATGTCAGAAGAGACTCTGAAACTTGCCCTTGAATGGAGAGTAGCTAAAGGAAATGGAAGAAATGACAAGATTACAGAGCTGAACAGAAGATTTCAAAGAGCAGCTCAAGAAAATAAAGTAAATTATCATAATGAAATGTGCAATGACCTGGAGTTAGAAAAGGGAAAGAACATGCTTGGCATTTCTCAAGCTGAAAGAACTGAAGAAAAAATTTAAGCGAGTTTCAATACTAATGACTCTATCGGCAAAATATTGAATGATGCAGGAAACATCAAAAGAAGATGGAAGGAATACACAGAGTCACTGTACCAAAAAGAATTGGTTGATGTTCATCCATTTCAGGAGGTGGCATATAGTCAAGAATCAATGGTATTGAAGAAAGAAGGTGAAGCTTCACTTGAGAAATTGCCAAAGAACAAGGCTCCAGGAATTGACAGAATACCCAGTGAGAAGTTTCAATGGACATTGAATAAGAAAGACTGATACTGTGTTGGAGGGACTTGCTTGGCTATGCCAAGAGATTTGGAAGACAGCTACCTGGCCAACTGACTGGAAGAGATCCATATTTGTACCTGTTCCAAAGAAAGGTGATCCCACAGAATGTGGAAATTATTGAACAATATCATTAATATCACACACAAGTAAAATCTTGCTGAAGATAATTCAAAAACAGTTGTAGCAGTATATTGACAGAGAACTTCCAGAAATGCAAGCTGGATTCAGAAGATGATGTGGAATGAGGGATATCATTGCTGGTGTCAGATTGATCTTGGCTGTAAGCAAAAAATACCAAAAAGATGTTTACTTGTGTTTTATTGACTATGCAGAACCATTCGATTGTGTGGTTCATAACAAATTATGGATAACATTGAGAAGATGGTAATTCCAGAATACTTAATTGTGCTCATGAGGAACCTATACATGGAAGAGGAAGTTGTCGTTCTAACAGAACAAGGGGATACAGCATGGTTTAAAATCAGGAAGGGAGTGTGTCAGGGATGAATCTTTTCACCATACTTATTCAATCTGTATGCTGAGCAAATAATCTGGACCATATGAAGAAGAGTATGGCATCAGGATTAAAGGCAGACTCATTAATAACCTGTGGTATGCAGACAACACAACTTTGCTTGCTGAAAATGAGGATGGCTTGAAGCATTTACTGATGATGATTAAAGACTGCAGTATGGATTACATCTCAAAATAAAGAAAATGAAAACCCTCACAACTGGACCAGTAAGCAGCATCATGATAAATGGAGAAAAGATTGAAGTTGTCAAAGATTTCCTATTACTTGGTTCTATAATCAAAACTGATGGAAGCAGAAGTTAAGACACCAGACTACATATTGCACTGGGCAGGTCTGCTGCAAAGGACCTCTTTCAAGTGCTGAGGAGCAAAGATATCTCTTTGAGGACTAGGTGTGCCTAACCCAAGCCATGGTATTTTCAATTGCCTCATATGCATATGAAAGCTGAACATTGAATAAGGAAGACTGAAGAAGAGCTGATGCTTTTGAGTTGTGGTGTTGGTGAAAAATACTGAAAGTATCATGGACTGCCAGTAGAACTAACAAATCTATCCTAGAAGTGCACCCAGAA
Organism: Orycteropus afer afer; assembly: GCF_000298275.1. NCBI lineage: Eukaryota > Metazoa > Chordata > Mammalia > Tubulidentata > Orycteropodidae > Orycteropus > Orycteropus afer. Next base: position 2,562,235 of record NW_006921768.1, read on the forward strand.
TACGCCCTGGTAGCCAGAATGGCCAAACTTCATCTCAACTACTTTGCTTATGTTTTCAAAGGGGACCATTTCCTGGAGAAGGTTATCATGCGTGGTAAAGTAGAGGGTCAACGAGAAATGGGAAGGCTTTCCATGAGACAGATTGACATAGTGGCTGCAACGATGGGCTTAGGTATAGCAAGGATTGTGAGGCTGGCGTGGGGCGGGCAGTGTTTTGTTCTGTTGTACATAGGGTCGCTATGAGTAGAAGCCAACTCAACGGCACCTAACAATAACGCAGAGGGCCCAGCTGAGTTAAGGAATAACAAATTTTAGTAATGTCAATCTGCATTGTTTTAGATTTTGGGTTTTCTCCCCTTGGGTATTAGCTGCTCATATTTGGGAGCAGAAAGGCAAATCCAGGGTGAGGGTCTTGCCAGACAAGCATTGTAAGAAAACAAAACAAATACAAAACCCATTTTCATCTACTTGATTCTGACTCATGGCAACCCCATGTATTACGGAGTAGAACTGTTCCATGGAGTGTTTTCTTGGCTGTAACCTTTATAGGAGCAGATTCCCAGGCCTTTTGTCTACAGCATTGCTGGGTGGGTTTGAACTGCCAACCTTTAGGCTGGTAATCAAGCACAATAGTTTATGCCACTCAAGGACCTTTATGGGAGGATAGGACTGCAGGAAATCAAAAGTGAGACAGTGAATTGAATAATCCACCAGGGAAGATAGGCAGCTTAAACCAGCAGAAAGCCTGTCAGGACTGAGTTCCTATTCTAGCTGTGGAACCCTTTCTAAGCCTCTGTTCTCTCATGTGAACAAAATGTAGATAGTAACAGTCCTTACTTGCAGAGGGTATGAAACTGGATGAGATCAACAGTACACAGTGCCTTTTAGAGGTCCTGACACACACAGAACTCAGTGAAGGGCAGCGAAAACCAACATATTCCTATTCAATTCTAAAATCCTGAATCACTCAATGTGGGTTTCTAAAACTAAGCCCATTTCAAGTCCTTTTCCAGTTCCACCCCACTCATGAAGGCTCTGGTGAGATCCTGGTGTACCGTCTAGAATTGTTTGTTAGGTCTACTTGAAGACAGGTATCTAGACAGAACACAAGCCTCTGGAGAGCCACAGACCAAGCAATTCAACCAGGACACAAGAATGATTCAGGTGAGGAACGGACTCCTCCCAGCACTGGAATGGCTGAGACTTCTGGGAAAACAGACACCTATGGCACCCTGTCTAACAGAATAGCTTTCAGGTATAACAAGACTGTGGTTCTGACATAGCTCTCATACAACTTATTTATAACTCTTCATAAAGGGAAAGCTGAGTCTGTTGATTGCCCAGGCTCCTAGTTCTCTACTTTCTGCCTTCCTGCTGACTCCCTTCCCCCCGCCCCATGACCCTCACAGATGGACAAAGATTCCCCATGAAACTGTCATTCTCAGATGAATCAGAAGATAGGAAATTCACATCAGTCAATTTTATCACCCCCAACAAATTGTTAAAGGATAAAATCATTGTCTATAATGAGCTTTAGACCAGAGTGTAGACTTATTTCTCTTATAACTAATCACCCTGATTCTTATTTCTATAGTGAAATAGTAATTGGATGTGCTAAACAATACTATAAATTTGCCGATTTTTCTTGCTTTCAGTTTAAAAAAAGTAACAATACCCTCAAATTTTTAAACCCTACAAAATGAAGAATTGCTAATGATTATATTTTCATTCCTGTACGGAAGTTCAGTCATATGAGAATGACACATGTCATCACTAATTCCTAGGAATCAGAGAGAAAATATACAAAAGGCTTAATGAACAGATGAAGAAAGGAAACCAGTAATTGACATCTCTGGCTAGGGAATATGACAATCAACAGAAGGGCTACCGAAAACGCTAAAAGCTTCACCCAAAGTCAACAAATGCCATGTTCTAAGGAAAGGCATCTTATGGGACAGGTCTGTTAACCATCAGTGGGCATGTTTCATCTCACCGCTCATTGCAGGCAAGTTAAAGGCGGCTTTGTGTACCTGCCTTCCAAAAGAAACTGGAACAGAGGCGCAGGAAAGCCTGGTTCTGCCCTCAGGGCCTCGGACAAATAACACATACACGTACAATAAGTGTACAAAGAGACACCCACATCACAGTCTTCAAACACTTTCCTTCAGGCTATCTCCTTGAATTTTAGTCTTGTTTAATAAAAGGATGATTCACTACCGGTCAGAAAGAAGGGAAAGACAAACTACTTTTTTTTTTTTAATTTTAGTTTTGTATTTAACATAGATTTTCTTGAACAAAGTTAGTTCAGCCTGCTATTCTGCATAAAAACCAGGGGACCTAAAGAGGATAGTATGCAGGAAGGTAATTTTAAAATTAGTGTGGCCACTAAGTCCCTTCATAGCAGGCCCAGTTTACACAATACATTTTAGCGTCATCCAAAGAATTGAACATCTGCTCAATATTCCTACTGTGTTGCTCTATAAGGCCACCAGGTCTCTCCAACTGTATTTATAGGGACAGTGGGAAAGACGGTGGGATTGTTTCTGGTGCCATAGCAGACACTACTGAGCCGGGTCTTAGGTGAAGATATGCAGTTCCAATCATCACACTGCGGGAAAAATGCTACTAAAGTTGCAAAGGTACAGCAGAGGGCAGACAGAATGACTCAACGCTTCCAGAACGCCAGCCATATGTTGACCTCACTCTCCCGTTGCAAATCAATGGTAGTAAAGACTCCAACAAGAGGAACCTCCTAGAGCCTTTGCTTACAAATCTCAGCATGGGGCAGAAATGGTCCTTCCTGAGCTCCTGGATGTTTAAGGGAAATTTTTTTAACATCTGGTCCTAAAGCCCATTCAAACTAACCCATGTGTCAGTCAAAATCCAATCTTTCTGTAACATCAAAACAATACTTTTGATCCTGATATTCTTACTAACACCTTATACCAGAGTGTGAAAAGTGAGGTATTTACCAAACTTGACAATGTAGAAAATGAAGACAGCTGTACAGTAAAGCTACAAAATTCTTCTATTGTATTTTAGCATGCCAAAACAGTGTTCACTAACTATATACTTGAATCCATTTTTGTTGCTTGTTTTTCCCTCGTTTTCAGGGTAGGTAACCAGTTCATTTTGGGAGAATGAGGCAAGAAGAAAAAAGAGGTTTTCAAGTGAGGCATACCATGAAGTCAATTTGAATGAATTTAATTTGCTGTGGCTGTGCAACAATACTGACAGGGTGTACTCAATCAAAAGAGAGGCCTTTTTGATTGTCCTGACTGAGTAATTTGAGTAGAGTTTCTCCATAATGGTGCCTTTTTCACCCAGCAGGCACTTTTGAATCCCACCTGTAAATCAGGGATGTCTACAGGGATTTGTTCGTCTTTTCCCTCCCCATCTCTTTTATCGTGACTGCTTTTGCAGTTATTTGTGAAAATAAAATAGTCCTCCTAATTCTTTTATGTGAAAGAAGATTGGGTTGTTATGCTCTGAAAGTCATTAATTTTGACCAACAATTTATCCCCTGAAACTCAATCTCCAAAGCTATTGACTCTATATTCTGCTTTAAAAGTAAAAATTATCATCTGAAGGTCTTGATCAATAAGATACAAGCTCGATGTTTTAAATTAAAGATTAGCATTTATTTCATGTTTTTATCCTAGATAGATGCATGTTTTTTGTGCACAGGTGGATTAGGCTAAATAGATCCTTTAATTTCCTGTCAACAACTTCAAATTATTACCTAAGTATAAGATGAAGTTTTAAACTGTTTGTTGTTGTTTGCCATCGAGTCAGACTCAACTCATAGCGACCCCCTCTCCTTGGGTTTCCGAGGCAGTATCACTACAGAAGTAGATTGCCCCATCTTCCTTCCAAGGAGTGGCTGGTGGGTTTGAACTGCCAGCCTTTTGGTTAGCAGTCAAGTGCTTTAGGCACTATGCTACCAGAGCTTCCATTAAAACTGTTTGTAATGTAAAATGTATGTTAAAATGATCCTGCTATATCAGTCTGTGGGAGCTCTGGTGGCATAGTGCCTAAGGCACTTGACTGCTAACCAGAAGGCTGGCGGTTCAAACCCACCAGCCACTCTTTGGAAGGAGGATGGGGCAATCTACTTCTGTAGTGATACGGCCTCGGAAACCCAAGGAGGGGTCGCTATGAGTCGAGTCCGACTCAACGGCTCATAGCAACAACAACAACATATCACTCTATATCAGAACTAATTCTCTATTTATGTCTTGTGTAAATTTTCAAACTAAAGTTATTAAATGTTTTTGCTTCAATCACAGAATCAAGCTGTTTAAAAGCATGTGTGTACATACACTGAAACTTTGCATAATTTAACACCAAAAAATAGAAACAACCTAAATGACCAACTCTGCTGCATTGGTTAATAAACTATGGTATATCCATATGATACCATCTAGTCATTAAAAACAATAATGCAGAAGAATGTTCAATGGCATAGGAAAATATTAGAAACCAGAGAACACCAAAAATTGCAAAGGAGTAGGTGTAATACCTCATTTCCATTATAAATATATTTCATATATATATAATATATATTTTTGTGTGTATATATCTATATATTTAGGATTAAACAGTTGAAAGGATTTATTAGAATTATAGTAGTTACAGTCTCTCAGTGATTAGATTATGAATGCATTTTATATATTCTTTGCTTGTCAATCCCCATCTGCAAATTTTACAAGGAACAGGCTGAATGAAAACTAAAGTTATTTTTTCAACAGTAATTACTTTTTTCAACCAAGGTTAGGAGAACCCTCCAACACCAGCAATGGGCCCACCTAGAGGCAATATACATCTGGATCAGCTAAGCCAATTCAACAAAGCAAAACCTCACAATGTTAGAAATGAGTTAAAGTGTATGCCAAGCCAAGATAAGGTAATATACATGTGCTGAGTTGACCGAAAACTGGCTTATTACTTGTGAGACAATTTGTTGACTATAGACCCCATGCACCTCTCACTTTCTCTCTTCTCTGCTATTCTATCCCAAGAGCATTCCTTGGATTGCTTTCTGGGCCCAGGGCTCCAGAAACAGCAAGTAAATGAGTGTGCCATGTTCTCAGAGCTATACAGAACTGTTGGGGTGAATCAATTTCTTTTCCCTAACCTTACAGCATAGTGGCTAAAAGCACTTGACTGCTAACCAGAAGGCTGGCGGTTCAAACCCACCAGCCACTCCTTGGAAGGAAGGTTGGGCAATCCTACTTCCGTAGTGATACTGCCTCAGAAACCCAAGGAGGGGTCGCTATGAGTCAGGGCCGACTCGACGGCAAAAAACAACAACAACAACAACAACCTTATAAAAATACAGTTTGTCACTAATCATAATTATTACTTTGATAACATTCTATGTTTTCAAGACATGTACATTTTTTATCAGAAAGTCATATTATCATAGAACAAGTGCTCAATACCTTATTAAATAAATTCTCAGAACATCTATTTTGAAGGAAGAAACTCATTTACAAGACACATTTTTCAAGACAAAAGAAAAAATTTAAGGAAAAGTAGAATAAGGGAAAAATAAAATTAATAAAAAAGATAATCAAAGGATAAGATCGGGATGACATAATATTCCATATACTTGTTAAAAATAAGCCATAAATTTATATTTAGGTTTCCTAGTAACTAATGCTGGGAGCTCTGGTAGCATAGTGGCTAAGGCACTTGACTGCTAACCAGAAGGCTGGTGGTTCAAACCCACCAGCCACTCCTCGGAAGGAAGATGGGGCAATCTACTTTCGTAGTGATACTGCCTCGGAAACCCAAGGAGGGGTCGCTATGAGTCGGGTCCAACTCAATGGCACACAACAACAACAACAACAACAGTAACTAATGCCATGACTGAAACATAATCATTCTATAATTCATAATGCTTTAAGATTAAAACCACAGTAGTAACTGAGGCCAAAGGACAATTTCTCCCATAAATCCTCAATAAAGACATGATGTAGTGAATGACATCCTCAACAATGTCCCCTACAGTATATGCATGCATTATGAAGCTGTTTCTTGCAATGATACACAATGTAAGCTGACAATAACCCCCATTCCCAGAATCCACAGTTTATATGAGTAATTAATTCAGTTAGAGAATGGAAAAGTGAACAGAGGACCTTGTTCACTGCTCAGTGATCTGGTTTATTTTGTTGTTATGTGGTGGCGAGTCGAACCCTACTCATAGTGACCCCTCCTTGGGTTTCTGAGGCAGTATCACTACAGAAGTAGATTGCCCACCCTTCCTTCCGAGGAGTGGCTGGTGGGTTTGAACTGCAAGCCTTCTGGTTAGCAGTCAAGTGCCTTAGGCACTATGACACATATTTTTTCCATAGACAGGATTCATGAATTACTTACTTTTTTAAAATGCTTAATTATTAATTCTGTTAACCAAACTTAGAAGTAATGATGCAGTAAACTTGATATGACATTCCTTACTGGAGGAGCTCTGGTAGCATAGTGCCTAAGGCATTTGACTGCTAACGAGAAGGCTGGCAGATTAGCCCATCAGCCACTCTTCAAAAGGAAGATGGGGCAATCTACTTCCATAGTGATATCAAGTTGGAAACCCAAGGAGGGGTCGCTATGAGTTGGATCCAACTCGACAGCAGTGAGTTTGGTTTTAGTTTTTGGTAATACCAGCTGGAAGGAGCACTGTTGGCACAATGATTAAAGGCTCAGGTGCTAACTGAAAGTCACAGTTTGACCCCACCAGCTACTCTATGGGAGAAAGATGTGGTAATCTGCTTCTGCAAAGATTATAGCTTTGGCTGTGGAGTTTGGATGAATCCCTTAAACTATTGCCCTGAAAGTCATCTTAAAACCCAACAATAGTTTAGCTTAACTAGTCAAAAACGTCTGTGTTGAATATTATGTTCTTTTAAGATCTGTATATCTGTATGAGATCAAGTTGACAATAGCACTTGTAAGATTAGAGGAATCTTAGGGGGCAGAGAGTTTATGTTAATGAGGAAGGAATAGCTCACAAAAGGAGAGTCAGAAAATGGCTGCACAATTCAAACATTCTAATCAATGTCACTAAATTGTATATGTAGAAACTCTTGAACTGATGTATGTTTTGCTGTGTATCTTCTCAAATTAAAAATAGATTACAGGCTTGGAATCCTATGGGGCAGTTCTTCTCCGTTCCCTAGTGATGCTATGAGTTGGAATAGACTCAATGACAATGTTGTTGTTGTTGTTGTTATGTGCTGTTGAGTTGGACCCGACTGATAGTGACCCCTCCTTGGGTTTCTGAGGCAGTATCACTACGGAAGTAGATTGCCCAACCTTCCTTCTGAGGAGTGGCTGGTTTAAGGCCAAGTGGAGGGTGCTATTTAGATATATTTTAAATGCAGGTCCGTATGTTTCAACAATCAGTATACTAAATAGAAGGTTATATCTTTTTCATTCATTCTTTTGTTCAGTCATTTATTCATTCAATTAATTTGAAATAATTCAACCACTATTTATTGAATATGCAAATGCTAGGACAACAGTGGAGACCAAGGTAGGAGACCCTGTGGTGCCCTCATGAAACTGAAACTCTGGAGTGAAGTTTCCCTACTTTAGCCTGATGGACCTTTGAGGCGGGATAATTCTTTGCTGTGAGGTATGTCCTGTGCATTTTAGGATGCTTAGCAGCATCCTTGGCCTCTATTTATTACACGCCAGTAGCAACCTCACAAGCAAAAATTTCTCCAGACATTGTCATGTGTCTCCTGCAGAGCCACTGAACTAATGAGAATTTAACATAGGAAAGTGTGATGAATTGGTTATGAGAAAGGAAGTATGGAGTGCTGAGAGAGCGTAAAGAAGAGGGATTATCCCACTCTGGTGCCCCAAATAGGCCTCCCTGGAGAAGAGAAGTTTAAGTACAAATGGAGAACAGATTGAACCAACCTCTTCCTCAAAATAGTCTACTCTAACCCATAGTCCATCCAGTGCCTTAAATATGATGTTTAAAAAAAAAAAGCAAAACACTGAAAAGGGCAATTTAAAAAAACAAATCAGCCAAGCACTAGCCAAAGAACACCTTTGAAAGCAAAGGAGTTTCCTTTCATAAGCCAGCGAAATGTTGGAGCTAACATGTAGAGTTGAGCTGTAGGGAATCGTTAAACGTTAAGAAAGGTGTATGTTTACTTACAAGAGTAGCATGAAACACTTAGAGATTTTTTTGTTTCAGAAGATGATCATACCAATTAAAATCAAACACTTCCATTAACTAGGTTGGTGTTATTAATTAATTGATAATTTTACTGCCCTCCCCCAAATAGGACTATATGATATCCTAAAGATCTTGGCAAATTTAAAAATTGTGAATTTATATTTGAGTTCACTTTTTTATTATAGATTATTTATAGTCTATTTCTAAAAGCAGATTTTTGTCATTACAGCAGAACAGGTAGTTTCATATTTATTCATTTTAAAGGATTATTTATCAGTGTTTAAAATACTGAAGAAGAAAATACAGATCCTAATACTTTTCTCTTTTTCTTTTCTTTTCTTACTTATCCAACCGACACCTCAACCAAAGTAAAAGCAGATAGGACCAACTTCATAGGTTTTGGTATGGTAAAATGTAGTATTTTCATCATCATTATGCTCATTTTATAGATGATAAAATTGAGGCTCAAAAAGGTTACTTAACTTTCCCCCAAGGTCACAGACTTAATTATTAGCCAAGACAGGAGTCAAAACCAGATCTTCTGACTCTCAATAGCATGTGATTAGAGGACAGCAAAAATCCCAGAATATGAAATGCTTTCCAGGGAGGAAATTGGGCAGAATATTCTGGGAAGCTAGGAAATAACATGATGGCACTGAGCGTGGGTACGAAGCACTGAGCGCGGATATGAAAGGAAGGCAAGGGGGCCCAATTGTTTGCCCTAACTCTATATTTGTAGACCTTTCCAGAACACCTCCTGCACTTGATCAAAAAAGGTGGTGATAACAAACAGTATCTGTTGAACGCCTATAATAGGCCATTGTTAGGTGCCATGGAGTCGATTTCCAATTCATATTGACTCCATACAACAAAGTAGAACCGCCCCATAGAGTTTGCTAGGCTGTATGCTTCACAGGAACAGATCACTAGGTCTGTCTCCTCTGGAGCCACAAGGTAAGTTCCTTTTGGTTAGCAGCTGAGCACCCAACCATACCAGAACTCCTTTATATTCAGTATGTCTGTCTAATACTTACAAGAATGAGCTCTCATGGTACTATGGTTATGTACTCAGCTGTTAGCCAAAAGGTCTGCATTTGAACCCACCAGATGCTCTGTGGGAGAAAGACCCAATTATTTGCTCCTATAAAGATTACAGCCTAGGAAACCCTATGTGGCAGTTCCAATCATTCACACTGAGTCACTATTAGTTGGAGTTGAATGGATGGCAGACAACAGTTAAGAATCCTTATAGCGTCCCTGGATAATGTAAGCAGTTAATGTGTTTAGCTGCTAACCAAAAGTTTAGCTGTTTGAGTCCACCCAGAGGTGTGTTACAAGAAATATTTGATGGTTTATTCTGAAAAATCAGCCACTGAAACCCTATAGAACACAATTTTATTCTCACATGTATGAGGGCTCCATAAGTTAGAATCAACTGGACAGCAACTGGTACTGGTAATCCTTACAACAACCTATAGAGCAGGTCTTCCCAAAACCATGAATGAATCACTGGGAGATGATGTTAAATGCAGACCCTAATTCAGTAGGGCTAGGAGTCCTGAATGTGGCAATTAGTTAAGTGCGTGTCTACTAGCTAAGTTTGGAGGTTTGAGTTCAAATGCTCATTCCTAGGCCCCACTCCAGAGATATCAATGCACTCCAGGTCATTCTGATGCAGTGCTGCAATGGAAAGTGCACCAACTTTGCAGACTGGTAAACCTGGATTAAAATCCTGACTTTATTACTTTCTAGATGCAGGAATGGATTTAGAGCAAATTACTTAACTTCTTTAAGTGTCAGTTACCCTCATCTAAAATATGAGTATTTTATTTTACTTTGATCCATAATCAATACCCATAGAAGCAGTAGTCAAGAAATTAAATGATATTACATTGGACAAATCTTCTTCAAAAGACCTCTTTTAAAGTGTTCAAAAGCAAAGAGGTGACTTTGAGGACTAAAGTGTGTCTGACCCAAGTCAGTCTATTTTCAATTACCTCATATGCATGCAAAAGCTGTACAATGAATACGGAAGACTGAAGAAGCGTTGATGCTTTTGAATTGTACTGTTGGCGAAAAGCACTGAAAATACCATGACAGCCAGAAGAATGAACAATTCTATCCTGGAGGGAATGCAACCAGAATGCTCCTTAGAAATGAGCATGGTGTATCATGTGTTTTGTACATGTTATCAGGACAGACCAGTTCCTGAAGAAGGACATCATGATTGGTAGAGAGTGAGTGAAAAAGAGGAAGACTCTCAACAAGATGGATTAATATGGTGGCTACAATAGTGGGCTCATAGCAACAATTGTGAGGATGGTGCAGGACTGGGCAGTGTTTTCTTCCGTTGTACATAGTGTTGCTATGAATTAGAATTGACTCGACAGCAGGCACCTAACAACAGCAAATGAATACCTTATGGAAATATAAAAATAAAATAAAAACAGTAAAATTGTTATCGATTCTGACACACGGCAACTCCATGTGTGTCAACTGTGGTCCATAAAGTTTCCAATGGCTGATTTTTTGGAAGTAGATCACCAGGCCTTTCTTTTGAGGTTCTTTTGTATAGATTTAAACTTTCACCTTTTCAGTTAGCAGTCAAACCCTTTAACTCTTTGCACCACCCAAGACTCCCATGGTAGTGTACTGATGACTAAAGGTTATCCATGTAAAGTATTGCAGGAATTTAAGAAGTGATAATTATTATAATGATGTTGATATAATGATGATTGTGATGTTCATTTAACAGATGAAAAGCTCAGGCACAGAGGGGCTAACTATCTTATCTGAGACCACTTACTTAGTAGGATTTGGACCTAGATCCAACTCCAAACCCAAACTCATTTTATTGCACCAGATTAAATGTGCCAAGCTTTAGACACTTAACATGCATTTGTGGCAGTCACCCAAATCACTCCTTCTTCAGTCCCTGTCCTGCTAGTTCTGCCAGGCTCTTCCCACAGGTCTTTGGTTTTCAGCCACCTTCCCCCAAGCCATTTGGATTTTGTTCCCGGGATTCGATCTTCAGAACTCTCCAGGATACCTCTGGTTTTTCTCCCCTTGACTACTTGGAGTAAAGTCCCCAACCTGCCCAGCCTATGGCTCAGTGCAAGGGCCCGAATGACCATTGTCCAACAAGAGCGAAGGGGCTTGGACATATAGAACACGACAGGAAGAAGACAAACATCAAACTTCTAATTTGAAGATTTTCATAATTTTTTAGATTTTAGTATTATGTGCAGGTCATGCCTTTTACTATTCTTGGATTCCATTGGGAAATTCTATTTTTTAATGAACAAAAACAGAGAAAGTCAATCATAGCTGTAAAATATCTAGGAGATAAGAGTCAAATTGGAATTACTTATCCATTGTACTCTAATACACATGGGAGGAATACAAAATATATTATGGGGGTAACACAATCCCATAAAATCATGACAAGAAAAGCCACAAACTTATATTACTACTGCTCTGGCTGAAAAGATATTTTGTGAGAGATTGAGACACTTCAAAATGTTGGAAAAACTCATGATCCTAAATAAGCAAATGGTTTTAGCATTTCTGTTCCAAGCAATAACATTCAATGACTGCATGGAGATTATTTTCAATACAGATTTTATGGGAAAACTAGAACTGGAAATAAAAGGGATATTCTAGCCATAAACATGACGTATCTCTTGTTGCACATGTTGGTGATGACATTGAATGAGATCTCCAAGCAAAATAAGAATTATGATGTGGGGTGTCAGCATAATAAAATAAGATTTTTCCTCTCAAAGGTCAATTCTTGAGCTTCATATAAAGATGTACAGAATTTCATAGCCTGAAAACTATTTTAAGGGAACACTGAGAACCAGATGGCAAAAGAGTTTTTGTAAAGGAAAATGGAGACTTATGGCCTTGCTTTAAATCATTGCAGCACAAAATCAGTGTTTCAAACTAGCTACCCTCTGCTACAGTTTTTTGTTTGGTTTTTCTATTAATGTTCACAGATCTGCATTCTCTTGAACAATGTGTCTATACTGTTAAACCACATGGAGAGAATTGAGCGGTCATTTTAAATAGCCAACATTGATCATTGTTTCTTCTTCAATAGACACAAATTTATAAGGTTATTTGCATTTTTAAAACCACCATTTTTAGCTTCCTTTTTTCTTCCCTATACAGATACAGAAAGCATGACAGAGGGTAGAAAAAAACATTCTGGGATAGAAAGAAGTTAGATGAACTGAAACGACATCTCTCAACCAGTAGAGAACTGTAGTTGTTAAACTTGGGCTTTACAGGCACACTGCCTGATTTGGATTTGAATCTGTCACTTAGAATCTATGTAGCCTGGGCAAGTGACTTCATTTCTCTAAGCCTCAGTTTTGTCATCTGTAAGGTGCAGATAATAATCATCCCCCCAACAGGGTTGCTGTGACCATTAAACAATATAATGGATAGGAAAGACTCAGCAGCCTGTCTAGGTGATAGAATTACATGTTATATATGTACACACATACACACACCTATACACACACATACACACATATATATAGACACACAAATACACACATATATACACACATACGAACATACATACATTGTTATGTGCCGTCGAGTCGTCTCTGACTCACAGTGACCTCATGTACAACAGAACGAAACACCTCCCAGTCCTGTTCTAGCCTCACAATCCTTACTATGTCTGAGCCCATCACTGCAGCCACTGTGTCAATCTATCTCATTGAGGACGCACCCTCTTTCCTTGACCCTCCACTTTACCAAGCATGACACCTTTCACTAGAGAATGGTGCCTTCTTACAACATGACCAAAGTAGGTGAGATGAAGTCTGGCCATTCTCACTTCCAAGGAGCATTCCAGCTGCATTTCTTCCAGGACAGATTTGTTAGATCTTTTAGCAGTCCACAGTATTTCCAGCATTCATTGCCAACACCACAACTCAAAGGCATCAACTCTTCTTTGATCTTCTTTAAGGCTGGTGGTTCAAACCTACCAGCCACTCCTCGGAAGAAGATGGAGCAATCTACTTCCTTAGTGATACTGCCTCGGAAACCCAAGGAGGGGTCGCTATGAGTCGGGTCTGACTCGACGGCACATAACAACAACAACAACATACATTTGTCCAGGTCTCACATGAATATGAGATGACTGAAAATACCATGGCTTGGGTCAGGCACGTCTTAGTCTTCAAGGAGGTATCTATGCTCTTCAACACTCAAAAGAGGTCTTTTGCAAGAGATTTGCTCAATGCAATATGTCTTTTGATGTCCTGACTCCTGCTTCCATTGGTGTTGATTGCAGTACCAAGTAATATGAAGTCTTTGACAACTTCAATCTTTTCTCCATTTATTGTGATGCTGCTTATTGGTCCAGTTATGAGGACTTTTGTTTTCTTTATATTGAGATGGAATCCATACTGCAGATTGTATTCTTCAATCTTCTTCAGTAAGTGCATCTTCACTTTCAGCAAGCAAAGTTGCATCGTCAGTGTATCTCAGGTTGTTAATGAGTCTTCCACCAATCCTGATGCCACATTCTTCTTCATATAGTCTATCTTCTAGGATTATTTGCTCAGCATACAGATTAAATAAGTATGGTCAAAGGATATAACCCTGATGCACTCCCTTCCTGATTTTAAACTATGCATGTGATAGTTGAAGATGTGTCAACTTGGCTGGACTTCACTTGTGAGTGGTGGTTCCCATGATGGATCACATGACTGCGTCCTAAGCGGCCGGTCAGTCTAGGGGGAGTTTCCCCAGGGGTGTGGCCTACCTG
>NW_006921768.1:2576826-2610128 GCF_000298275.1 Orycteropus afer afer
GCCTTTGCATAGTCAATAAAACACAAGTAAACATCTTTCTGGTATTCTTTGCTTTCAGCCAAGATCCACCTGATGTCAGCAATGATATTCGTCTTCCACGTCCCCTTCTGAATCCAGCTTGCATCTCTGGAAGTTCTCTGTCAATATACTGCTACAACAGTTTTTAAATTATCATTCCTAAGACTTTACTTACATATGACATCAATGATATTTTTGGATAATTTCCACATTCTGTGGGATCACCTTTCTTTGGAATGGGTACAAATATGGATCTCTTCAGTCAGTTGGCTAGGTAGCTGTCTTCCAAATTTCTTGGCATAGCTAAGTGAGTGCCTCCAGCAGGGCATCCTTTTGTTGAAACATCTCAATGGGTATTCCATCAATTCCTGGAGTCTTGTTCTTCCCCAATTCATTCAATGAAGCTTCAACTCCTTCCTTCACTACCATTAGTTCTTGATCATATGCCACGTCCTGAAATGGATGAACATCTACCAATTCTTTTTTGTACAGTGACTCTGTGTATTCCTTTTATCTTCTTTAGATGTTTCCTGCATCATTCAAAATATTACCCATGGAATCTTTCACTATTGCAATTCGAGACTTAAATTTTTTTCTTCAGTTCTTTCAGCTTGAGAAATGCTGAGTGTGTTCTTCCCTATTTGTTTTCTAACTCCAGAGCTTTTCACATTTCATTATAATAATTGACTTTGTGTTCTCAAGCTGCTCTTTGAAATCTTCTGTTCAGCTCTTTTATCTTGTCAATTCTTCCATTTCCTCTAGCTACTCTCTGTTCAGGGGAAAGTTTCAGAGTCTCTTCTGACATCCATTTTGGTCTTTTCTTCCTTTCCTGTCTTTTTAATGACCTTTTGCTTTCTTCATGAATGATGTTCTTGATGTCATTCCACAAATTCCTCTGGTTTTCAGTCATTGGCGTTCAATGCATCAAATCTATTCTTTAGGTGGTCTATAAATTCAGGAGGAATATAATCAAGGTCATATTTTGGGTCTTATGGACTTGTTTTAATTGTCTTCAGTTTCAGTTTGAACTTGCATATGAGCAATTGATGGTCTGTTCCACAATCAGCTTCTGGCCTTGTTTTGGCTGAAGACAATCAGCTTTTCCATTGCCTCTTGCCACCAATGTAGTCAATCTGATTCCTATGTGCTCTGTCTGGCAAACTCCATGTGTATAGCTGCCGTCTATGTTGCTGAGAAAAGGTATTTGCAATGAGTTAGTTTTTGGTCTTCAAAATTCTATCATGTGATCTCCAGTGCCATTTCTATCATCAAGGCCATATTTTTCAACCACTGGTGATTCTTCTTTTTTCCAACTTTTGCATTCCAATCACCAGTGATAATTAACACATCTTGATTGCATGTTTGGTCTATTTCAGACTGCAGAATTTGGTAAAAATCTTCAATTTCCTTATCTTTGGTTTTGGTGATTGGTGCGTAAATTTAAGTAATAGTAATATTGACTACACTACTTTGTAGGCATATAGATGTTATCCTGTCACTGACAGCGTTGTACTTCAAGATAGATCTTGATATGTTCTTTGTGATGATGAATGCCATGCCATTCTTCTTCAGTTTGTCATTCCTGGCATAGTAGATCATATGATCATACCATTCAAAATGGCCAAAATCATTCCATTTCAGCTCACTAATGCCCAGGATATCGATCTTTATGCATTCCATTTCATTTTTGAGAACTTCCGAATTTCCTAGAGTCATACTTTGTACATTCCATGTTTTGATTATTAATGGATGTTCGCAGCTGTTTCTTCTCATTTTAAGTTATACCACGTCAGCAAATGGAGTTCCCGAAAGCTTTACTCTATCTACATCATTAAGATCAGCTCTACTGTGAGGAGGCAGCTCTTCCCCAGTCGTATTTTGAGTGACTTCTGACCTGAGGGGCTCATCTTCTGGCAGTATATCAGATAATGTTTCAGGAATATTCATAAAGTTTTCCAATAATATATCAGACAGTGTTTCACTACTTTCATGAGGTTTTCACGGGCCAATTCTTTGAGAAGTGGATGACCCCTGCCTTCTTCCAAGTCTGTGTTAGTCTGGAAGCTCTGCAGAAACCTGTCCACCATGGATGATGCTGTTGGTATTTGAAATACTAGTGGCATATCCTCCAGCCTCACAGCAACATGCAAGCCACCACAGTATGACAAAATGACAGGCAAGTAGTAGTTCTTTCATTTAGGATGTTGCTTTCAAGATTCATCCAATTTGTAGCATATATGAGAACTTCATTTTTTTTATTGTGGAATTAATATTCCATTTTGTAGATATATCACCTTTTATTTATCCATTCATCAGTTAATAGAAATATGTAACATTTTTTAGATACTATAATGTTGCTATAAACATCCATGTACAAGTTTGTGTGTGACACACACTTTTATGTATCTTGAAGAGATACCTAGAAGTGGAATTACTGTCTTACAAGGTTACACTATGTTTAAAGTTTTGAGAAACTGCCAAACTGCTTTTCAGTTTGATTTCTCTTGGTCAGACTAGCTAAAGGTTTATCAATTTTGTTGATCTTTAAATAAAAATCTTTGGTTTAATTATTTTTGCTATTGTTTTTCTACTCTGTTTCATAAATTTCTCCTTTAACCTTCATTATTTTCATCCTTCTCTTTGCTTTGGGTTTATTTGCCCTTCTCCCCCCCCCAAGTTTACATTATTGATTTGTGATTTTTCTTTTAAATATAGGCATTTATAGCTATAAATTTCCCTCTAACTATTGCTTTCACTGGATCTCACAAGTTTGTGTACATCATATCTTCATTTTCATTATCTCAAAATATTTTAAAGTTTCCTTTGTGATTTCTTCTTTGACCTATTTATTGGTTTAGGAGAATGCTGTTTAACTTCTATAATTTGTGAATTTCCCAAATTTCATCACTGATTTCTAATTTCATACCACTGTGGTCAATGAAAGGAGCTCTGGTGGTGTAATGGGTAAGATAGTTGGCTGCTTACCAGAAGATCAGGAGTTCAAACCCACCAGCCACTCCATGGAAAGAAGATTGGGCTATCTGTTTCCACAAAGATTTACAGCCTCGGACACCCAATGGAGGTCATTATAAGTCAGAATAGATTTGATAGGAAAAAAAAAATCTAGTTGGTTTGCAGTGTTCAAGTTTACATTTGGTAGATATTGTGCCTAATTTTTTTCTCTCCATTATTAAAATTGGGACACCAAAGTCACCAAATATCGTTGCTGAATTATCTATTTCTAAGTCCGTCAGTTTTTGCTTTATGTATTTTGGGGCTCAGAAATTAGATATATATATTTATAATCATTATATATTCTGATGAACTGATTCTTTTAACATTATAAAATGTCTCTATTTCTCTCTAGTCACTATTTTTGTTGTTGTTTTAAAGCCTATTTTGTCTGATATTAGTAAAATCATTCCACTTTCTTCTAGTTGCTGTATGATGATGTATCTTTTCCCATCCTTTTTCTTTCAATTTATTTACATCTTTGAATCTAAAAGTATGCATCCTACATAAAGCATGAAGATGAATCTCTTTATCTAATCAGACAATCTTTCAATTGGATCATTTAATTCATTCACATTTACTGTCATTATTAATATATTTAAGACGTCTGTCATTTTACTCTATTTTCTATGTTGTGTGACACTTGTTTCTTTCTCCTTTCTCACTACTTTCTTTTTTAAGTGAATACATTCTAGTGTAACATTTTAATTCCTCTAATTATTTCTTTACTATATATTTTTAAGTTATTTTCTTAGTGGTTGCTCTAGGGCTTTACATATACATGCATACCTCTCTTTTCTACATTCTTGGCCTAGTATTGGTATGCACATTTCTAAAAATGTGTTGTTGGGTTTGTAATATATATATAGAATGATTTTATCTTTTAAAATAAAACAATTTTATCTTTTAAAAAAGCTGAGAGAATAAAAGGTAGTAAGTATATAAAATTTATTCAACTTATTTACCATCTCTAGGTCTCTACTTGTATCTATGGATTCAAGTTACTGTGCTATCATTTGTTTACTCCAATCTGTGTTGTGGTCACCAGCCTCCTTTGTGCTATTATTTTTCAGTATATTATATATTTTATGTGCTCTAGGAAGATTGAGCAATCTACTTCCATAGTGATACTGCCTCGGAAACCCAAGGAGGGTTTGCTATGAGTCGGGGCCGAGTCAATGGCACAACAAGAACAACTAGACCCAATAATATAATTATATAGATATTGTTTCATACAATTGTTTTTAAATGAATTTTATGTAAGTCATTGGACACAAATGATCTCTTTCAATTTTTTTTCATTCTCAAAGTACTTTGCCCATACCACTTGGTTTCCTCATCAATTGCACATATAGACTCTTTCTTCTACTAACTTGATACTCGGTACCTGAAGGTCAGGGGTTGTGACATTTTTCATTTGATTTTTTTCACCTAGTTCAGTACTTTACCCTTAGCTAAAATTAACTATGGATGAATGAATGAAAATGTAGCCATTGAAATAAATTCTGTATTCATGGAAATCCTAAACCTTTTCTATTTCACTAATACATCAATATAGACAATTATTCATTCAGTAGAGTTGAATTATGGGCCCAAATCATGTTCTGTCATTCTACCACTTGTTCTCATTCTTGCACCAAAGCAAATCTCATCTTAAAGTGAGACTGGGGATTTTATTTCAAGAAAAAAAAAAAAAAAACCTCACTGCCATCAAGTGTATTGTGACTCATAGCGACCCCCATTGGGTTTCCAAGGCAGTAATTCTGATTTCAGAGAATCATTAAGGATATATACATCACACAGCTTCTGGTTGCAAAAGAGTTCTTTGTGGCTGTTCACAGAACTTAATAGATTTTAACTCTTTCATGACTTAATTATTCTGTTTTGAATTTTTTGTTGATATCATGTGTTTTCAGTAATGGAAGGTATGCTGAAAACAAGAAAAAAAAATCTTGAGATAATGCTGATTTTGATACAATTGTATGGGACACATATGTTCCAAATGGCTTCTGGTGGTAGGATTGGTGGAGTGAGGCCTATTTCTTCAAATTCATGGAGTTATACAGGTACCTGCCAGGTTGTTGTTGTTGTTGTTGTTATGTGCCGTCGAGTCGGCCCCGACTCATAGCGACCCCTCCTTGGGTTTCCGAGGCAGTATCACTACGGAAGTAGGATTGCCCAACCTTCCTTCCGAGGAGTGGCTGGTGGGTTTGAACCGCCAGCCGTCTGGTTAGCAGGCAAGTGTCTTAGCCACTATGCTACCAGAGCTCCCATCTGCCAGGTGGTAGCATGCTTTACAACTAAGATAGCTTCTCAAGAAACCTGAGAGGCTAAAAATGTTGTGGGCTATGTATGTCCCAGAGGTCACAAAAGGGTTAAAGTTCATTCCATTTTCTTCAGTGCCAGTTATCCACTACTTCCCCTTAAGATTTTTATCAGAATCCAGAGAACAACTGTGGTCTCTTGTTAGAATATTTTGAGAAATAAAATTACTTCCTTTGCTAGGTATGCTTCTGTTTTTCTTCTCCCTCACCCCCCCCCACCAGAATGCCTGCATAAAACATTTACTAATGTTATGTGCTAAATGGAAGCCCATATTTGGTGAGTGACAAAGTCAGCTTCAGATTATTTACATGGGTTTTATTTCTGACACAGCCAGGACCATCTGAAATCTTAAAAAGGCACCAAGCCCACTAAGCAGTTCTTTCCAGGACAGTACAGGTTGGAGCACATTTCACTCTTGGTGAATTAAATTACAAGTGAAAACAGTATTTGCTTTTCGGCATATTTAAATTCTTACTCAAGCATGTGAACAGAGTCATCAGGTCGTGAGCCTCCTTGTGTGTACACCTCTTAAGGAATGAAATCTTTATCTTTGAGATTGGGCCAGGAGACAGCACCTGGCAGATCACCCTGCAAGGCAAGAGGGTGAAGATTTACTGCAGCTAGCATAGCAGCTGACTCTGACCTGGCAGCATTTCCTCTAGTTATTCCTCTGACTGGTTAGAATTTGGCACATTCATTTGCTTTTGGCAGCAGTGCAAAGGGCATATTGATCTTCAAAAGCCACTTGTACTGTTGAAGGAAAAGCCAGTCTCTGATACATTTCTCCTCCTGGTGCGTTTCATCTTCATCCTGGGTTTTTGCAGGACTCCTTCTTTACCTGGAGAACTCATCCAGCAATGAGTTTTAGACAAAATAAATCCCCTTCGACTTAAACTGAAATGATTTATCACAGGGAAAAACCTATAATGATGGTAAAGAGCAAACTAACTGTTTTTAGGAAAGATGGACCGGCTCTTGCTGCCCTGTGGTTGCCATGGGATATGGGGGATAGAGGGGGAGAGGTGGTATATATCAATTACTCCACAGATAAAGGCACTTAAATTTCAAAGAATATTTTAAACTTTCTGGTTTATTCTCAAAGATTAGTAATCCAATTCTAAGTTGTTGTTGTTGTTATGTACTGTTGAGTCAGCCCCGACTCATAGCGACCCCTCCTTGGGTTTCCAAGGCTGGGTATCACTACGAGGAAGTAGATTGCCCAACCTTCCTTCTGAGGACAATTCTAAGTGGTCATATTGAAATAGAAAGTATAAGGATCCATCCAAATGGGAATATGTAAATGTTTTTAAAGTACTAATTATTAATCTGCTCAGCCTTAACAGTATCACCTGTCATCTAGTTGATTCTCACTAATGATGACCCTACGTACACAGAGAACTGCTCCATGGGGTGTTCAAGGTTGTGACCTTTCAAAAGCAGATGGCCAGGACTATCTTCATGACTTTCTTTTCAGCTGCCTGTGGGTGATTTTGGGAGCTCTGGTGGCATAGTGCCTAAGGCATTTGAATGCTAACTAGAAGGCTGGCGATTCAAACCCACCCACCACTCCTAGGAAGGAAGATTGGGCAATCTACTTCCGTAGTGTTACTTCCTCGGAAACCCAAGGAGGGATTGCTATGAGTCGGGCAGACTTGTCGGCAGTATGTTTGGTTTGTTTGGTTTGTGGGTGAATTTCAATCATTAACCTTTAGGTTCCTAGTGGAATGCTTCACCATTATGCCAGCCAGGGCCTCCCCAGCTTCCCCTGAAAACCCAGTATCATTGCCCCATAGGGTTTTCCAGCTGTAAATCTTTACCGAAGCAGGTTGCCACATCTTTATCCTGAGGAGCAGCTAGGCTTGAACCACCAACATTTCAGTTGGCAGCCAAGTGCTTAACCACTGAGCCACTAGAGCTCCTAAAGGAGTCCCTGCTATACTATAATTTCCTTGCAGTCAGGAACTGTGAATTCCATAGCTTTCTTATTGCCTGGTTTATGATAGAGGATAGTTAATTTGTTGGCAAAATAAATAAATGAACTTTTAAACTCATTTAGAATTTAGCAATAAAGTCTATAATATTTTTGGTCATCAGCAACCTCATACTCATAAGGGTGACATCTAAAATAACCACAAGTGAACTCTTATACATTACTGTTAAGCTAACTCATCTGCTAGAGTTTAAACAGAAAACCACTGCCACAGGAAATACAGGAACAAAGCTTACCTCATTCTCCTTAGGGAGTATAAGCACTGGGGAAAAATTCTGCAAGTTCTTCCTCCTAAACCTTTGTTTCAAAAAGACCATGAACTCACCAACTACTATGTAAAATAAAGTTTGTGTCCATTTTACATAGTTTTAAAGGTCCCAGTGGATTAATTTTATTTTAGAACACAGTAAATTGAATGACAAAAGAGACGCCAGTAATATTTATTGTTTGGACCTAAATAAATTAGAATAGCATCATTAGTTTAAATAAAGACATCTGCATTTCTTCCTTTAACAGAGCTTCTTAATACTATAGGAGGGAAGGGGTGCATAGTTGTCCCTCCTCAAGAGGAGAAGAGTGGGTAAGAAGCAATAATTTCCCTAGCTTTTATTAGAAATCATTTGTTAATAGTTCAATTTTGTCTTTGAAAGTTTATGTCTGCTGCACCCAGAAAAGCAGAATGAATAGTAGCCAAGTGAAGTAAGATTTTGCTTTTTAAAATTTGACACCATTTTTCGTATTCAGTGTCACCAACTTAAACATATATTGCCAAAGAGCCATTCACTGAGAATAAGCCAGCTGACAGCTCCAAGCTGTGTTTGCACCGTAATGATTTACTTGCAATACGTGCTGAATACACATCATCCTCACATTTCCTTAAGTTTAAAGCAGGAGAAAAGAACTCGACTAAAATGAAAAATCAATCATTTTAGGAACAAAAAGCAACTCTCTTTGAGAGAATAAGTAATTGCAGTTTAGCATTCAAATGTGATGAAAAATGTTTGTTCAGCATAACCATCTTTGTAGAGAATTATAGAAGTTTTGTTATTTGTTAACTGACCCTAAAGTCTACAGAAGTGTAAGCACACCCTAATCACCATTCCCATAAACATGTATGGAAATTACTAGCATGCAATGACTTTTCTTGGGCTTTTCTGGATTTCTCAGGATCACCCATTCAGGTCATTGTCAATGCAGGGATGTTGGATGAAGAGTTCCCACTGAAACTCAACACTTGAACAGTTCAACTCTAAATAGTCACCAAACTACCAATTACTTTTCTGGCTCTTAAGGATTACCTTCAATTCATTTTAACAATGAGATAAGAAGTGATGTGTGGTAATCTGACCCTCCACACCTTCTAAGCTAGAATTTTGTTGCTATTGTCTCAGAAACCATAGGTTCAATTATCCTTTTTCTTGGTTGCCTTAACCTCTTCCTGTTCACTATTCCCTCCCTTTAAACATGTTCAATTCTTTCCAGGGAAAATATTTTTAAAAAGTGCTCTTCCACCCAGTTTTCTATTAGCTCTACCTACCTCTTTCTCTCTAGAATTTTTTTTTCCTCTCCAGCAGCACTTTTAATAGAATAGTTTATATTCCTCCTTATATTCCTCCTAAGTTTAATAGATTCTGGCTTTACCACCTAAAACCCTGTATAGTTTCTTAGAAAAATTGAGATTATAGATATTCAGGCCTTTCCTCCGGAGATCCCAATTCTGTATATGTGGAGTAAGAATAGGAAATTTTGAGCTTTTTAATCTCTACAAATAATTGTGAGGCACAGTCAAAATTGAGAGGAATTGCCTTGTACCTTGGCTATTTGACATCTGTCTTTAATACTATTTTCTCTCTTGGAGGTTCTTAATAACATTTTTATTATCCAATCTAACTGCCTTTTCTCAGTGCTCATCCTCCTGCTGCATCAGTTCTAATCAACACCAGTCTCCTGATTCTCTGCCTTCTTTTTCAACACATTTTCTGCTCTCAGATCCTTCACTGAAGGCATTCTCTAATATTTGGTGCTGTTGTTGTGGTTGTTGTTATGTGCCATAGAGTTGGGCCCGACTCATAGTGACCCCTCCTCCTTGGGTTTCCGAGGTGGTATCACTATGGAAGTAGATTGCCCAACCTTCCTTCTGAGGAGTGGCTGGTGGGTTTGAACTGCCAGCCTTCTGGTTAGCAGTCAAGTGCCTTAGGCACTATGCTACCAGAGCTCCCAATATTTGGTGCTGAGCTTTCCTTTTCTGTTCGTAGTCTCAACAAAGCCCAGCTCACCACACCTGTGCATCTGAACATCTCTGTAAGATCCACACGTGCTTTTCCTACAGTTCAAGGCATAGTATATAGTCAAAATACTTGTCATTGATGTCACTTACAAAAAGAGCCATCCCAACTCAAAGTCCTCAACACTTGCTGAGTATCAGTACTACTTATGTAACTTATTAGAAATGCACACACTCAAGTCCCGTGGGCAGAAGTGGATTCAGTACATCTGATTTAAGGCTATGTCATCTGTAATTTTTAAAAGGTATACAGATAATTGTGATGAACATCAAAAGTTGTGAACCCTACTAAACCCTGTGATTACAAGTTCAGCAGCCTTTACCTAAAGTTTCCCAACATTCAAAAAATAATTTAAGCATTGTTTCCTGAGCTATTAATGGCAATCATGATTGATCACATCAAAGGCAGAGTCAGGAAGTTATTCTTAGTTCATCTAGATGACACCATGGTACTAGTTTCCTGAATGTGACTAGACTCTTTCTTTTCCTTTAAGGTTAGGCTCAGTAGTATTGTTTCATCAAACAAATTCAACTCTCAAGCTTCAAAGACTAATGTAGCTCCTTAACTAAGTTTTACTGAAGGAGAGTTTACATCTGTGTAAGAGTTCCAAAATTTGAGATACTTGATTTGTGTCAGAATGATCAACCTTGTTTTGAGCCCTGACTCGATCTTAGCTTTTGCTTATTTCCCTTGCAATTGTCAAACCCTTAGCAGATGTGGACCTTTTCCTCTGTGGTTATACTAAAGATATGGAAAGAATGTTCCTAAGAGAGGATCTTGACACAAGACCCTTATCCAGTAATTCCCTCAGCTGACTTCAGAAAATGTTTTAAGATAATTACTTTATGTCTACACTGTCAAATCCACCTTAGTCATGTATTTAAACTAACCAATCCAAATAGCCCACATTCGTGTTTCCAACCAAGCCCTCACTTCAAGTTGTCCCACCTCTGGCTCCCTTCCCCTTGTAATTCTCAATTAGAATATTGACCTTTATTTCTTGACTTTACCTCATAAATATGCCTCTGCTACTCTACTGTTTAAGGAGCTCTGGTGGCGAAGTGCCTAAGACATTTGACTGCTAACCAGAAGGTTGGTGGTTCAAACCTTCCAGCCCCACTGTGGAAGGAAGATGGGGCAATCTACTTCTGTACAGATTTACTGCTTCAGAAACCTAATGGGGGTTCGTGTGAGTTAGAATTGATGATGGCAGTGAGTTTGGTTTGGTTTGGACTCTACTATTTTGGAGCATTTGATTTCACTTTGTGAGATCAGACATGTCCCTAGTTTGAACTATTTTGAATCTTGGAGTTCTTTTTACCTAGACAACCTAGTTTCTCTGTGCAGTCAGAAAAGAATGGCTCTTGAATTTGGCAAATACAATGGGATGCTTATGTGGAAGCCTCTAAAAGACACGAATAAAGTAGGCTAGCTTCCATGCAAGATGCTATTTAAATCGACTAAAAGACAAAAGGATTTCGTGTTAAGCACCTATCCTCACTCCCTCTGCTACTCAGCCAGCCAGCAGTATCTTCTTTATATCCATCCCTGCCTTCTTACTCTTCCAGTAACACTCTCAGAATTTCCTTTTTTTCCTAATAAGAACTTAATTCAATAATTCAGTATTTTCTTGCTAAAGGTTTAATTATTCCCTGCACTAACCCTTGTAACATTCCTGTTAAGAAGCCTAATAACCACAGCTGGTGGTTTGTAAAGAATTTATGTACCATTAACCACATTGTCATTCCTAGATTTACTGTAGTTCCTAATTCACATTGACTCCTTTCTAAATATTACAATTAAACCTCTCATTTTAAAGGATAATAGCAAATTTTAGGTAAAGGTTGAAGATATCAACTTGAGTTACAATGAAGTCTACAGCCAGCCAACATCTGTGGAAGTTGTGGCCCACAGAATTTCTGGTACCAAAGACAGACAGAACAAAGAAGCAGAGCAGCTTCCTGCATGCAGGTGCAAAGTAAGTGCTTGTAAATAACAAAAGTCATCCTCTTACAAGGATCTTGGCTGAAAGCAAAGAAACCACAAAGATGTTTACCTGTTCTCTTGGCTATGCAAAGATATCTGACTGTGTGGATCATAACAAATTATGGAAAACATTGCAAATGGGAATTCCAGATCATTTACTTATACAAGAGGTTGTCATTCTAACAGAACAAGGGGAGACTACATGATCTAAAATCAAGAAGGGTATATGTCAAGGTTGTATCCTTTCACCATATTTATTCATTCTGTATGCTGAGCAGATAATCCGATAAACTGGACTATATGAAGAAGAATGTGGCATCAGGAATGAAGGAAGACTCATTAACAACCTGCAGTATACAGATGACACAATGTTGCTTGCTGAAAGTAAAAAGGACTCAAAGCACTTACTGATGACTATCAAAGATTACAGTCTTCAGTATGGATTACACCTCAACATAGAGAAACCAAAAATCCTCATACCTGGAGTAATAAACAACATCATGGTAAATGGAAAAAAGATTGAAGTTGCCAGGGATTTCATTTTACTTGGATCCACAATCAACACTCTTGGAAGCACCAGTCAAGAAATCAGACATTGTACTGCACTGAGCAAATCTGCTGCAAACAAAACAAAACAAAAAACTTCTTTAAAGTGTTAAGGAACAAGGATGTCACTTTGAAAACCAAGGTATGCTTAATCCAAGTGAAGCTATTTTCAATCACCTCATATGTATATGAAAGGTGGACAATGAGTCAGAAAGACTGAAGAAGAGTTGATTGCCTTTGAATTGTGGTGTTGGCAAAGAATACCGAAAATACCATGGACTGCCAGAAAATGAACAAATCTGTCCTGGAAGAAGTACAGGCAGAATGCTACTTAGAAGCAAGAATGGCCAGACTTTGTCTCACCTACTTTGGTCATGTCGTCAGAAGGGACTAGTGTCTGGAAAAGGATATCATAGTTGACAAAGTAGAGGGTCAGCGAAAAAACAGAAGATCCTCAATGAGGTGTACTGACACAGTGGCTACGAAAATGTGCTATCATAACAAGGATTGTGAGGCTGGTGCAGGAGCGGGCTGTGTTTTGTTCTGTTGTACACAGGGTCACTATGAGTCAGACCTGACTCAATGGCACCTAATAGCAATATACTCCTTGAAGCCTCTCACTTTATGATGGTTGATCTTTGCAGTGCATTTTTCAGTATTCCTATATGTGCTATTTAAAATTGTGTGTCAACTTGGCTGGGTCTGTGGTTCTGAGTGGGTTGGCAGCTGGATGTACTTATTCCTCATATTGAATTGTATCACCCCTCCATCATATCATCTGCTGTAAGCAGCTAATCGGTTGAAGAAGAGTTGCCTTTAAGGTATAGCCTGCTTCTAGCATAT
Source organism: Orycteropus afer afer (assembly GCF_000298275.1). Lineage (NCBI taxonomy): Eukaryota > Metazoa > Chordata > Mammalia > Tubulidentata > Orycteropodidae > Orycteropus > Orycteropus afer. The sequence goes on from NW_006921768.1 coordinate 2,589,832, forward strand.
ATGCAGAAGCTTTGAGAAATGTCTCTAGCTTGTTGGCACATTTTTGATGCTGCATTTGGACAGTCTTCATCCCCAGTTCCTAGACTTGAATGAGTAGCCTTCCAGCCTGCTGATGTTGGGATTATACCATTTTATTACTGACTGTGGTTCATCAGCTTCAGCAGCCAGCAGCTGTGTGAGTTAAGAGATGCCTCCAGCTCCAGTGGGCCTGGAATAAGAGACAGAGCTGAAGCCCAAGGTCACAGGACCTTCACAAAGTCCTAAGAATTGGGACTTTGAGTTCAACTTCTAGCCTCCTAAACTATAAGAAAACAAAATGCTGCTTATTGAAGCCATCCATGTGTGGTATGTCTGTTATAGAAACACTAGAGAACTAAGACACTGTACATCCTGATACCCAGTATTTGTTTGAATTTACTTAGGTATGGGGGAAGGAGGAAAGGAGGGAGGGAGGGAGAGATAAAGAGAGAGAGAGAAAGGGGGGTAGGGAGACTGACAATACACTTGATATGTGATGCCCCAAGAGTCACCGAGTCTGCCACTTATTTTCCTCGGATTTTACATGCAGACCTACAATTTCACAATTGCCCATGGAGCTACTTTTATTTTTTTCCACACAATATGTTGATGATTTATTGGTTTCCTCTAAATCTAAAGAAGCTCATCTTGAAGACACTATTTTCTTTTTAGAACATTTGGCTGATGGTGAGCACAAAGCCTCTAAAGATAAATTGTAATTGATCCAGCCATCAGTTAAATATTTAGGACATATAATCTGAAAAATCATCATTAAATTTGACCCTACTCTGAAGATGCAGCTCTTCCCCAGTCATATTTTGAGTGCCTTTTGACCTGAGGGGCTCATCTTCTGGCACTGTATCAGACAAGGTTTCAGGGCTATTCACAAGGTTTTCCAGTAACATGTTAGACAGTGTTCCACTGCTATTCATAATGTTTTCACTGGCCTATTCTTTGAGAAGTTGATGGCCCCTTCCTTCTTCTGAATCTGTCTTGGTCTGGAAGCTCTGCTGAAACTGGTCCACCATGGATGACCCTGCTGGTATTTGAAATACTGGTGCCATAACCTCCAGCCTAATAGCAACACACAAGCCAATGATGTGGATGGAGTAAAGCTTTTGGGACCACCACCATTTGCTGATGTAGCATGACTCAAAATGAGAAGAAACATCTGCAAACATCCATTAACAATCGGAACATGAAATGTACAAAGTATGAATCTAGGAAAACTGGAAACTGTCAAAAAGGAAATGGAATGCTTTAGTGAGCTGAAATGGCCTGGTATCGGCTGTTTTGAATAAGATAACCATATGATCTAATATGCTAGGTATGACAAATTGAATAAGAATGGCATGGCATTCATTGTCAGAAGGACTGTTTCAAGATCTATTCTGAAGTACAAGGCTGTCAATGATAGGATAATATCCATACGCCTACAAAGAAGACCAGTTAATTCTACTATTATTCAAATTTACTCACCAACCACCAAAGCCAAAGATGAGGAAATAGATTTTTACCAACTTCTGCAGTCTGAAATTGACTGAACATGCAATTAAGACATGTTGATTATTACTGGTAATTGAAAAGCAAAAGTTGGAAGCAAAGAAGAGTCACTGGTAGTTGGAAAATATGGCTTTGGTGATCATAATAATGCTGGAGATCACATGATAGAATTTTATAAGACTAATGATGTATTCATTGCAAATACCTTTTCTCAAAAACATGAATGGTGACTATACACATAGACTTCACCTTGGAGTACAAAGGAATCAGAGCAACTACATCTGTGGAAAGAGGTCATGGAGAAGCTCAATATCTTTAGCCAAAACAAAGCCAGGAGCTGATTGTGGAACAGACCATCAACTGCTCATATATTCAAGTTCAAGTTGAAACTGAAGACACTTAAAAGAAGTCCATGACTTTCGGCTGTCCGGAGGGCTCAGCTATTTTGATTGTTTACATGTGGCAGCCATTTTGGATATTTAAAGTGACCACGGGTGTAGCCTTTTGAATGTTTACAAGTGGTGGCCATTTTGGATATTTAAAGTGACCGAGGGCATAGCCATTTTGCATGTTTATAAGTGGCAACCATTTTGGATTTTACAGTGATTGCACTCTCATTCAGATTCCAGGGACCTAATAACGGGCTCTGTTTGCCAGGGTCGGCAAAGACATACAAGAGGCTTACAACAGGAAAGGAGACAGGTAGTGAGTGTTTAAGTACTGTTAACTAGTAAATAGAGGAGCACAGCACAGTATCCTGCCTGTATAGATAATGTACAAATAAAACAAAGAAAACAAAAATTGTGGGCAAGTTACTCCAACATATAATCACCAATTAAATGTAAACATAAAAATGTCAAAATGCCTCAGAGACAACACAGCATCACAGTCCACACAAAGAAGCAAGATAAAGCAGGAGAAACAAGGGACCAGGATATAGACCCAAAACACATCCCTGAGGAATACACAGCACTGGAACTCCCTGATAAGGAGTTCAAAAGAATTATATTTAGGTACCTTCAAAGGATTGAGAGACAGACCAAGGAAAACACAGACAAAACCCTAGAAGAATTCTGGAAGAAAATACAAGAACAAAATGACAAAATAAATGAAAAATTAGAAATGATTCTAAATCTACAGATAGAAATCCAGAAGATTAATACTAAATTGTCAGAAATAGATAACACATTGAAAGGGCAAAGCAGTAGTATTGATGCAATGGAAGACAGAATTGATGAGATTGAAGACAAATACCTGAATACTTCTTTGGAAAGGGATCAATCAGAAAAAAGATCAAAATAAAATGAAGAAAGCCTAAGGTTCATATGGGATACCATCAAAAAGAAAAACTTACGTGTCATTGGAATTCCAGAACAGGAAGAGAAAAATAAAATGACTGAGTAAATTGTCCAAGATTTGTTGGAGGAGAACTTCCCTGATATGAAGAAAGATGAGAATATATCCATTCAGGAAGTCCAACAAACCCCAAACAGGATAGACCCCAAAAGAAAAACACCAAGATATATCATCAGCAAACTCACCAAAACCAAAGACAAAGAAAGAATCATGAGAGCAGCACGGGAAAAACGAAAAGTTACCTACAAGGGGCAACCAATAAGACTAAGATCAGATTTCTAAGCTCAACAGAAACCATGCAGGCAAGAAGACAATGGGATGGTATATATAAAACCCTGAAAGAGAAAGATTTCCAACCAAGAATTATGTACCCAGCAAAACTGTCCCTCAAATATGATGGTGAAATTAGGACATTTCCACATAAGCAGAAATTAAGGGAATTTGTTAAAACTAGACCAACCTTATAAGAGATGCTAAAGGGAGCCCTTTGTACAGTGAAGCAACAACAGCCAACAACACACATGATGATATAACCCAGAAACCAACCCATCTATGGAAGTATCCAAAGTAAATAAGCCTACAAGATTGTAAACAGGAAACCAGAGACACCAACTGACAAATGAGGACAACTACAAACCAAAAGAGGGAAAAAAATCTGTGTTGTTACAGAACTTCTAGATGGTAGGGAAGTCAAGACAACTGCAAGATAGAATGGACTGTTCTAAACTTGGGAAGAAAACTATAAGTCACAGGGTAACCTCAAGAAAAATTATAAACCACATCAAAATAAAAAAGAGGACCAGCATAAATATTCAATAAATACTAAAACAAAAGCAATGAAGGAAGTAATAACACAATTTATAAACAAAACAAGCTCAGCCTAGAAAATTATATGGAACAAAGAAATTGACACAACAAAAAAGCACATGACAAAAATGACAGCAACGAATTCATATTTGCTGATAATTACATGTCTGGAAAGGGACTTATCTCTAAGATTGATGGAAAACTCCAATGCCTCAACACCAAAGGAATAATCCAATTGAAAAATGGGCAGAAGACATGAATAGACACTTCACCAAGGAGGATATTCAGGTGGTCAGTTAATACATGAAAAGATGCTCACAACCATTGGCCATCAGAGAGATGTAAATCAAAACAACCATGAGATATACCATCTCATCCCAGCACTGATAGCAAGGTTCCATGAGACAGAAAATAACAAATGCTGGTGGGGATGTGGAGAGATTGGGACTCTCATATACTGCTTGTGTGACTGTGAAGTGACACATCCACTGTGGAAAGCAATACGGCGATTCCTTAGAAAGTTGGAATTGGAGATACCATTCGACCCAGCAATCCCCTTACTAGGTATATATCCTAGAGAGGTGAGAGCCAGCATAGGAACAGATACATGTACACTCATGTTCATCACAGCACTATTTACAATAGCAAAAAGATGGAAACAACCTGCATGCCCATCAGCGGAAGAGTGGATGACCAAACTATGGTACACACACATACTGGAATGCTATGCAGCACTAAAGAATAATGTAGAGTCTGCAAAACACCTCATAATATGGATGAACTTGGAGGAATTATGCTGAGTCAATAAGTCAATCACAGAAGGACAAATATAGTATTAGTTTGTTGTTGTGGAGGGTCAAGGAAAGGTTTCTATATGGAGGGAAATTTTCTTTGTTGGTTGCCAGGGGTGGGAAGAAGGGGAGGGAACACTGCAAAATTAAAAACAATGTATTGACCCATGTCACTTTAGTTTTGTGTATTTCACTGTACATAAATTATATTTCAATAAAATGCATTTAAAAAAAATAAAAGAAGTCCATTGGAACCACAATATGATCTTGATTATATCCCTCCTGAATTTAGAGGCCACCTTAAGAATAGATTTGATGCAATTAAAACCAATGACCAAAAACCAGAGGAACAGTGGGATGACATCAAGAACATCCATAAGAAAGGAAAAGGTCATTAACAAGGCAAGAAAGGAAGAAAAGACTACAATGGATGCCAGAAGAGACTCTGAAACTTACTTTTAAATGGAGAATAGCTAAAGCAAATGTAAAAAATGACAAGATAAAAGAGGTGAACAGAGATTTCAAAGAGAGCTCAAGAAGACAAAGTCAATTATTATAACGAAATGTGCAAAGACCTGGAGTTAGAAAAACAAAATGGAAGAACACATTCAGTATTTCTCAAGCTGAAAGAACTGAAGAAACAAATTCAAGCCTCAGGTTGCAATATTGAAAAGATTCTATGGGTAAAATATTGAATGATGAGGGAAACATCAAAAAATGATGGAAGGAATACACAGAGTTACTGTACCAAAAAGTGTTGGTCGATGTTCATCCATTTCAGGAGGTGGCATATCATCAAGAACCAATGGTATTGAAGGAAGAAGTCAAACCTGAAATGAAGGAATGGCAAAAAAGCAGGGATCCAGGAATTGATGGAATACTCATTGAGATGTTTCAACAAATGGATGCCACGCTGGAGGCACTCACTGGACTATGCCAAGAAATTTGGAAGACAACTACCTGGCCAATTGACTGAAGAGATCCATATTTGTACCCATTCCAAAGAAAGGTGATCCCACAGGATGTGGACATTATCCAACAATATCATTACTATCACATGCAAGTAAAATCTTAGTGAAGATAATTCAAAAATGGTTGCAGCAGATATTGACAGAGAACTCCAGAAATGCAAGCTGCATTCAGAAGAGGACATGGAAATAGGGATATCATTGCTGAAGTCAGATGGATCTTAGCTGAAAGCAAAGAATACCAGAAAGATGTTTACTTGTGTTTTATCGACTATGCAAAAGCATTTGACTGTGTGGATCATAACAAACTATGAATAACACTGAGAAGAATGGGAATTCCAGAACACTTGATTGTGCTCATGAGGAACCTATACATCGACCAGCAGGCTGTCATTTGAACAGAACAAGGGGATACTGCATGGTTTAAAATCAGGAAGGGGGTGCATCAGGGTTGCATCCTTTCACCGTACTTATTCAATCTGTATGTCAAGCAAATAATCTGAAAAGTTGGACTGTATGAAGAAGAGCATGACATCAAGATTGGAGGAAGACTGATGAACAACCTGTGATATGCAGATGACACAACCTTGCTTGCTGAGAGTGAAGATGACTTGAAGCACTTACTGATGAAGATTAAAGACAACAGTTTGCAGTATGGATTACACCTCAACATGAAGAAAACAAAAAATCTTCACAAGTGGACCAATAAGCAACATCATGATAAAGACTGAAGTTGTCAAAGACTTCTTATAACTTGGTTCCACTTATTCTAATGGAAGCAGCAGTCAATAAATCAAACAATGTATTACACTGGGCAAATCTGGTGGCATAGTGCCTAAGGCATTTGACTGCTAACCAGAAAGTTGGTTCAACTTTCCCACTAGCCATTCCTCAGGAGGAAGGTTGGGCAATCTACTTCCTTACAAATACCATCTTGGAAACCCAAGGAATGGTTGCTTCTGACTTAATGGCAGTGGGTGGGGCAAATCTGCTGCAAGAGACCTCTTTAAAGTACTGAAGAGCAAAGATGTACCTTTGAAGACAAAGGTGCACCTAACCCAAGGCACGATATTTTTAATTGCCTCATACACGTGTGAAAGCTGGGAAATGAATAAGGAAGATTGAAGAAGTGTTGATGCTTTTGAGTTGTGGTGTTGGTGAAGAATGCTGAAAGTACCATGGACTGCCAGAAGAACAAACAAATCTGTCTTGTAAGAAATGAAGCCGAAATGGTCCTTGGAAGTGAGAATGGCCAGACTTTGTCGCACCTGCTTTGGTTATGTTGTCAGAAGGAACCATTCTCTGGAGAAAGTTATCATGCTTGGTAAAGTGGAGGGTCATAGAAAAAGAGAAAGGCCCTCAAGGAGACAGACTGACACAGTGGCTGCAATGAAGGGCTCAGGCATAGGAAGGATTGTGAGGCTGGTGCACGACTGGGCAGTATTTTGTTCTGTTGTATGTAGGGTCGCTATGAGTCAGAGCTGATTCAATGATACCTAACAACAATCTCAAAAAAGGGATCACAATTGATTCCAAAATAACAGATACCATCCTAGGTAGGTTTCCCTGTCCCCAGTACCAGAAAAAAAAAAAATAATAATAAGATTTTTGGGACTGTTTGGAACCTTCAATAAATCTCTTTGCTTTTATATAAAGTACAGGCTCTTATTTGTAGACAAGTGTATGTTATACAGCAGAGCTTGACTTAAATAATCTTCTTTAAACTTTTTTATTTTAAAATTCCACTCTATCTGTCAAAATGCTCTCAATCAATCTTCCCATTCCTAGCCATCTATGTTGTTGTTGTTGTTATGTGCCGTCGAGTCGGCCCCGACTCATAGCGACCCCTCCTTGGGTTTCCGAGGCAGTATCACTACGGAAGTAGGATTGCCCAACCTTCCTTCCGAGGAGTGGCTGGTGGGTTTGAACCCCCAGCCTTCTGGTTAGCAGTCAAGTGCTTTAGCCATTATGCTACCAGAGCTCCTTATATTCCTCTCTTTTTTCCTTTTCTTGTTTTCCTTCCATCTGTTACCTAATTGGGAAAATAGGTGATATATATTTTTTGGGGATGTGAATCTATACTCTTTTCTGGGTCCAGTTTGGAAAGAAACAATGAAGCTAAAAAGTAGATGTGTGACATACACTCCAAGATCATTTCACTTTCTAGGAAAAGTCTGGATCCAGTATCTATCTCAGGAGTGTCAGAATCTAAATCTCAAAAATAATTTCTCCTTATCCTTCTAATCACAGCATAGTTAAAGTCACTTGAGCTTTCAAAAGAACAGGAATTGTTTCTAGGACAGATTATCTTAAAAACGAAGAAACTAAAACTTTGCTGATTTTTATAATTTTTGACAGATATTTTTTGGGATTAGTTCCTTAATCTTTTAAAACCACGATAGCAATATTTTCCCACTGTGGAAAACATCAGTATATGGCCACTATGGTACTAATGATGACCACCATTGTCACCATCCTTGTCTGGGTCTAGGCCCATTCAAGCATTTTTTAAGAACTTGTACACTGTGCCTTCCAGTAAAACACAGGCTAGGCCCATAAGAGGAGCTCTGGTAGCATAGTGGCTAAGTCACTTGCCTGCTAACCAGACGGCTGGCGGTTCAAACCCACCAGCCACTCCTCGGAAGGAAGGTTGGGCAATCCTACTTCCGTAGTGATACTGCCTCGAAAACCCAAGGAGGGGTCGCTATGAGTCAGGGCCGACTCGACGGCACATAACAACAACAACAACAACAGGCCCATAAGAGGTAAGAATTCGTAGGTGGGAGTTGATAATCAAGAATTGGGCTCACAGAAATTCCCAAAGAAAACTAGGAAACATCAAAGAGTAAAACTAAGCATAGGATTGTTCAATACTAAATATGTCCAAAGAAATTTGGATGAGAAGGGAGGAATGCAGTAAAGAAATGCCAAGCTTTAAAACAAAACAAGAACAGCAACAACAAAACAGAAACAAAACAAAACAGAAAATGAAATTGAATAGAAAAGGATCATACTACCTAATATGAGAAAAATCTAAGACCAATAAGGAAATATTTATTACTAAAATGATTCAACAACCTTTCTTTCTTGACTGTTGTTATGGATTGAATTGTGTCCCACCAAAATGTGTTGTAAATCCTAACCTCTAGGCTTGTGGTTATAATCCCATTTGGGAATGTGTTGTCTTTGTTATGTTAATGAGAATGGATTAGTATAGGCTATATTTTGAGTCAATCTCTTACAACATACCATCAGATTAAGCAAGGAGAGATGGGGGAAAGATAAATGTCAAAGTACTGGAGATCTCCAAGGAACCAGCAAACAGAAGCTGAAGAGACAAGGACATTCCCCCCAAGCTGACACAGAAAGAAAGCCTTCCTATAGAGCCAGCATCCTCAATTCAGACTTCTAGCCCCCTAAACTGTGAGAAAATAAATTCCTGTTTGTTAAAGCCATCCACTTGTGGTATTTGTTAGAGCAGCACTAGAGAACTAAGACAACAGTGAACCTGTCAATATGGGGAGCAAATTTCATTCATCTCTGTAAAAAGCCTCATATGTTTGCTGGTAGATGAATGGATGGATGAATAAATAAGTGAATTAGTGATAGATGTCCTGGACTAAACTGTACAGGTTCCTCATGAGCACAACGAAGTGTTCTGGAATTCCCATTCTTCTCAATGTTATCCTTAATTTGTTATGACCCACACAGTTGAATGATTTTTCATAATCAATAAAACACAAGTTAACATCTTTCCGATATTCTTTGCTTTCAGCCAAGATCCATCTGACATCACTAATGATATCCCTCATTCCACCTCATCTTCTGATTCCAACTTCCATTTCTGAAAGTTCCCTGTCAATGTACTGCTGCAACCATTTTTGAATTAGCTTCACTAAGATTTTACTTGCACCTGATATTAATTAAATTCCTTCAGTGCAGCTTTAAGTTTTTCCTTCAATATCACTGGTTCTTGATCATATGGCATCTCCTGAAATAGATGAACATTGACCAATTCATTTTGGTACAGTGACTCTGTGTATTCCTTCCATCTTCTTTTGATGTCTCCTGCATTATTCAATAATTTGCCCATAGAATCTTTTCAATATTTCAACTTGAGGCTTGAGTTTTTTCTTCAGTTCTTTCAGCTTGAGAAATGTTCAGTGTGTTCTTCCCTTTTTGTTTTCTAACTCCAGGTCTGTGCACATTTCATTATAATGATCAACTGTCTTCTCAAGCTCCTTTTTGAAATCTTCTGTTCAGCTCTTTCATCTTGTCATTTCTTCCATTTACTTTAGCGACTCTCTGTTTAAGAGCAAGTTTCAGAGTCTCTTCTAACATCCATTTTGGTCCTCATTTCTTTTCTTTTTAATGACCCTTCGCTTTCTTCATGTATGGTGTATGGTGTTCCTGATGTCATCCCAAACTCCTCTGAAACCTCTCTACCATGGGTGATCCTGCAGGTATTTGAAATACCAGGGGCACAGCCTCTGGCCTCACAGCAACATTCAAACCACCACAGTATGACAAGCTGACAGATGAATGGTGGGGTCTCCCACATAGAATTTAAGAATTTTAGCACTGAACCACCACCACAGAATTTTACCACTGAACTGCCCTGTCTGTATGTATGATTTTTTTTCTTTTTGGAGAGCCACACCACTCCCTATTACCTTTCCCTCACCAGAAAAAAATTACATGCACCATCAAAAATACAGTCGCAAACTTCTTAACACTTACAAATATTGCACAAATCATAGGGATATAAGACATTAGCAATACCATAAATGAAATGCTGTGAATTTAGATATAGTCAAATTTATATCATTTTCAGAAATGGATTCAAATTACTAATGTTTGTTTGCATGTGTTTTTTTTTTTTTTTTTGTACACAATATTAGTGTAAATACCAAGTTAATTTTAATAAATACTGTTTGTTTGTATTCTGCTGGCGTTCCACAAGTTCGATCTTATTTCTTTTCCCCCTATACCTTTATCCTCTCTAATTCTACTCCTCTGAGTTTGGCGCACTCTGACTCAGTCAGCTCTTCGGAGCACCAGAATCTCTAATTCGAACAGCTGTACCTAGTTTCTCAAGCACTAAGATGCTAGAAGGAAATAGTGTGGTGATTACTGATGAGACTCCATTTTAAATGCTGAATTATTATTAGTGCTTTAAATCATACTGGAATCAACATGGTGTGCAAAGCCCTGAATGTCTATAACTGAATAATATAAATGAGAGAACTTGAAAAAAAGACTCTATATGTTGAAAGCATAGATACATCATTAACACTTTGCATGACTATTTTACTACATCCACCTCTATTTTTCAATTTTAATTAACAAATTCTCATTGATTTTATAACATAATGCACCTATCAAGAGAAAGAGAGTGGCAGTCTGGATAAGAAAAGAAAAGAAGACCCATCAATATGCTGCCTACTACAGACCCACCTTAACAAAAATAAAAACAAATTAACAGTTAAGGGATGGAAAAAATATACCAAGCCAATGGAAACCAAAAAAGAGTAGCAGTAGCAATATTAATTTCTGACAAAATAGACATTAAGGTGAAAAACATCCTAAGAGATCAAGAAGGACATTACATGATGCTGAAGGGTCAATTGACAAAAAAGACGTTATAATAATAAATATTTATGTACCCAATGAAAGTGCTCCAAAATACATGAAGCAAATACTAACTGAATTAAAAGGGACAATCGATAACTCTACAATAGTAGTAGGAGACTAACACAACACTTTCAAAAAGGGACAGGGCAATGAAGATACAGCCGAACTCAACACTATAATCAACCAGGTGGACCTCATAGACATATACAGAGCACTGCATCCAATAAAACACAATTCACATTCTTCTCCAGTGCACATGTATCCTTCTCCATAATAGACCATATGTTAGGACATAAAACAAGCCTCAATAAATTCAAAAGCATTGAAATACTACAAAGCATCTTCTCAGACCACAATGCTATAAAATTAGAAATCAATAATATTAAGATCAAGGAAAAAGTATCAAACATATGGAAGCTGAACAACTCACTGCTCAAAAACTACTAGGTAACAGAACAGATAAAAACTGAAATAAAAAAATTCCTAGAAAATAATGAGAATGAAGATACATCATACCAAAAACCAACGGGACACAGCAAAAGCAGTACTCAGAGGTCAGTTTATACCAATAAATGCATATATCAAAAAAGAGGAAAGAAACAAAATCAACGCTGTAACTCATCAACTCCAACAACTAGAAATAGAACAAAAAAATCCTACAGTATCTAGAAGCAAGGAAATAATAAAGATCAGAGCAGAAATAACTGAAACAGAAAACAAAGAAAAACCATAGAGAATATCAACAAAACAAAAAGCTGATTCTTCGAAAAGATTAATAAAATTGATAAATCATTGGCGTACCTAACAAAAGAAAAGAAAGAGAAGATCCAAATCACAAGAATTGTAAACGAAAATGGTGTCATCACAACAGAACCAACTGAAATAAAAAAGATACTGACAGAATATTATGAAAAACTCTGCTCCAACAGATTTGCAAACCTAGAAGAGATGAACAAGTTTCTAGAATCACAAGACCTACCTAAACTATCCCACTCAGAGATAGAATACTTGAACAGACCTATAACAAAAGAAGAAATTGAACAGGTCATAAAAAAATCTCACCACAAAGAAACACCATGGCCCTGATGGCTTCACTGGAGAATTCTATCAAATATTAAGAGAAGAGTTGACACCTATGCTATTCAACCTATTCCAGAACATAGAAAAAGATGGAATACTCCCAAACTCATTTTATGAAGCAAGCATAACACTAATACCAAATCCAGGGAAAGACACCACTAGAAAGGAAAACTACAGACCAATATCCCTCATGAACATAGATGCAAAGATCTTCAACAAAATCCTAGCCAACAAAATCCAACAACATATCAGAAAAGTAATACATCCTGACCCAGTGGGATTCATACCAGGTTTACAAGGGTGGTTCAACATAAGAAAAACAATCAATGTAATCCATCACATAAACAACCAAAAAAAGAGAACCATATGATTATATCAATCAATGCAGAAAAGGCATTTGATAAATTCCAACATCCATTCCTGTTCAGAACTTTCAGCAAAATAGAGATAGAAGGGAAATTCCTCAACATAATAAAAGGCATATATGCAAAGCCAATGGCCAACATCATTATTAATGGAGAAAGACTCAAGGCATTCCCTTTATGAACGGGAACCAGACAGGGATGCCCGCTATCACCACTTCTATTTAACATTGTATTGGAAGTCCTGGCCAGGGCAATAAGGCAAGAAAGAGAAATAAAAGGCATACAAATTGGCAAAGAGGAACTAAAACTATCTCTATTTGCAGATGATATGATCCCGTACATAGAAAACCCAAGAGCCTCAGTTAAAAAACTACTGGAACTAATAGAGTGGTTCAGCAAAGTGGCAGGATACAAGATCAACATACAAAAATCAGTTGGATTCTTCTACACCAACAAAGAGTCCTCTGATAAAGAAATAAGGGAAAACATTACCATTTACAATAGCTACTAAAATGATAAAATATCTAGAAATAAACCTCACCAGAGACACAAAAGACCAATACAAAGAAAACTATAAAACACTGCTACAAGAGACAACAAGGGCACTACATAAATGGAAGAACCTACCTTGTTCATGGATAGGTAGACTAAACATTGTGAAAATGTCAATACTACCTAAAGCAATCTATACATTTAACACAATCCTGATCCAGATTTCAACAAATTTTTTTAAGGACGTGGAAAAACTAATTACTAATTTCGTATGGAAAGGAAAGAGATCTCGGATAAGCAGAGCACTTCTCAAGAAGAAGAACAAAGTGGGAGGTCTCACACTCCCAGACCCTAAGAACTACTATACAGTCACAGTAGTCAAAACAGCATGGTATTGGTACAATGACAGACAGATAGACCAATGGAACAGAATTGAAAGTCCAGATATAGACCCATCCATCTATGGACAACTGATCTTTGACAAAGGTCCAAAACCCATTAAATGAGGAAGAGACAGCCTCTTTAACAAATGGTGCTGGCAAAACTGGATATCTACCTGTGAAAAATGAAACAAGACCCATATCTCACCCCATACACAAAAACAAACTCAAGCTGGATCAAAGACTTAAAAGTAAAACCTAAAACTATAAAATTCATCAAAGATAAAATAGGGGCAAATCTGGAAGCCCTAATTTATGGCATAGACTATCAAGCATAACCCAGAATGTGCAGGAGCTAGAAGAGTAGCTAGATGACTGGGACCATTTAAAAATTAAATTCTTATGTTCATCAAAGACTTCATCAAGAGAGTAAAAAGAGGACCTACAGATTGGGAGAAAATATTTGCCTATGACATAGCTGATAAAGGACTTATCTCCAAAATCTATAGAAAACTTCAATACCTCAACACCAAAAAGAAAATAACCCAATTCACAAATAGGCAAAAGACTTGAACAGACACTTCACCAAAGAAGATATACAGGCAGCCAACAAACACATGAGAAATTGCTCACGATCATTAATCACTAGAGAGATGCAAATAAAAACAACAAGATATCATCTCATCCCAGCAATAATAGCAAAGTTCAATAGGCCAGAAAGTAACAAATGCTGGAGAGGTTGTGGAGAGATTGGAACTCTTGTGCACTGCTGATGGGATTGTAAAATGGTACAACCACTGTGGCAAACGGTATGGTGTTTCCTTAAAAAACTGAAAATAAAAGTGGCATTTGACCCAGCAATTCCATTACTAGGAATATATACTAAAGACATGAGAGACAGTGCACAAACAGACACATGTATTTCTATGTTCATTGCAGCACAATTCACTATAGCAAAGAGATGGAAACAACCTAAATGCCCATCAACAAATGAATGAATAACCAAATTATGGTAAATGCACACCATGGAATACTATGCTACACTAAAGAACAATGAGGAATATGTGAATCATCTCACAATGTGGATGAGCCTGGAGGATATTATGCTGAGTAAAATAAGTCAATCACAGAAAGACAAGTACTGTATGAGCCCATTACTGTAAAAAGTCAAAGAAGGGTTTGCTTGGGAAAGGGAACTCAGTAGGTTACTGGGATGGGGAGGGGAAGGGAGGAATTAATTTCAGGCTAGTTGGGGCCCACACACTGAAGTGGGTAGGGGGAGGGATATACTGGAAGGATTTGTGACCATTGTGATAACATTAGGAAATGGGAGCACACTGAATTGTGCATATAAGAGATAGACAACAGATGCTAATACCAACCAATGTGTCCACAATACTGCATTGCCATTAACACCAAACACCAGGTTACAGATAAACACAAACACCTGAGAGGATCAGACGGGGGTCAGTGAACAGAAGTATACTCTAGACCAAGGATAGACTCAGCTGAGGCTCTTGCACAGACACCAGTGATACAAAATACCTGCAGTCCTTACAGAAATAAAAGAAGACAGAGACAGAGTAATCCCTCACAGACAACCAGACACTATGGGAGAGAGATCCAATAGATCTACCATCTCAGGACCACAGTACTGGGGGACACCAGACTCAATCGGCACAACAAAATACATAAAAGCCTTGCTCCACATCCTACATTGGTGAGTAGCGACTGGGGTCTTAAAAGCTTTCAAGGGGCCATCTAAGATGGTCTCCTAGCATTGGAAGTGAAGAACTAGATGGTGCCCAGCTACCCATGTCAACCACTCAGGAAAGGATCAAATCTGGAGATCCTGGACTGAGTGGGAGGGAAAATGTGGAACAAAATCCAAAAATTCAATAAGGACCAGAATTACTAGTCAGATGAAATCAGGTAAGACCCCCAATACTATGGCCCTGAAATATATTCTGCACTTGGAATAAAAAGCACCTCCAGGGGCTGGCTCTCAGCCCAACAGTTAACAAGATGTACACACAGACCACTCAATCCAGGATGATGCACCCACATACTCTATGGTAATACATTCCTTAGATCAATAGACCATGGGACACCAGAGGACCAACATTCAAATTGAGGAAATGCAGGACAAACAGGAGTGCATAAATATGAGGGCACAGGGGAAGGGTTACAATGTAGGGAGGGGAGGAGACTGGGTTAGGGTTGGACATGGTAAGGTAAATGAGGAATGAAACTAAATGTACACATAACGTTGACTGTAAAACAAGCTCTTTAAAAAATAAAAAATAAATAAAAGTAAATAAGTATTAATGATTTAAATGATCCTTTGACTTTAATGTTGGTGCAGGAACTACAGCCTTAGACAACCACCTAGATCTCCTAAAAATATTATCACTGTTATACCCTATGTATAAAATCTGGATTACTGTTGTTGTTGCTGTTGTTATGTGTCGTCGAGTTGGACTCAACTCATAGTGAGCCCTCCTTGGGTTTCCGAAGCAGCATCACTATGGAAGTAGATTGCCCCATCTGCCTTCCGAGGAGTTGCTGGTGGGTTTGAACCACCAGCCTTCTGGTTAGCAGTCAAGTGCCTTGGGCACTATGCTACCTGATGCTGATAAATGGCAATCCTTTAATTTTTAAGTATACAATAATATAATATTCCAAAATCATCATAAGCTCTCCCCATTTGGAGACAGCTAAGGAGCTCTGACAGTATGGTGGATAAGACATTGGCTGCTAACCAGAAGATCAGAGGTTCAAACCCACCAACTGCTCTGTAGGAGGAAGATGAGGCAATCTACTTTCATAAAGATTTACAGCCTTGGAAATCCAATGGGAGTCTCTATGACTCAGTATCAACTTGATGACAGAAGGTTTATTTTTTGGTTTATAGCAGGTCCTGTTAACCTGATGCTTCTAATATTCAAATTATAAAACTTTCATCATTCTAATCCCCTCCTCACCCAACACTCTTTAGAGAAAATTTGGCTTTCCTTGTACATCAGTCCACATTCTAGCTTTCACAAACTCTAACTTTTAAGTTACAATGAAAATTTTAAGTGTTCCACAGACAAGATAGCTGTAACAGCACAATTCTGATACACCTTTTTTTCTGTATGACAGGTATAGTTCCAACTACCTATTAGTAAATTGGCATTCTGTTTTTTTTTTTTTTTTAAATATTACTTTTCTGGTTCACCTTTGTTCATCTTGCCATGAAACCACCTGGAATGAGGATCATCTTGCAGCATCATGATACTGACATTGTTCTTTTTGGGTTGACACATATGGCTCCTCCAATGGCAGGAGCAATTAAGAACATGGATCAAAATTAGGTGGCTAGGGAAAGCAAAACAAGAACTGTTGGAAGACACATCAAGAAACCATGAAAACCAGTATGGTACCCCCTTTAATTTCCTCTTACTGATAGGAACCCTGGAAAGCTGAATCTAAATCTAGTCCCAAAATCAAGGTAATCTTTAAAAAAAAACAAAACTGATTCCCCAAGATGATCTCAATGATTTATTTATAGCCCTTTCTTTGATTGCAATTTAACTAGCAAATCTTGCTTTCAAGTTTACCACTAGTAGCAATAGACATGTTATTATAGATTGACAGCCTACCAAGTTCTAGTTTACATGCAGTCAAACTCTTTCTAAACACAATCTATTACAGAGAAAGTCTGAAAAAGTCTTTATGTCAGTCAAAAAGGACAATCTTTCCAATACAGTGTAAGAAGAACACACACTTGGCACTTTTAAGTTTACCAGAGGCAGTTCTTAATTATTTCAAATGAATTCCTAATATCCCATAGACTATCATGTTCAAATGTAAATAAAGTGCCAAAACTATTTCATTGACCCAAAATAATTTAAATTGTTATCCATGCTTCCGATGTTCTTTATTAACAAAACAAGCACCCATAGTCCCCCAAATAATCCCCTGGATACGCTACTAGATTGAGGCACTGCCCTTCAGCAGAAAGAAAAGAACAGCAGTCAAAATCATAATTATAAAAGCAATAATTTTATATAACTGTTATAACAATTATATGTAACTATCATACATTGTTGTTGTTATGTGCCATTGAGTTGGACCCAACTCATAGTGACCTCTCCTTGGGTTTCTGAGGTGGTATCACTTCAAAAGTAGATTGCCCAACATTCCTTCTGAGGAGTGGCTGGTGTGTTTGAATCGCCAGCCTTCTGGTTGGCAGTCAAGTGCCTTAGGCACTATGCTACCAGAGCTCCCCTATAACTGTTATATAACAAGACATTATTCTAATTACCTTACATGAATCATTTAGTTCTTATAGCTACCTAACAAAATGTGTTCTATTATTATCTCTATTTTATAAAAGAAACAACTGAGGGAAGAGAAAATTTTATGACTTGTCCAAGGTCATATACTAAGTGCAGTAGATTGCTTATGAACCCAATCTGTTTATCAGTTTATAGAGTCTTATGCTGTATAATATCCATTCTGGCAATATCTGTGGTTCCATAAGGTTATAGTTTATTGTTATTAGGAGCCAACAAGTTGGTTCCAACTCACAGTGACCCTATGTACAAGAGAACAAAACAAAACACTCAAAAGTCGTTGCCATGTTTGAGCCCATTGTTGTAGCCACTACTCAATCCATCTTGTTAAGAGTCTTCCTCTTTTTCACTGACCCTCTGCTTTACCAAGCATGATATCCTTCTCCAGGGACAGATTCCTCCAGGGACAGATAACACATCCAAAGTACAGGAGAGCAAGTCTGGCCATCCATGCTTCTAAGTAGCATTCAGGCTGTATTTCTTCATACAGATTTGTTCATCTTCTGACAGTCTATGGTATATTCAGTATTCTTTGCCAACACCAACAATTCAAAGCCATCAATTCTTCTTCAATCTTCCTTATTCATTGTTCAGTTTTCACATGTATATGAAGTAACTGAAAATAACATGGTTTGAGTCAGGTGTACCATAGTCCTCCAAAGTGACATCTTTGTTTTTATAACAGAGTTCAGAAATCCTGACTGGAAAACAGGACATAATGAACACAACAGTTTCCCTCCTGCAACAAATGTATCTCACGTCCCTTTTATAGAAAGTGATTGTGCTGCCAGGCATATATTGGTACAGTATGTGTAGAACCTATAATACATATGTCTTGACAGTAATAATAAAAAAGTATAAGGCTTATAAGGAGCTTTGGTGGCATAGTGCCTAAGGCATTTGACTGTTGACCAGAAGGTTGGCAATTCAAATCCTCCACCTTCTCCATGGAAGGAAGATTAGGCAATCTACTTCCACAAATATTTACTGCCTTGGAAACCCAATGGGGGTGGCTATGAGTTGGAACCAACTCAATGGCAGTGAATTTGGTTTATGTTTTTTGAGTATGGTTTATATATATACCATATTCTCTACCTAAAAAGTTTCTCGTATAACAGTACATGATTCAACTTGTAGGCAGCAGCACACAATCTTGTGTATTGTGCATCTTTGCATGTTGTAACATTATCTCTGTTTAATTTTTTAAGATATTTTCATGAAGTGCACCCTGGCTCTCAAACACACCAAAACCAATGGCAGTGATAGCAGCATCAAGAGCCAAAGGAGAAGGTACTGATTTGGAAGTGAAACAAAAGATTATTAAACAACATGAAGGTAGAAAGTCAATGAATACTATTACTCATGATTTAAGCATGTCATACTTAATAATCACAGTGATTCTCTAAAACCAAGAAAAAGGGTAAGCTCAATAGATTCCAAGATGGCGGAATAGGCAGAAAGACTGCACAGACCCTCTTCAACAAAGAAAAGGGGAACCAATTAACAAAGACACAGAAGATAATCCTGGACCCCTGAGCCTTGAAGGGAAGGATATAGAAGAGGACTAAACCCCAAATAGCAGAAGAATTTGCATGAAAATACCAGAAAAGAAGACATACAGAGCTACGGTCAGGCAGTGATCCTGAGTGATCTGGACAGCACTGACAGATTGGAAATTCCCGAGTGGTGGTAGGACCTAAGAATTAACCTAAAAATCAGCCCTGCTAGCCAGAGACTGCATGGAGGACTTCTCTGGTGGCTGTGGAATAAAAGGGGAACCAGCAGTGGAGAGGAAGATGGGCTGAGCTGTGGACTTTTGCCTGTCCAGAGGGTGCTACCATTTTGAATGTTTATAAGTGGCTTGACCATTTTGGATATTTAAAGAGACAACGCTCTCTGAGATTCCAGGGGCTGAAGAACAGGTTCTGCTTGCCAGTACCCTAAGGACACTCAGGACCTGCATGACTGAAAAGGTGTGACATTCTTCTTGTTACAGATATACCCCACAACTGCTTGGTGAACAGAGGTGTGGCAATTCCCCATTCCCACCCACCTTCTGGGCCCACAGGAACTCCATCCCAGTCTGTGTGCCCTGCCCTGTCCTCAACCGATTTTTTCTTTTTCTCTTTCTTTTTGCTGGTGTTTAGTTTGCTTCTATTTCTCTGTTTTAAAAGTACTATTATTATTAATACTTTTGTCCTTTTTACTATTACTCTTTATCCTTCCCCTCCCAGATCCTAGTTTATAGTTGCTTTTTATTCTTTTCCCTGTTCCTGGTTAAATTATTATTTTTTTAATTTAAATTCTTTTTTTTTTTTTTTTTTGGTCCCCTTTCTTCTTATGGTTAACCCCATTCCTTGTTTTTGCTTTTACATTTTTCCCATTTTTTTCTTCATTAGTCTCCTTCTCTACCTTTTTTCTCTTAGTATCCCCAGATATTGCAGGTTTTCTTGTTTTTTTCTTCTTCTTTTTCCCTTTTTTCTTTTTTTTTGGTTACTGTTCCTGTGTGATTACATGGTGTATTTTTTGTCCAGGTGCTTTTAAATTTTTTATGGTTATTCAG
>NW_006921768.1:2615178-2644456 GCF_000298275.1 Orycteropus afer afer
TGTGGAAAGCAGTATGGTGATTCCTTCAAAAGTTAGAACTAGAAATACCATTTGAACCAGCTATTCCATAACTAGGTATAAATCCTAAAGAAGATATATATATATATATATATAAAGAGAGCTATGACAAGAACAGATATATGCACACCCATGTTCATTGCAGCACTACTTAATATAGCCAAAAGATGGAAACAACCTAGGTGCCCTTCAACTGAGGAATGGATAACCAAACTATGGTACATACACACAATGGAATACTATGCAATGCTAAAAAATAATGTAGAATGTGCAAAACACTGCATAACGTGGATGAACTTGGAGGACATTATGCTGAGTGAAATCAGTCAATCACAAAAGGACAAATATTTTATTAGTCCGTTATTGTAAAAGTCAAGGAAACGTTTATCTATGGAAGGACATTTTCTCTGCTGGATACCAGGGGTGGGAGGGGAGGGGAGGGAGCACTGTTAGAGACGTAGAGATAAGTATTGATTTGGGTGAAGAGAAGGGCAATGTACCAAATGTGAGTGATCAACGTGGTGGCACTGAGGAAGAGGAAGACTTAGAAAGGTACATGGGAAGTACAGACAACAAAGATGAACGCTTTTGCACATACAGTACTGTGTTGTCAGTGAAGGCAAACATGGGTATACAGGTGGAAAGATGGGTGGACAGGCTGAACTATTAGGTATGTCTATGAAGTGGGGTCGGAAGGAAGATAGGGCAATCTACTTCTGTAGTGACACTGCCTCGGAAACCCAAGGAGGGGTCGCTATGAGTCAGGTCCGACTCGACGGAACATAACAACAACAACAACAACAATGAAGTGGGGAGTATACCCAAGAACATGTTTAGGATTGACAGACAATTGTCTGTAAGTTTATGTGTACAATCTGAATTCCTAGGTGTATAGTAGAGCTGACAAGGGGCAAGGATGTAGTCACTGCTTTGTCACAGCCAGCTACCAAGAGGGACTGAGTAGTTGAACCTTTGGGCTCAGGACTCTAGTCACAGGGGACATCAAGGTCAATTGGCATAACATACTACACAAAACATTGTTCCACCTCTTACTTTGGTGAGTAGCGACTGGGATCTTAAAAGCTTGCAAGCTGCCATCTAGATGCAACGATGGGTCTCTCTTCATCCAGAGCAAAGAAGAATGAAGAAAACCAAAAATTCATGGAAACAATTAGTCCTAGCGACTGATACACCATCCGATCTGCAGCCTATATGACTATGAGACCAGAAGAACTAGATGGTGCCTGGCTACTACCGTCAACCACTTAGAAGGGGATCTATGTTGGAGATCCTTGATAGAGAGGCAGTACAATGTGGAACAAAACTCAAAATCATTTGGAGGGAAAAAAGAGGTGGGGACCAGGTTTGCTGGTCCAATAGAGCCTGGTGGAACCACTGAGACTATGGTGCCTAGCTGCCCTTCAGGTCTGGAATTGAATCCACGTCTGTGGCTTCCAGCCCCATATGTCTATTACAGGCATATGAGTTGAACATTTACCTTAGGTAGATACACTCCTTGGAGAGAACAATCATGGGAGAAAGAAGGGCTGCTTATGCACAGGGAGACTGCACAGGGGGCAGGAGTGCATGGAAGGATGGACATCTGGAAGAGGTAACTATTGGGAGGAAGTATGAGGGGAGATGTTGCATTGTGGTAAATTGTGGTCAATGTCATGAGACAAAGTATATGTGAAGTGCTATATGGGCAGTGAATTTGCTCTGTAAATTTTCACCCAAATCACAATAAAAAATAAAAATTCTCCAAGCTGTTAGAGAATCAGGTTTGTGGAAAGTCACAAGGCTAATGAAAATGTGAGAGGTACTTGTATCAGATACAGAGAAACTGCTAATGACAAGGATTGAGAACCAAACACAAAAGTGACTCTTTCTCAGCATGAAGTTTGTTCAAGATGCTTAAGGAAAAAGCAGGGTTAGACCATGATAATAATGTTCATACAACATCCAAACCATGTTATGCCTTATTTAACAGAATAGATTGTGGATATTAAGTGATGCATGACTGTACTCTTAACCACTATATCACAGATACTTAAAAAAAAAAAAAAGTGGGGTGGAATGGAGGGGTGGGCAGAAATGCTCATTTTTATTCTTCTATTAACTACTTGTGTGGCTTTAGACAAATAATTTCAGTTCTATTCTTGTGTGTCATCCTTTTTGATTCATAGCAATCCCTTAGTATAAAGTGGCACTGCCCCACAGAATTTTCTGGGATATGATCATTACTGAAAGAGATCGTCAGTCTTTCTCCCATGAAGTTGCAGTTAGGTTCCAGGTGCCAACCTTTTGGTTAGCAGCTGAGCACTTAACTGTTGCACCACCATGGCTCCTTTTTTGTTCTCTAGGCTCTTGCTATTCAAAGTATGGTTCTCCTATCAGCAGCTTTTGTTCCTAGGAGCTTGGTAGAAACACAGAATCATAATCTGCATGTTAATGCGACAATCCCCAGGGGACTTTTATGCACATTAAATTTTGAGAAGTGTAGCTCTAGAGCTTGTCAGTAAACTTAGAAAGGTGCTTGGATGATCACAGCAGTGACTTTCAACCGACAATTCTATGTAAGCACCTTCAAAACTGGAGGTATTTAACAAGCTCATACAGGCTCAAGATCAAATACCAGGTATTACCCATATTGGCAAAAATAATTTGCAAACACATCATAGTTTCTAGGTACAGAATTTGAAAAGATTAGGTTAAGAGTTCTGTATTGACTGAAGCACCCAGTAAAAGACGTGAAAATTACTCAAATTTTCATGAACTTTAATTTTATATGATGTTTTTCAGAATACTTAGATCAGTCAATACTTCAAATTTGAGTACAGCTATAATTTACTCATAAGTAGAACTTAAATGTTTCCAAAAGGAGTGTTAGCAAAATGTTAGTTCCTAAACTGTTTTTCCATAATGAAGACATTGGTATTCTTGACTTTTCGTCATATATCCAGTCAATGACTCCTTTTCTCTTTTTTCAGTCCACTAATCACATACATGTTTTTCCATTTTGCACTAATGACAATTAACTTCTGCAAGTTATTGAATTTTACAAATGATCATGAGGAAATAACTGGCCATAACATCACTATTCTGATATTTTAATAAGTAGATGAATTTTAATTATTTATGATAGTCCATAATATGCCAGGAAATGCTTTCTAATGCTTTTTTGTAAAGGCAATGAAGTCTTGATAATTTTATATCTGACTATCATTCCTTGCTATTAAATTGTTCACTGAAATGTAAAGTGATACTGCTGATGGGATTATGAGAATTAGATTTGTGGATCAGTGATGTTTGAGCCATTGTATGGCTACTATTTCTGTAATGAATTATCCCAGAAATAACTTCATTTTCTTTATACTGATGTCTCTGTTTTTATATTGCTTCTTGGAATGATCCTCTTTTGTGAATATGTTCATCATCATTACAAATCAAATGTCCTAATTGTTGGTTAGGCTGGAGGTATTCACTCTCATTCTGCCAATAAACACTTGTATGAACAAATAATGTCAATATTTTATGGTTTTGCTATTCAGAGTATAGTTCAGTTCTCTAGGCTCTTGTTTATTTCTGGTACTGGGCCCCAAATCAGTGAATACCACAGTTGAAAACAGCTGACCTGCCAAACACAAGGCTTACCCATCAAAAGCCCTGTGATTGGAGAAATCCTTCCTATTTATCTCTAGTGACTTGCATCCCTGGATTTATTATTGGACACTCTAAATCTAACTTGCCTCTTTGCACTAAAGTGCTTTCACGACCTGCCCATGTTAACTTCATCTTCTCCCCTGACCACTAACCGGTCACTTCAGCTGCATACATTCTTCCAGGCTCCTGTTGTGTCAAGGAGGAAGTGAATAAGATGGGAATATAATCTATAGATTCTATTCATTTATTCTTCACATCTAATTTTAATAATTTTTTATTAAGTAAAAGAGATAAAAAGGGATCATAATAGAGAAACTCATGAACATTTTTTGGACAACTACTATTTTAAGTTCAAATTAAAAATTCATTTTCTCAACTTCAACTAGCAACATTTCAAGTGCTTAATGGCCAAATGTCTACTATATTAGACAGTGTAAATAAAATATGTCAATTATTAGAATTTTACTGGACAGTGATACTCAAAATATTCTATATGCACATCTTCAAAGCAGCCCTGGAAGGCTGGATATTACTCTGATATTTATAGTCAATTAAAAAAACAGATACATTTATGAAAATGTCATCCCCACCTACCCAGATGAGTCCCCAGATTTCTTGCATTCTAACTGTTGAAGAAATAGCAATATAGTTAAACTGCAGGCCCAGTGCATATGTTGTATTCTTCAAGATATTATCCCAGAATTGCCAGGTGTTATCACTATAAGGGGGGTGGGGGGAGAACCCACTTGAGAGAAAGAGAATACTTTCCATAAATGAAAATATCTCTGGTTTCAGTTTCCTCTTTTGTAAAATGAGGTAGGGTTGGGACAGGGAAAGAGGAAGGAGGTTGAAGTAGACCAAAAAAAGAAAAACCTCACTGCCATGGAGTCGATTCCAACTTATAGCGACCCCCATTGGGCTTCCAATGTGGTAAATCTTTATGGAAGTAGATTGCTCAGTCTTGCTTCCACAAAGTATCTGGTGGGTTTGAACCACCAACCTCTGGTTAGCAGTCAGATGCCTTAGGCACTGTGGTACCAGAGGTCCTTTGCAGTAGTCCAGTGGTTCTCAAATTTAGATGATCATTAGAATCAGCTGGAGGGGTGTTAAGACACAGATTGCTTGCTTTCTGATCCAGTAGATCTGGGGAGAGCCCTGAGCACTTACATTTCTAGCAAGTTCCCAGGTGATGCTGAAAATGCTGAGCTCTGGATAATGCTAGGAAAACCACTGCACTAGGACCACTTCTGTAAGAATTATAAATATGAAGCATGGCAAATTCACTGCCCTCAGAAATCTCTCAACTTGTATGATGTCTTCTCTTGTTCTGGACTTTGGTCTAAAAGAGGCAAAGTTAGGTTTCACATCTGATGTTTTCCTTCAACGTGTTCATTTCCTACTCACAATACCTATGACTAGGAAAGGAAGACTTGCACTTATATCCCCAACTGTCTTGGGCTTCTCCTCTATTTTATAACAAAGACTGCATGACTCAGAAACTGCCATGCAGTTGATATGCTATTTACATAAAGGTATTTAGTACTGTCTACTGACTCTTTAAGGAGCTCTGGAGGTGCAGTGTCTAAGGCATTTGACTGCTAACTAGAAGGTTGGCAGTTCAAACTCACCAGTTGCTCCATGGAAGGAAGATGAGGCAATCTACTTATACAGTACCTAGCTTTAAGACTCTTATCTGGATGGAAAGATCAATAAAAGTATTGAGACTCAAAGTCAACCTATGACTACTTTATTCTCATTGCTCCCCAACTTGTCCTTGCCTTGGGACAATTAAATTCTCCTTGGCCTTGATTTAACATTGGGGAGGGGATTAGAAAAAGATCACCCCATATAGACCTGAAAGTAGAGAAAGGTAGGTGTGCTTTTGTGAATGTATTCAATGCACAGGCAAGAGCCAATGTACCAGATAGCTAACAAGCGGACTGTAGTAGACAAATTGCTGCCTGGCTCACAAAAAGTCCTTTGAGAGTGAATCTCATTGTACACACATAATGAGACCCCAAATTGCTATGTCTGCAGTATGCACCTCAGCCTCTGGCTAAGGTTCATTAATCTAGATTCGATACCAAAACATGCTCATTGGATTTTCTCCCTTGGGAATTTAAAGGTAAAGCACACAGAATGGCTGAAAACAAACCTTTTTAATGTAGCTCTTGAATATTCATGCAATTCTGCTGAGAGATCCAAGTTTATATCATACCTACCTTTCCCAAGATTTTCTCTGAATTAAAGGCATTACAAAGAGAGAAAGACTATAATCCTGCCAATAAATTGATTTTTATCTAAAGCTAGCCAGAATCAGCTTATTGTTCTTCCAAATAATATTAAACATGAATATTAAAATTTTCAAGAAAATTACTCTAAATCTTAACTTAATCCCTGAGATGCCAGGAAACTATCTCCATTTCATAAACAAGGAAATAAATGCAGTTTCTAAATTCACATAGCCGGTGAGTAAGCGGCAAGTCTGAAATTTAGGCTCAGGTCTGATTGACTTCAAAGTCCATGTTCTTGGCAGTACCTCTCCTGGAGGTATATAAAGTAAGGACCATAAATGCCATCTAGAAATTGAATGACAAAACACCAGGTTGCCAGGTGAAATTTGTATATCCACCAGGTCAATCAGAGCACTGGAGCAAGTTGCAAAGGAGAATTAAGATGCAACTCTTTTTCTTGGAGGTTAAAGTATAATGCAGAAATACTTTAAAAAATACCAAAACCAAAATACTACCCCACACATATGGATAGCTACTATCTGAATTATAAATTTGCATAATAACTAAATCACAAATTTTTAAATGAAATGTGATACTATTTTTAAGTACATAATTGAATTCTGATGAGGCCAAGAAATAATGCCTAGAAAAGTTCATGGTTTACTAATGAATAAAAGGATTTATAATTACTTTATCAAAAAAGTACTCAAAAGGCAAGTCTCTGATAACATACAATTATGCTGTTAAAAGCAAAGTAGATGCTTCTACACTGCTGTAAAAACTGTTCTTTTATATAATTAAGAAACATAACTTTATATACAGCATTAACTTCTTCTGAGTCTTTTCAAATATTCAATATGCTGGTAAGCATCTACTCTGTCATGATCAAATTATCACAAATTCCAAATAAATCTGATTTAAGGAAATTTTATTATAAATTCAGCCTTTCATTGGCTCTTCATAGACATCTCTGAACATAAACATTTGGTATCCTTGATATTAACACATTGTAAATTTTGATTAGATTAGTCATCTTATGATCCATAGCCAAGTTAGTTCTAAAATGAAGCTCATGTAGAGAAACTAAAAAGAAAACAAAATCATTTTGAAATTGGCTAAGAAACTTTGTTCAAAATTAAAGTGAAGTTCTCCAAGTACTATCCAAATATCATATATTATTAACAAATAAATTAACAAGTAAAATTTGGAACTACATCAGAAAACAGAATGTTATTGCTACCATTTGATTAAATATATGCTAGATGAACTACCCACCACTCAACTATCACTTGTTAATGTCAAGAAATTAGGAAGACAATTACCTGCCCACTGTACTGGGAGATGCCCATATTTATACCCATTCCAAAGAAAGGCGATCCAACAAAATACAGAAATTATCAAACAATATCATTAACATTACACTCAAGTAAAATTTTGCTGAAGATAATTAAAAACTGGTTGCAGCAGTATATTGGCAAGGAACTGCCAGAAATTTAAGCTGGATTCAGAAGAGGATGTGGAATGAGTGATATCATTGCTGATGTCAAATGGAGGTTGGCTGAAATCAGAGAACACCAGAGCAATGTTTACCTGTGTTTTATTCACTACACAGAGGTATACAACTGTGTGGATCATAAAAAATTATGGATAACATTGCAAAGAATGGGAATTCCAGAACACTTAATTGTGCTTATGAAGAACCTGTACATAGACCAAGAGGCAGTCTTTTGAACAGAACAAGGGGATACTGGGTGGTTTAAAATCAGGAAATGCATCAGAACTGTATCCTTTCATAATACTTACTCAATCTGTATGTTGAGCAAATAACCCAAGAAGCTGGACTATACAAAGAAGAATGGCACCAGGATTGAAGGAAGATTCATTAACAATTTCTGATATGCAGATGACACAACCTTGCTTGCTGAAAATGAATAGGACTTGAAGCATTCCCTGATGAACATCAAAGACTACAGTCTTCAGTATGGATTACACATCAACATAAGAAAATTAAAATCCTCACAAATGAATCAATAAGTAACATCACAATAAACAGAGAAAAGATTTACGTGGTCAAGGATTTCATTTTACCTGGATTCACATTCAATGTCCGTGCAAGCATCAGTCAAGAAATCAAATGACATATTGCAGTAGGTAAATCTTTTGCAAAAAAACTTCTTAACTATGTGAAAGAAAGAGCAAAGATGTTACTTTGAAGACTAAGGTGCACCTGACCCAAGCCATAGTATTTTCAATAGCTTCATATGCATTAGAAAACTGTACAATGAATAAGGAAGACTGAAGAAAAAGTGATGCATTTGAGTTGTGGTATTGGCGAAGAATATTAAAATATACCATGGGCTGCAAGAAGAACGAACAAATCTGCCTTGGAAGAAGTGAAGCTGGAATGCTTCTGAGAAGCAAGAATGGCCAGACTTCATCTCCTGAACTTTGGTCATACTATCAGAAGAGACCAGTCCCTGGAGAAAGATCTCCTGCTTGGTAAAGTAGAGCTCTGGTGGTGTAGTGGGTAAGGCATTTGGCTGATAACCAGAAGGTCGACAGTTCAAATCCACCAGCTGCTCAACAGAAGGAATCTTTTGTAAAGATTTACAGTCTTGGACACCCAGTGCAGATCACTATGAGTTGGAATCAATTCAATGGCAGTGACTTTTTCATTTTCGTTTTTTAAATTAAGTAGATGTTAAGTGAAGAGGAAGACCCTCAACAAAATGGCTGCAATGATGAGCTCAAGCATAGCAACAATTGTGAAGATGTTGTAGGACCGGGCACCATTTCATTCTGTTGTACATAAGATAGCTATGATTCACAATGGATTTGATGGTATCTAACAACATCAGGTGAATTACAATTCAATTTTCTTGTGAATAATTCATAAGACATGTAAAATTATATATGGTGGATGAATTCCAATTCAGTTTTAACTTTTCAGCCTTTGTTGCTTTCTAATAGTTTCATCTGTTCTTTGTTTTTCCATAAATAGATTATAGCTGTGTAAGAAGTTATGTCTTATACTTCTATTCCCCTATGTTGCCTAGCATAGTATAAACAACAGATTACCAGTGTCATTTGCTGTTGAGTCAGCTCTGACTCCTTGCAACCCCATGTGTGTCAGAGTAGAATGGTGCTCCATAGGGTTTTCAACAGATGAGTTTTTGGAAGTACGTTGTCAGGCCTTTCTTCCAAGGTACCTCTGAGGTGATTCAAACCTCCAACCTTTTGGATAGTCAAACACATTACTCTTTTGCATCACCTGAGGACTCTAAGTAGCAGGTTGTTGTTGTTAGATGTCATTAAGTCAGTTCCAACTCTCTGTGACACTATGTACAATAGTAACACTGTCCAGTCCTGCATCATCCTCACAATCATTGCTATTTTTGAGCCTAATGCTGCAGCCACTGTGTCAGTCCATGTTGTTAAGTCTTCTTTTCCAATGACCCTCTACTTTACCAAGCATGACTCTAATTTTTCCATAGACTGGTGCCTCCTGATAGTATGTCCAAAGTATGGAAGACAAAGACTCTCCATCCTTGCTTCCAAGGAGCATTCTGGCTGTACTTCCTCCAAGGGAGAATTGTTTCTTCTTCTGGAAGACCACAATATGGCCAATATTCTTTGCCAATACTGCAACTCAAATGTGTCAATTCTTTCTTTGGTCTTCCTTATTGACAAATAGATCTTATTTACTATCTCCATGTTTGTGGCAGTCTCTGCCTGTAAAAATATCACAAATTCAAGACTGGACTCCATGACTCCACAAAGAGGGATTGATGATTGACTAGCAATATCTAACATGAGATCAAGAGGGGGAAGTAGCAGCACACATACTACCTTTTTCCATCTTACCACTTAACATTCATTTCATATTTGTTTAATGAGTGAAAAGGGTAAATAGAAAAGAATGATTTCACTTAAATTTTATCATTGAGATTAATTTTTATTTTCTTCCAGTAAAAAATTACTGCATATAAGTTCATTATAAAGCATGAAATTAACAAATGTGAAATGTGGATTTAAAGCAACTGGTAGTGTAGTACCTAAGGCATTTGACTGCTAACCAGAAGGCTGGTGGTTCAAATCTACCAGCCACTCCTCAGAAGGAAGATGGGGCAATCTATTTCCATAGTGATACTACCTCAGAAACCCAAGGAGGGGTCACTATGAGTTAGGTCCGACTCGAAGGCACATAACAACAACAACAAACAACAAGCTTTTAAGTATATTAGAGAGATTTTGTGTTCATCATTGATCAAAACTAAGTCACTTGAACAGAATGGGAGAAAAATTTGGAACAGAAATGCAAATTCCTAAAAAAAAGACAGAATTGAGGACTCTCCAAGACTGCTGCCTCAAGACACTCTTCAAACCTTGAACTAGCTCCTGTAGCTAAATAACAGCTTGGCTCACAAAGTAGTGAATATCACTCAGAAATATTGTGCTTTAAAACAAAATCACCTCTATGAGACCAAATGGTCAGTAATTACTTTAAAACGAAGGTGAGAATGTAACGGAGCAGGGAAACTAGGTTAATGGAAATGCAACAACTCTGTAAATCTTCACAAAAACAATTAAAATATTAAATAAATAAATAAAATCTAACTTCACTTGAAATCTGCACACCTCTACCAATGAATAGGAAAAGCAAAAGATTCTCAAGTTGCAATATGTATGCAGAGAAGGACACACACTGAGGCTGGTTCAAAGTCAAAACTCTTGTGGAAAATGAGTACAAGGTGCTACCCTTAAGAGTTATCCCAGTGGTTCTGCTTTAAAAGAGCAGAGCTTCTGGCAAAGTGAATGTCCAATAGCCCCTTTATCCTAAAGTGGCTGATAATCCTAGTAGAGAACAGATACAATTACACCTACCACCCATCACTGTTACGTTACATGGTTAAATCATTTGGCTGATAACCAAAAGGTCCACAGTTCAAACCCAACAGCCACTCCATGTCTGCTTCTGTAAAGATTCACAGCCTTGGAAAACCTACTCTGTCCTATAGGGTCCCTATTGACTTGATGGCAATGGGTTTAGTTTTTGGGTTACCACACTTCACTCCACCCACCCCCAAAAACATGCACACATCTACCCCACCTGTACACCTCTGAAGTTATATCCATATAAATATGCCTATCTCATGATTTGTAGAAGTTTCAGGGATAATAAAATTTCCCATTATAATTACTTTCTGAACATCCTTATTTAATAAGAAACTATAGGTAGGCTTAGACTTTGTTGTTGTTTTGTACTTTTTAGTATAGAGGAGAGGCATGTAGGAATTTGTAATAGAGGCTTTCTTTTTCTGCTAAAAATAGTTTAGCAAAGTGTAAATATTTTATCTAATAGGATCTTTTACCTCCTTTTAAAGATCACCATTATAATAATTCTTCATTTCAGTCCACTTCAATATGTCACAAAATGCTATTATTTAAACAAATGGCAAAAGGAATTCAAATAGTATGTTGAAACAATTAGGGGCTAATTATTCTAGTCATAGTGGTATAAAACTCTCATAGTATTTGGGCTGAGAAATACGGCAAGTTAAAAGGCCATGGGATGAATCTTAGAGACAATGACTAAAAACCATGAGTTTGACACCAGCTGGCCATCCATTGTGAAGTCTGTGCTGAACGAGGTGGGTGGCCAAAAAAAATCCACAAGGCTATTGGGTTTGACCCCAATTATCTTTTATTGTAAATAGGCCATATGTCAAATTCCAAGATAAATTGGAAACATTTGATCTATCTCCTGTTCTTAGATTAATTTTTAAAGATTCACTTTCTATTCTGTTAGATCCTTTATTTTAGCTGCTTTGCTCTTATATTTTAAAGACAAGACATTTTCTATTTGCCTCTGTAGATTCAAGAAGATTCTATCTTTAAGAATACATTTAGAAGAATAGAAGTTAACAATCAGAACATATTTTAGAGGGGTAAATGGCAGAACATTGACATGCTCAAAATTTAAGATAATGTTTAATACCTTCAACTGAGTTTTTTTTATAGAAGTCTATATTTACTAAAGAGAAGATACTAAGGAAATACTCATTACCATGCTTAATAGAGATGGATGCTTTAGTAAATCTCCTCATTAGCCCACGCAAATCATTGCTATATATATGCAAAGCAACACAAATAAATATATCACACATGAAAAATAATATTCCTATGACCCTTTGAGGTAAATTTGGAACAATGCTTCCTTAAGACAGACTATTAAATGACAAGACCTTGATTTATTAAAAAATGAAAATAATATTAATGTAAACCAACATGACCTACAACCAAATAGATACTGATTCAGGACAATGTGATTTTCATAAAATAATCTGGCATTAAAAACTGAACAGCATAGCAAAATAGAAAAACACTCTCCATCCATGCACCCCAAAGATTCCCATGATTCTGAACAATTCAATATGCACTTTTGAATCTTGCAATAATCAATTGGAGAAAAAAAATTCTGCAGAAAGCAGTGAGGTTTTATGTTTTATTGCAAACAGTGTCCCCTCCCCGCCCCAAATTAATCAGAATATGAGGAGAAAGGGTCAAACTTTGGAGAGGATTTTGTTTATTTAGTAGAACACTACTGGAGTTAGAATATTTTTTGCTACAAAGTGATTTTATTCTGGGGTTTTTGTTTATTTTGTTTTGTTTATTTGGAAGAGTATTCTGTGGGCCTTTGCATACCAGATTAATTACCCTTGAAACCATGGATAGAATCACTTTTGTGCTCATTTGTATATGATCAGGGCTCTAGTTCCTAAATCAGAGTTATTGTTTCCAGTCCACAGATAACACAAACAATGCCTTCAAGTAGTGAAAAGATGAAACAGAGCTGAAAAGGGAAAGAGCGAGAAAAGCAATAAAGGTCTCAGTGAAGGAAAGAGGATCTTACTGTAATGGAAAGAAAACAGCCTCCTGCTTTATCCAGTTTGACCTTTGTGGCTACTTAATTTTGAGTTTTGTGTAATGATACTGAAGAAGGGACGAGAGGTACCTGGTGAGGTAATGACCTCAAACACCCCTCAGGTCTCCCTCAGGTCTCAGGTCTCTCGTGCACATATCCACTGACCTCTCCTCCTTTCTGTCTGTGTCCCTTTCCCCTCAAATGGCCTCGAGTCTCCTTTCTTTTGGTAAACTTTCATCCTCAAACGTGATCCTTTATTTTTTCTGTATCTCTAAAAGAGCATGATTATCTGTAAAGGAAACAGCTAAGAAAGAAAATGTATATATGTTTAGCTTACACTTTAAAAAAAATAATAAGTATACATATATGGTCCTCATGAACTTTCCACCTTTCCTCAATAAAGCATTAATAAGAATGAAGTAAGATCCCCAGTATCAGTGATCATTAATGATGCATTCATTACCAATAAGTGTTAGTGTCACATCGAAAATTTATCTATATACACACCTAATGACAATATTAAATAGCCAGCACGTATGATTAATTTATTTTCCTAAACAAGTATGCATTTTTATTAAGAACTTGCTTCTCAATAGTTTTTAAGAGTCTCTTGTTACCCTGATATATAGGCTTTGGCTATATGAGTAGTTCATCATATTCATTAGACAGATGCTTAAAAAATATACGTACCTACATAAACATACATACACACACATATATGTGCATGTGTGTATTTATTGTTAATAAGGTCGATGAGAAAAATTGATCACCCTCAAGAGATAGAAGGCAAATGACTTCTAGAGCCTGCTACATTTATTCAGCCAAGCTCTGATTTTTAAATGTAATCGTACATATGTATATAATATATTTAGGGAGAACACAAGTTCTGATGGCAATCAAAGACATGGCTCTCGAGGCTTCCATTACTATTTCCTGGGCCCAGAGAAGAAAGGAAAAATGTATGCATTCAGGATGATCTGAGATGGGCAGAACATGAACATTATGGTCTATAATGAACTTCCCCTAGGCTCTGGGCCAGAAAATAGACTGTTCAGGGAGATATTGCACAGATGGCCACCCTAAGCCTAAGGTAGAAATTTGTAAACTGCTTACCCAGATGCCTGTCAGTGATGCTCCAGCAATGTCATCAGCTAAATTTGGATCTTGGGCAAATCATTTGATTTTCTTGGTCGTTCTTTATACAGCTGTGAAATGAGGATCCCTAGGCTCCTGGTAAGGAGAACTGATGGTAAAACAGTTAAACACTCAGTTACTAACCAAAAAATTGGTGGTGGATTCATATGGTTCTGTAAAGATTCTAGCCTAGGACCCTACAGGGCAAATCTACCCTGTCACATGATATTGCTATGAGTCAAAAATTGACTTGACAGCATTTGAAAATAACAAGAATAGGCTCCTAGTTATACCATTTCTAGATTCTAAACAAACATTGGCCTTTGGGAACTAGGAAAATGATTTAACACGTTTTCCATCACCTAGTATTTATAGTCAACTCACCATCTATGCGATTTTTAGAATACTGATGCCCTGTGCATCTGCCAGTGTTTCTAGTTTTCATTTTTAATTGCTTATTTACCTGACACTAAGGAACACAGAGAGCCAGGTTGAAATAACAAACAATTACATTATTTATAACAGAACACTTAAAATGTTTAGTATGGAAGAAAAGTTGAAGCTAAATATCCCAAAATGAAGTTTCGAGGTTTAATATTTTACGTATCCACATGATTCAGGACATTTGAAAGTGTAATTGTACATAGTATGTTTTTGAAGTGACCAAACGCCATATTGGACATTTTTTTCTTCCTCATAAAATAAGGGAGCAGAATTCCTGTATATTGTATATGGGAAAGAAAAGAAAATTAAGAGTGACTAGGGAAGAAAAACAATTAATTCCAGATTAATATATTCCTTCAGCTGCCTATATTTTCCTACAAATTTGTTTAAATCTATAAAGCTATTTTGTACAAAGGGCACTATTAAGAACCTGAGGGTTCTCCTTTATTTTAACCTAAACTTCAAGGTAAAAGCTTTCCTCCTCTCTGATGAAGGGCACATGTTCTAATATATTGTCTTTCAAAAACTATTTTAAAATGTTAATGAAAAGAAACTCTAAAGCTTGTACTTTTTTCATTGCTGTTTTGCTGCATGCCCTAAAAAGATCTGGAGTTTTTCATCCAATATGACACAGCTGTCTTCACCTCCGTTCAAAATGAAATGAACTTGATGAGTGCCTACTCTGCTGTGAGCAGTGTTCTAGGCACGGCAGAGGTGACAGAGGTGAACAGGGCTTCTGCTGAGGAGCTCACGACTTAATAAGGGAGAAAAAGAGTTTATTTTGATTGGAGCATTGGCTGCAAGAAATGGTGGAAAAGAGATAGGAAAATAGGCCCAAAGCATGAAAGCACATATCCATAGTAAGGTGATGGAATTTTTATCAGGCAAAAGAGAATTATCAAGATTTTGTGTTTTGTCTTAGGTTGTTGTTGTTTGCCTAGAAAAACATGATTAGATCTGGGCTTTGAGAAAACAGGTTGGGCATTCACGTATTGGAGAGACTGCTAGTATAAGGACAGCTCAGACATAATGAAGGCACAAACTGAGGCGAAAGTGTGGAAAAGGGAACTAAAGCGAAGAACCCACCCACTTCTATCGAGTTGATTCCAACTCATAGAAATCCTATAGGACAGAGTAGAACTGCCCCATAGGGTTTCCAAGGCTGTAAATCTCTGAGGATACAACTGCCTCATCTATCTCCCATGGAGCAGCTGGTGGGTTCAAACTACCAAAGCAGTCCAATGCTTTAACCATCATGCCACTAGAGCTCCTTAAATGTGAAGGTGCTCATGGAAATATCATCATGTGAACTTGGCCATGTTTCTGATGGGTGGGTAAGAAGAATCTGAAAGAACACTTTTGTTTTGAACTATGGAGAATGGGAATATGAAGATATATTAACTGAGAAAGGATTCCTTAAAGTGGGAAAAGATTTGGGAGAAATTGAAGAGTGCCAATTAAATATGCTGAATTTGCAGTCCCCCAGAACACTCTGTTGTAGATATGTATCAGGAATCTGGAAATCCACATCTAGAGCTTAGGGGAGAGATTAAAGCTAGAAATGTAAGTCTAGAAGTCTTTCACATAACTTAGTCCTAGAATTGAGTGGAATGAGTCAATGGTGAGATATTATAGAGAGAAATAGAGAGAGAAGGTGGTTGAGAATAAAAAACAGCCTGTGTGTCCTATTAATAACAGATATCAAACTCGACCTATATCCCAAAGTAAACTCATTTTTTATTCTTCCTTAGCCCCATTCATATTCCTAAACTTGTCCTTCACTCTGTTATCTCCATCTCTGGTAATGGCTTTATCATTCTTATACTCACTGAATTAGACTCTTAGTTAAGTCACCCTTGGCTTTCGTTGGTCTCCAAGGCCTATAGATCATTTTCTCTGAAAAATCTCTTCTATCTAACACCACCTTCTCAATTCAGTCCCTGATTTCTGATTCTCATTATCTCTGACCTGAACTATTGAGAACTATGACTAATTGAGCTTCAGTCTCCACTCCACACCACTCCCTTCTCCAAGTCCATTCTCCACACTACCTCTTTGAGGTCTCTTTATAACACATCAAATTGATCACGTCCCTGGCCTCTTTTAAACCCTCTGATGCCCAACTTTGCATATAATGATGTCAGTATCCGGGCATGACTTACCATGCCCACTTATACTTGTAGAAATGTGGCTGATCATGTGAAACCCAGGTCTAATATCACCTCTTCTGTGAAGACTTTCCTATTCAACTTCTTCCTTAGCACTCTCTATAGAGCTCCATTGTAGCACCACTGACATTGGTAATATTTGTACTATTTGCTATATTCAGAGCACCTGTGAAGGAATAGAAAAAGAGGTTATGGAACCAAAAGGCCTGTGCTTGAGAACAATCACCAAAAGGAATGTGGTGTCCATGGAAATGGTGATAGGAGATGATATAGACTGAAAATGACCAAAATCCTTAATGTGATGCTACAGACTTGGATGATCTGGCCTGTGCCTACCTCTCCAGGCCCACCTTCAAAACTCCCCTCTCTGCAGGCCACACTGGCTTTCTTGCTATATTTGAAAGATCCTTTTTTGTATGCTGTTTTCTCTGCTAGCATCACTCTTCCATGCCTCTGACCTCACCTTGATTACCAAATCAGCAATCCAGTCTCACTTACCCAGGGACCAAGATCCTGATCTCCCAGACGAGGTCAAGGTCCTACACAGTACTTCTTGCACCCTGAAATTTTCCTTCATACTCCTTATTGTTTGTAGGTAGTTATTTAAAAATATTTTCTCAGCAACACACACCATTCTAACTGACTATATTAATAGTCAACTAAAGATCAATGCATCTAGTTTATTTGTACATGTATTAAAAACATAAACAATAATCTTATTCTGGATGCCATACTTAATGGATCCAAAGATTGATAAAGCAACATACTATCTATGGCTAAATACAGCTTTTAAAAGATAAACACAAATTCTCAAGTGTCTGCCCCTGTTATAGACTCATACATGGAATTCTTATACTCAAGACCTATCACAGTTAACTTTGATTAAATATCTTTTTCATACATGTGAAAATAATACCCAGCTAAAACTAAGAGAATTTTAGATGAGTGAACAACCAATTGCTAGACTCCACTGTAGTAAGAAGTATAAAATTTAATTGCCTTTCAGCCAAACTCTACTCATGAGTGTTAGAGTATGACTGTGGTTCATAGGGCTTTTAATGGTGAAGTTTTTCACAAGAAGATCATCAGGCTTTCTTCCAAGGGGTTTTGGATAGACTTGAACCTCCAACATTTCAGCTAGCATCCAAGCATGTTAAATGTTTGTACCCTCCAGGGATGCCTGTAGAAAGTATAATTACCCTCTTTTCTCTGGCTCTACCATGGTAGACCTGAAATAAATATTTCTTAAATGAATAAAGGTGCTAAAGTTCTTGAGAAATGATTGTTACTTAGTCTTTGGCAGATAAGAATGGAAAAAGGTAGGGTAATTGTAGATGTGACATACTATGACCATGATGAGCAATTATGGTAGAATAGTTTGGAAAC
Organism: Orycteropus afer afer; assembly: GCF_000298275.1. Classification (NCBI taxonomy): domain Eukaryota; kingdom Metazoa; phylum Chordata; class Mammalia; order Tubulidentata; family Orycteropodidae; genus Orycteropus; species Orycteropus afer. The sequence continues at coordinate 2,633,151 of NW_006921768.1, forward strand.
ATGAGTGGGCAGAAAGAGGATTTAAATAGTAGGGGCACAGTATTGCTGAGTCTGCTAAGAACAAGACAGGAAAATCTCTAATGTCTCAATGGGAAACTGGAGTTGAATTTGGATCTCGGCGTTCAGATTAATTTTTATAACCCAGGTGTAGACAGAGACCTCAGATCTTGCAAAGAATGAAATGAATATGCTGTATACATGTCCCTAGCATTCGGGGATGTGGTAGTAATCATTAAGATCTTGTTTATGCAGCACTTAGTTCCTTTTCTCCCCAAATAACTCATGAAAAGAAAGATTGCCAAGATTACTTGGCAGACCTATCACCACCCAAATTTTAAGATTTAGATGGCGGAGCATGGCTTGTATTCTGAAAAGTGCCATTGAGTTGGTGTCTAGCAGAGGCTTAACATCTACTAGGTCTTTGGAGATGCCTGAGTGAAAGGTGCTATAAACTAAAATTATTAAATTTCATCATATGCTCCCAGTAATTTACAGAGGTGAGAAACAGCTGGTTCATCTTTGGAAGGAAAAACCTCAAGTCCCTCAAACCAACAGCTTTTAGGAACTATATTCAATAGTTGTAGAACTCATTTAGGACTTTTATTCATAGTATCCATCGATTCTAAGATATTTACCCGCACATACCTATTTTCTTCTTTTTGCATTTAAAATCTCTTGGGGGAAAGACTGTTATAAAACACCTCCTTGTTACCTAAGGGAGACATATGCATACAGGTTGATGGCATACTAATTTATCAATATCTAGAATTATTAGGAAGAAGTTGTTTGAAAGTACCAGAATAGTACCAAAGTTTCATTCATTCATGAAATGATTGATTGCATATACTCTGCAGAAATGGATTCATATTTCTGAATACATGTTACTTTATATCCCTCAAAGAGAAAAATACATTTGCACTCAATATGCATTTACAAGATAATATGACACAGGTGTGCTGATGTTAGAAGCAAGAAGGCTAGCTATAAAGAAGAAAAATAAAAGCTTTTCTAAAGAAGAAACTCAGATTTCAGAATGGAGCAGTGGATTTGGAAATAGGAAAATAGCCAAACATGAAAGATATTTTTCATATTACAGAGAAGCTTGGTGAATGAAAAAAATCTCACAAGCAAAGGTCTTCAGAAGGCCTGTTATAAGACAAAATCAAGTTTATGACAACTAAGATGTTTATTTAAGTAACGAGGCCTTTAAGACAGGTTGAACAGAAGGCTGCTACTCAGCATGGAGCTGACATGAAAAAGACATGCGGAGGAGGCAACATAAAATATTCTAACACTCACCCCCTGCAGCGTTTCATGTTGCCGCTGTATTGAATGACATACCACTGTTGTTGAAGAAGCATTCAGCACTGACATAAAATTTTAAATGTGTCAATCTTTATAGTGTTTTTTTATATGCCATCTTATTTATGCACATTCTTATTACAAACATGGTTTCACATTAATTCTTGAAACTAAATTCAAAATTTCTAAAGATCTACTCATCTCTAATACATTTTAGAATTAGCAAGATAGAAAAATAAATCGTAGTAGCTGTTACAATTTTAAAATCGGCCAGAATGGCTTTTTATTTTGCTGACATAGCTTTAAAATTACACATTTCCAAGTACCTGTTCCTGCAAAACAGTGGTTGGAAATGCCAGAAAGACACTTTTGAATTAGAAATTATTGCATGCTTTTTAATGGATCTCACGATGGTAAGTAAAATAAAATAAAATAAAAAACTGGGAATCCACTTATTTTAAGCATCCCTCAGACAGCCAACTCAAAATGTCAAATAATTATAATGAGGATAATAAAAAATATTAATTCATCTGCTGACATTTACTGAACATTTTAAGTGCCAAGTATTGTAAGTATGGGAGCTTTAAACAGATTAACTGAATGAAATGATTTTATTACCTATTATCATAACAAATCTACCAGGTAGATACACTATGACATGTTTAGTTATTAAACTTTAGGTTAATGATTAAGCAGTTAAGAGCATGAACACTGGAGAGAGAAAACTGCCTGGGCTTGTATTGATTATTCCCCTTATAGCTGGGGGTGGTCATCTTTGTGGTCATCATCATCTGTAGTTGAGGGTGGGGATGGTCATCTTTGGTTGTTGGGGGGCGCAGTGGTTGGCGGGGCATGGTGGTCAGCAGTCATGGTGGGGCAGTAGTCAGTAGTCATGGGCAGGTGGTCAGCGATGGCAGTAGTGTTGGTGGCAGTAGTGTTGGCGTTGTTAGGGGGCCATCTAATCAATCCTGACTCATAGTGACCCCACATGACAGAGGACAATTTCCACATATGGTGTTCCAGGCTGTAATCTTTATGAAAAGAACTCTGGTGGTGCATTGGTTAAGCACTATTCTGGAGTAGAAAGATGTGATAGTCCTTTTTCTGTAATGATTACATTGTTGAAAACCCTATGAGGCAGTTCTATTCTGTCCTCTAGGGTCGACATAAGTAGGAATTGACACCAAAGCAATGAGTAATGGGTAATCTTTATAAAGCAGATTGCCAGGTCCTTCTCCTGCATAGCCAGAGTTCTACAGAGAAAGAGAGTCAGTAGATCTATTTGTACAGAGAGAGGAAATAAAAGGGAAAAGAGAGGGATGATGGGGGAAGAGAGAAAATTGGGGGGAGAGAGAAGGTTAGGGGAAGGGAACAAGGTGGAAGAGGGGAGGGAAATGGGAAGAAGAGAAGTAGATATAGGATGGAGAAGGGGGGAAGAGTGATGGTAGGGAAGGAGTGGTGAGGGAAGTGAAGGGGAGAAGGGTGGTGGGGGTGGGGAAGAACTTTTATACAGAATTTACCATTTTTAAAAGTAGAATTTTTATATACAGTACATATGTTGTAATTGTTTAGATTCCTATCCATATCTATATATGTACATATGATTTTAGTACCTATTTAGGATGGAATCATTGGTTTAAGTCAATTAATCATGTAGCCTATTTAGAACTTTTAATCCATTCCTAATCCATACTTATCTGGAACAAGGAAATCAAAAGAGAAGAACACATTTGGAATTTCTCAGGATGAAAGAATTGGGAAAAAAAAAACCCAAAAACTTGGGCTGCAATATTGAAAGATTCTATGGGCAAAAGATTGAATGATGCAGGAAGCATCAAAAGGAGGTGGAAGGAATACATGAAGTCATTGTACCAAAAAAGAATTTGTCAATGTTTAACTATTTCAGCAGGTTGCATATGATCAATAACCAATGGTAGTGAAGGAAGAAGTTGAAACTGCACAATAGGAATTGGCAAAAAACAAGGCTCCAGAAGTTGATGGCATACTTACTGAAATGTTTCAACAAACAGATGCAGTGCTGAAGAAATCTGGAAGACAGCTACCTGGCCATGTGACTGGAAGGGATTCATATTTGTGCCCCATTCCAAAGAAAGGTGATCCAATAGAATGCTAAAATTATTGAACAATATCATTATTATCACACGCAAATAAAATTCTGCTGAAGATAATTCAGAAAATTATAATAAAAAAAAATATACTGTTGCAGCAGTATATTGACAGGGAATTTCCAGAAATGTGAGTTGGATTCAGAAAAGAACATGGAATGAGGGATATCATTGCTGATGTCAGATGGATCTTGGCTGAAAGCAAAGAATACCTGAAAGATGTTTACCTGTGTTTTCTTGACTATGCAAAAGTTATGTATGGATCATAACAAACTATGCATAACATTGAGAAGAATAAGAAATCCAGAACACTTAATTGTTGCTCTGGTTATTTAGTGCCCCCCTGACAGGAATATACCACAAATGGGATGGCTTAAACAAACAGGAGTTTATTCTCTTACAGTTCAGGAGACTTGAAGTCTTTCAAAATGCCAGGCTCTAGGGGCTGTGTGAAAGCTCCTCAACCTTGGGCATCAACTCTGCCTCTTGCTCCTGGCCCACGGAAGCTAGAGGCATCTCTTCACTCAGACAGCTTCTGGCTGTTGAAGCTAACAAGCCCAAGGTCAACAAAATGGCACAGTCCCGATGTTACCAAACCACGTGGCAGGCCATTAATTCAAATCCATTGAATGTCCCAAGGTTGGCAGAACATGGCAGGCTGCTGAACAACAACATAGCCACATGCAGGGTTCAAGTATGCCATAAGCTAAAGACCATTCCTAAAGCTGTTTCTTATATATGGGAAGCAGACCACATACCCAAAGGCAGCTACTCAGCTGCTCACAGTAGATTCCACCATGGAATTGATTACCAGTCTCATCATGGCGAATACTATATCCAGCTGCCCAGGCACTCAACCAGGCCTAGCCAAGTTGACGCACAAACTTAACCACCACAAATGCGCTCTGGTGGAGTAGTGGATAAGCATCTGGTTGCTAACCAGAAGGTCAGTAGTTCAAACCCACCACCTGCTCTGTATAAGGAAAATGGGGTGATTTACTTCCATAAAGAATTACAGCCTCACTTGGGACCATCGTCACAGGGGACATCAAGCTCAGTTGGCATAACATACTATACAAAACATTGTTCCACCTCCTACTTTGGTGAGTAGAGACCGGGATCTTAAAAGCTAGCAAGCTGCCATCTAGATGCAATGATGTGTCTCTCCTCATCAAGAGCAAAGAAGAAAGAAGAAAACCAAAGTTAATGGAAACAATTAGTCCTAGTGACTGGTACACCATCCGATCTGCAACCTATACAACTATGAGACCAGAAGAACTAGATGGTGCCCGGCTACCACTGTCATCCACTTGGAAGGGGATCTGTGTAGGAGATCCTGGATAGAGGGAGAACAATGTGGAACAAAACTTAAAATCATTTGGAGAAAAAAAGAAAAAAAAAGGTGGGGACCAGGTTTGCTGGTCCGATAGAGCCTGGTGGAACCACTGAGACTATGGCCCTTAGCTGCCGTTCAGGTCTGGAATTGAACCCACACCTGTGGTTTCCAGTCAAACAAAGTACAGGCATGTGAGTTAAACATTTACCTCAAGTAGATACATGCCTTGGAGAGAACAATCATGGGAGAAAGAAGGGCTGCTTATGCACAGAGAGACAGCTCAGGGGGCAGGAGAATATGGAGGGATGGATACTGGGAAGAGGTAATTATGGGGAGGAAGTGAGAGGGGAGCTGTTGCATTGTGGTTGACTGTGGTCAATGACATGAGACAAAGTATATGTGAACTGCTGTACGGAAAGTGAATTTGCTCTGTAAATCTTCACCCAAATCATAATTAAAAAATTAAAAAAAAAAAAAAAAAAGAATTACAGCCTCAGAAACTGAATGGGGGTCATTATGAGTTGGAATCCACTTGATGGCAGTGAATTTGTTTTTTTGCTTTTAATTGGGCTCATGAGGAACTTGTGCATAGACCAAGAGCCTGTCATTCGAACAGAACAATGGGATATGGCATGGTTTAAAATCAGGAAGGGTATGTGTCAAGGTTGTTATCTTTTCACCATACTTATTCAACCTGTACATTGAGCAAATAATCCAAGAAGCTTGACTATATAAAAAAAGAATGCAACATCAGGATTTGAAGAAGATTCATGAACAATCTGTGATGTGCAAATGACACAACTTTGCTTGCTGAAAGTGAAGATGACTTAAAGCACTTACTGATGAAAATCAGACTAAAGACTTCAGCACGGATTACATCTCAACAGAATACAAAAGTCCTCACAAATGGACCAATAAGCAACATCATGAAAAACAAAGAAAAGACTGAAGTTGTCAAGGATTTCATTTTACTTGCCTCCACAATCAACACAAATGGAAGCAGCAGTCAAGAAATCAAACAACATACTGCACTGGGCAAATTTGTTGCAAAAGATCTCTTTAAAGTTCTAAATAGCAAAGATATCACCTTGACTAAGGTGCACATGGCTCAAGCCATGGTATTTTCAATCACCTCATATGCATGCAAAATTTGAACAATGAATAAAGAAGACCAAAGAAGAGTTGGTATCTTTGAATTGTGGTGTTGATGAAGGATACTTAAAATACCAATGAGTGCCAGAAAAATAAACAGATCTGTCCTGGAAGAAACGGCAACTGGTATGCTCTTTGGAAGTGAAAATGGCAAGACTTCATCTCACCTACTTTGGTCATGTTCAGAAGGGAGCAGTTCTGGAGAAGGATATCATGTTTGGTAAGTAGAAGGTCAGTGAAGAATGGGAAAGCCCTCAATGAAATGGATTGACACAGGGGGTGCAATGATGAGTTCAAAGCAAAGATTTTGAGGATAACTCCATAACTGGGCAGTTTCATTGTGTTATACATAGGGCAACTATGAGTGATAGCTGACTCCACGGCACCTAACAGCGAGTTCACACTATTATCTTCCATGATTCTGTATTTAACTGCTTTAGTTTGAATAAGTCATTTTTTTTTTTTTGCTAAGAAAAACATTGTGTAAAACTAATGACTTTTGTAAATATTAGAAAAAAAATATATTTTTAAGTTAAAACTTTCATTACAAATATGATTCAAACTTTCACTCTTTCAAAATTTCACATCTCACCAGATATTGAAATACTGATGAATACTAGTATCTAAGATATTTAAAGAACTTAGTAAGAATAGAGTTAATTTTCAAAGATTTGCTTTCATCTATTTGTTTTATACTGCTAAAAAGTCCCAAAATGATTACAAAGGCAAGTGTGTACAATGCAAAAATCACATAAATTTGCTTGGTAAAAACACTTTTAACATAAACTAAAGCCAATTTAGACTAAAGACAATTTAGGCTATGTTAAAAAAAAAAAAAAAAAGTCCCCACATGGTACAATTAGTGACTTTGGCTGCTAACTGAAAGGCCAGAGGTACCTCAGAATAAAGGTCTGTCAATCTACTGTTTAAGAAAATCAGCCATTGAAAATCCTGTGGGGCACAGTTCTAGTAACACTTATGGGGCCTCCATAATTGAAGATGACTTGACAGTGAATTTGGTTTGGTCAGTTTAAAGATCAGAGACATTAGTCATTGGAGAGATGCAAATCAACCTTAAATGAGATATTACTGCTCATCGGATGACTATGATCAAAAACAAAACAAATCAACAAGAAAATGGAAAATAACAAATGTTGGTGAGGATGTAGAAGAAATGCAACCCTCTTCTATTGCTGGTGGGAAAGCAAAAATGGTACAGCTGCTGTTGAAAACTGTTTAGTGGTTCCTCAAAAACTTAAATATAAGATTACCATATGACCCAGCAAGTCTACTCCTAGGTGTATATCCCAGGTATATATCCAAGAGACTTGAAAGCAGCTATGCACACAATGTGCAGCACTATTCATAATAGTCAAAAGGTGGAAACAACCTAAATGTCCTTCAACAAATGAGTAGATAAGCCAAGTGTATCACATACATACAATGGAATACTATTCAGCCATAAGGAGAAGTGAAGTTCTCATATATGCTACAACATGGATGAAACTTGAAAAAGTTAAAATAAGTGAACAAAAGGACAACAGTGTCTGGTTTCACTTATCTGAAATAACAAGAATGGGCAAATGTATGAAGACCAAAGTTTTATACTTACCAGGGGTGAGAAGGGGGAAGTCACTGTTGAGGAGGGAGGAGTTTCTGTTTATGGTGATGGGAAATTTGGCAACAATTATGGGTTCTGGTTGCACAGCATGAAGTAATTGATATCAGTAAATTGTACCCCTGGAAAATACTGAATTGGAAAATATTGTGATATATATATATATATATATATATATATATATATATATATATACACACACATATTTTATAAAAAAGACAATTAGCTCTTAGATATTTGGATACTTCTCAGTATTCTACAAGGTAAAAGAGCTGTGGCTTCCACGGCACGTGAGAACTTCAATTCAGGAAAAGAATAACTTAGAGATGAAAATGAAAAGTCAATCTCAATGTTAAATGTATTTCTAATAGGAACACGAGTAAACCAGTTGCTGTCAAGTTGACTCAAACTCATGTTGACCTCCTGTGGAACAGAGTAGAAATATGCTAATAAGTCCAAGGGACTGGGAGACCTTGTGATCCTCAGCCTATAGATCCATAAGACCAGAACTAGATGGTGCCTGGTGGCCACTGTCAACTACTCAGAGAGGGATCAGTGCAGAAGATCCTGGACAGAGTGGAAGAACAATGAGGAACAAAACTCAAAATAATTAAAAAAAAAAAAAGTCCAGATTTGCTGGTCTGATAGAGTCTGGTGAAACCCCTGAGACTATGGCTCCTAGCTGCCCTACAGGTCTGGAATTGGACTCATTTCTGTGGCTTCCAGTCAAATAAAAGACCAGCATATGGGCTGAACATTTACATCAGGTAGACACATTACTTGGAGAGATCAATCATGAGAGGACAAAAGGGCTGTGTATGTGCAGGGAGACCACTGGAGGGTGGGGCAGGAGGTTCATGGGAGGGAAGAACACAGGGAAGAGATAACTATGGGGAGAAGTGGGAAGGGAGCTATTACATTGTGAGAAATTGCAGTCAATATCATGAGACAAAATGTATATGAACTACTGTGTGGAAAATGAATTTGCTCTGTAAACCTTCATCCAAATCACAATAGTTTTTTTTTTCTCAGAAAAAAAGGATACCAATAAAAAAAATAAAGAAGAAGAAGAAGAAGGGGAAGCTATTGAAAGCAAACAACAGGAGGTGAGGTGCTTCAGGCTATGCTTTAAAAAGATAACTTTGGAAGCAGCAAAAATGAGTGATGACTTGGAGAAGCAAAAGACTGGATTACAAGATACTAATGAAATAATCCAAACTCTCATTAGAATAATGTTACAAAAATAGAGGAGGCAGAACTATAGAAACATTTGGTAGTAAAACTGATAGTACCTTGGATTGATTGATCAAGGAGTGTGAGGGTGGGAACAAGTCAAAAATGTTACCAAGGGCTCCATTTTGTCTGGCTTGAAGATGAATGGTATTAACCAAGTTTAGATAGTGACCACAAATGGGAGGTTGAATATCAAGACTATTAAACTTAAGGTGCCCAGATACAGATGCACAGCCAGATATTTTCAGTCATCTTCAATAATTAAGAGAGAAATTAGGACTAGAAATATGTCTTGGAAAAAGTACATCCAGAATGCTCTTTCAAAATAAGGATGGCATTTCTCAAGATGGCAGACTAGGCATAAAGACTGCACAGACCCTCTTCAACAAAGAAAAGGGGAAACAATTAACACAGACACAGAAGATAATCCTGGACCCCTGAGCCTGGAAGGGAAGGATATAGAAGTGGACTATACCCCAAATAGAAGAATTCGCATGAAAATATCAAAATAGGAGACAAACGGAGCTGTGGTCTGGCAGCGATCCTGACAGCATGGCACAGACAGCTTGGAGAGTGCCGAGTCTGGTAGGACCTAAGAATTAACCTAAAAAATCAGCCCTGCTAACCAGAGACTGCACAGAGGACTGTTCTGGTGGCTGGTGAATAAAAGGAGAAGCTGCAAAGAGAAAGGCGGGCTGAGCTGTGGACTTTTGCCTGTCCAGAGGGTACCACCATTTTGAATGTTTACAAGTGGCTTGACCATTTTGGATATTTAAAGAGACAGCACTCTCCCAGATTCCAGGGGCTTAAGAGCAGATTCCGCTTGCCAGTAACCCCAAGTACACTCTGGACCTGGACGACTGAAAAAGTGTGACATTCCCTTTGTTATTCTTATACTACATTCCCGCTTGGTGAATGGAAGTGTGGAAATCCCCCACTCCCATCCACCTTCTGGGCCCACAGGAACTCCATCTTAGTCTTTATGCTCTGACAGAACCTGGGTGACCTGCCCTGCTCACCCCTGATTTTTTTTCTTTTTCTTTTCTTTTTATTTTTCCCTTTATTTTTTCTGGTTATTGGTTTGCTTGTTTTCGTCTGTTTTAAAACTATTATTATTAATAATACTTTTGTCCTTTTTACTATTATTCTTTATTCATCCCCTCCCAGGTCCTAGTTTTCAGCTTTTTTTCTTTTCCCTGTTCCAGATCACAATTTTTTTTTTCTTGTCATGCTTAACCCCATTCCTTGTTTTTCTTCTTGCATTTTTCCCAGTTTTTTCTTCATTAGTCTCCTTCTCTACCTTTTTTCTCTTAGTGCCCTATCCCCAGATACTGCAGGTTTTCTTCTTCTTCTTTTTCCCTTTTTTCTTTTTTTGGTTACTGTTCCTGTGTGATTACATGGTGTATTTTTGGTCCAAGTGCTTTTAGTTTTTTGATGGTTATTCAATTGTAATTTTTGTCTGACTGAGTGGGAGACAGCAACAGTCCCCATAAGACACAACTACACCCACACCTCCTGCAGTTTCACTTATTGAGCAAGAGCCACCATCTCCCTCTCCACCAATGGACCAACGATAAAAAGCTACCAAGAAGAGCTTGAATCACCCTTGACTGCTCTTCACAAACAGTTAACAGATCTAAATACAACAATGCCACGATGTCTTGGAGACAACAGACATCACAGTCCACACAAAGAAGCAAGATAAAGGGGTAGAAACAAGGGAGCAGGATACAGACCCAGAACATACCCCTGAGGAAGAAGTAGCATTGGAACTCTCTGATTAGGAATTCAAAAGAATTATATTTAGTTATCTTCAAAGGATTGAGAGACAGACCAAAGAAAACACAGAAAAAAACCCTAGAAGAATTTTGGAAGAAAATACAAGAACAAAATGACAAAATAAATGATCCTAAATCTACAGATAGAAACCCAGAATATTAATACTAAATTGTCAGAAATAGATATCACATTGGAAGGGCAAAGGACTAGAATTGATGTGATGAAGGACAGAATTAATGAGATTGAAGACAAATACCTGAATACTTCTTTGAAAAAGGATCAATCAGAAAAAAAATCAAAACAAAATGAAGAAAGCCAAAGGCTCATGAGGGATACCATGAAAAGGAATAACCTACCTGTCATTGGAATTACAGAACAGGAAGAGAAAAATAAAACCACTGAGGAAATTGTCTAAGATTTGTTGGAGGAGAACTTCTCTGATATGATAAAGATGAGAATATATCCATTCAAGAAGTCCAATGAACCCCAAACAAGATAGACTCCAAAAGAAAATCACCAAGACATATCATCATCAAACTCACCAAAACCAAAGACAAAGACAGAATTCTGAAAGCAGCATGGGAAAAACAAAATGTTACTGTTCTGGTTACTTAGGACCACTCTGACAAGAATATACCACAAATGGGATGGCCTTAACAAATAGGAGTTTATTCTTACAATTTGGAGGCTTTAAGTCCAAGTGCCAGGCTCTAGGGGCTGGGTGAAAGCCCCTCAACCTTGGGCTTCAGCTCTGCCTCTT
>NW_006921768.1:2651386-2652625 GCF_000298275.1 Orycteropus afer afer
AAAGTAACAAATGCTGGCGAGGTTGTGGAGAGATTGGGACTCTCATACACTGCTGGTGGGACTGTAAAATGGTACAACCATTGTGGAAAGCAGTATGTGATTCCTTCAAAAGTTGGAAATAGAAATATCATTTGAACCAGCTATTCCATTACTAGGTATATATCCTAAATAAGTGAGAGCCATGACAAGAACAGACATATGCACACCCATGTTCATCACAGCACTACTTACAATAGCCAAAAATGGAAACAACCTAGGTGCGCATCAACTGAGGAGTGGATAAACAAACTATAGTACATATACACAATGGAATACTATGCAATGCTAAAGAATAATGTAGAATCTGCAAAACAGCGCATAACATGGATGAACTTGGAGGACATTATGCTGAGGGAAATAAGTCAATCACAAAAGGACAAATATTGTATTAGTCCATTATTGTAAAAGTCAAGGAAACGTTTTATCTATGGAAGGACATTTTCTTTGTTGGTGGGAGGGGTGGGAGGGGAAGGGAGGGAACACTGTAAGATAGATAGATATAAGTATTAATTTGGGTGAAGAGAAGGGCAATGTACCAAATGTGAGTGATCAATATGGTGGCACTGAGGAAGAGAAAGACATAGAGAGGTACGTGGGATGTACAGACAATAAAGAGGAACCCTTTTGCACATACAGTCCTGTGTTGTCAGTGAAGGCAAACATGGGTATACGGGTGGGCAGATGGGTGGAAAGGCTAAACTATTAGGTATGTCTATGAAGTGGGGAGTGTATCCAAGAACATGTATAGGGTTGGCAGACAATGGTCCTGTAAGTTTATGTGAATGATCAGAATTCCCAGGTGTATAGTAGAGCTGACAAGGGGCAAGGTTGTAGTCACTGCTTGGTCACAGCCAGATACCCAGAGAGACCGAGTAGTGAAACCTGTGGGCTCAGGACCATAATCACAGGGGACATCAAGCTCAGTTGGCATAACATACTATACAAAACATTGTTCTACCTCCTACTTTGGCAAGTAGTGACTGGGATCTTGAAAGCTAGCCAGCTACCATCTAGACACAACGACGGATCTCTCCTTGTCCAGAGCAAAGAAGAATGAAGAACACCAAAATTCATGGAAACAATTAGTCCTAGCAACTGGTATACCATCTGATCTGCAGCCTACATGACTATGAGACCAGAAGAACTAGATGGTGCCCGGCCACCTTTATCATCCACTTGGAAGGGGATGTATGTAGGAGA
>NW_006921768.1:2652725-2655667 GCF_000298275.1 Orycteropus afer afer
TTTATTCTTACAATTTGGAGGCTTTAAGTCCAAGTGCCAGGCTCTAGGGGCTGGGTGAAAGCCCCTCAACCTTGGGCTTCAGCTCTGCCTCTTGCTCCCAGCCCACTAGAGCTAGAGGCGTTTCTTCACTCAGACAGCTGCTGGCTGCTGAGGCTGAGAAGCCCCAAGTTTGACAAGTAAAAGGCACAGTCCTGATGTTACCAAACCACACCATAGGCCATTAATTCAAGTCCATTGTAAGTCCCAAGGTTGGCAGAGCATACCAGGCTGCTGAGAAATGACATGGCTACATGCAGCATCCAAGCATGCCAAAGGCTAAAGATCATTCCCATGACATCTCCTTAAATACAGGAAGCGGACCACATACCCAAAGGCAGCTACCCAGCTGCTTGTGGTAGATCCCACCATAGAGTTGATTGCCAGTCTCCACATGGGGATTAGCTACCACCAGCTGCTCAGCCACTCAACCAGGCCCAACCAAGTTGACACACAAACCGAACTACCACAATTCCACCCCTTTGTCAACTTGGCACCTACACAGATCTTCAATGGGTGGTATCTGTACAGGTTTCCTCCACTGGGTGGCTCCAGTCCCCTAGTTCCTGAATAGTGACCTCACCCCCTTGGCCTAGAAATGGGCCGTTCCTCTCCCTCTTGGGCAAGGCAACCCCACCCCCTCACTCTTGGGCAGCAGCTATGGCTCCATCCCACTGCTCATATGAATGAGCAGCCCCACACAACAGAAGCAAGTTGGTGAAGGCTTCGCTCTGAAACCTAGGGGGCTGTGGTCATTCCACCCCCAAAGGCCATGGTCTTACCCTTAAGGCTGAGTCAGCTCTGTTTCTGTTTCCTTGGTCTCTCCGCTTCTGCCAATTACTGCCTGAGGGCAACCCACTCCCTGAAAAACTGTGTCCAAAAAGCACTTGGCCTTTTTTGCTCCATGGGCCAGCCAACCTGCTACTCCATTTCATGCCGATCTTTTCTACCAATTAATGCCCGAAGGCAACCCACTCACCAGGAAGCTACCTAACCAAAGGCATCAAGCTTTCTCCTCTGTGGGCTGGTAAGGCAGTTACTGTCTCATGCTTGTTCTCTTGGCTCTGTTTCTGCTGTCTCTCATGCCAGTCTCTGGGCTCTGCTCCTGCCATCTCTCATGCTGGTCTCTTGCCGTCTGTCCTGCCACATGCCAGGGTCTCTCTGCCAGGGTCTTTGGTCAAGGATGCACTCCACTCCTGTTTCCACATTTTAGGTATTTGTCAGAGCAGCACCCCACTCTCTAGGTACCACATTCTGTTCTGGTTACCTAGTACCACTCTGACAAGAATATACCACAAATGGGATGGCCTTAATAAACAGGAGTTTATTCTTACAATTTGGAGGCTTTAAATCCAAATTCAAAGTGCCAGGCTGTAGGGGCTGGGTGAAAGTCCCTCAGCCTTGGGCTTCAGCTCTGCTTCCTGCTCCCAGCCCACTGGAGCTAGAGACGTTTCTTCATTAAGACAGCTGCTGGCTGACAAGTTTGACAAGTAAAAAGGCATAGTCCCGATGTTACCAATTGACACGGCAGGTCATTAACTTAAGTCCATTGTAAGTCCCAAGGTTGGCAGAGCATACTAGGATCCTGAGCAACAACATGGCTACATGCAGGGTCCAAGTGTGCCAAAGAATAGAGACCATTCCCAAAGGCTTCTCCTTATATACAGGAAGCAGACCACATACCTAAAGGCAGCTACCCAGCTGCTTGTGGTAGATCCCACCATGGAGTTGATTGCCAGTCTCATCATGGGGATAAACTACCACCAGCTGCCCAGCCACTCGACCAGGCCCAGTCAAGCTGACACACAAACTGAACTACCACAGTTACTTACAAAGGAGAGTCAGTAAGAATAAGCTCTGATTTCTCAGCAGAGACCATGCAAGTGAGAAGGCAATGGGATGGTATATATAAAACCCTGAAAGAGAAAAATTTTCAACCAAGAATTAGATACCTGGCAAAACTGTCCCTCACATATGGTGGTGAAAGTAGGAGATTTCCAGATAAGCAGAAACTAAGGGAATTTGTTAAAACCAGACCAACCCAACAAGAGATGCGAAAGGGAGCCCTTTGAGTGGAGAAGCAAAAATAGCAAATAACAACTGACCATTCATAAACAAGATGACATAACCCAGAAACCACAGCTATGGATATATCCAAAGTAAACTGAGCCTACAAGATTGTAAACAGGGAATCAGAAACATCAACTGGCAAGTGAGGACAACTACAAACAAGAAGAGGGAAAAGACTGTAGTTACAGAACGTCTAAATGGTAAGGAAGTTAAGAGAGTTGCAAGATACAATGGACGGTTCTAAACTCGGGGAGAAAGTTATAAATCATAGGGTAACCTCAAAGAAAAACGATAAACATCCATATCACAATAAAAAAGAGGACAAGCACAAATATTCAGCAAATAAACAGCAGCAACAAAGGAAATGATAACACAATTCATAAACATAACAAGCTCAGCACAGAAAATAATATGGAACAAAGAAACCAGGGACACCATGAAAAAACACATAACAAAATGACAGCAACAAATTCATAGCTGTCAATAATTACACTGAATGTTAATGGATTAAATGCACCACTCAAGAGAAGGAGGGTTACAGATTGGATAAGAAAACAAAACCCATCGATATGCTGCCTGCAAGACACACTTTAAAGATAAAAACAAAAATAGACTAAAAATCAAAGGTTGGAAAAAGATATATCAAGCAAATGGCAACTATAAGAGAGTAGGAGTTGCAATATTAATTTCTGATCAAACTGAATTTAAGACAAAAACCACCATATGAGACAAGGAAGAACATTACATAATGATTAAAAGATCAATTAAACTTGAAGATATAACCATAATAAATACCTATGGACCCAATGAGAGAGCCCCAAAATACATAAATCAGA
>NW_006921768.1:2660359-2668935 GCF_000298275.1 Orycteropus afer afer
CTCTGTAAATTTTCACCCAAATCACAATAAAATAAATAAATAAGGATGGCAAGACTTTACATCAAGTACTTTGGACATGTTATCAGGAGGAACTAGTCCCTGGAGAAGGATATCATACTTGGTACGTAGATGTCAGTGAAAATAAGGAAGACCCTCAATGAGATGATGTGGTAGTTAAGGTTATGTGCCAACTTGGACCTGGTGTTGGGAACGTGCCTTGGGAACGTGGTCTGCTTCCAGTATATAAACAGCAGCATTGAGAAAGATCCTAAGCTTTTTGGCACACCTGGATCCTGCACTTGGCTGAGGCTTCATCTCAGTGGCCTGCCATCTTCTCTGGCAAGCTTGAGACTCTTTCTAGACTTGAACAAGTGGCCTACTATGTTGCTTGAAAATTTTGGGACTATGCCATTTTACTAGTCAACCTTTAGTTTGTCATCCTCAGCAGCAAGTAGCTGCTTGAGTTAAGAGAAGCCTCCAGTGGGCCAGGAGAAAGAGGCAGAGCTGAAGGCCAAGGTCAAGGGGCCTTCACCTGGCCCCTAGAGCTGACACTTTGAAAATGGACTTCTAGCCTCCTAAACTGTAAGAGAATAAATCCCATTTGTTAAAGCCATTAATTTCTGGTATTTTCTGTTAGAGTGGCACACACTCAAAATAAACTCACTGCCATTGAGTCCAATCCGACTCATAGTGACCCCTCCCTCCTTGGGTTTCTGAAGCAGTATCACTGTGTAAATAGATTGCCAAACCTTCCTTCTGAGGAGTGGCTGGTGGGTTTGAACCGCCAGCCTTCTGGTTAGCTGTCAAGTGTCTTAGGCACTACGCTACCAGAGCTGCTAGAGGGCACTAGAGAACCAAAACAGATGGATTGATACAAGGACTGTAACAATGGGCTCAAACATAGCAATGACTGTGAGGATGGCACACACAGGCCCAGACACTGTTTTGTTCTCTTGTACAGAGTCACTGAGGTGGAACTGACTCAACAAGCACCTAACAACAACAGTGATATATATATATATTTTTTTAAACAAAATGAGATGACCCAAGAGAATATACAGTCTAACAAAAAGGGTGGGCCAAGCATAGAAAACTGACAAGTAATTTGCCTTTGAGAAGCAGTGGGGAGAGAAGAAGCCAGAAGAACTCATAAGAGAAAGAGGGACAAGGGAGTAAGAAGAGGGTAGTTAACAGTGTCACATTTAATATTAACTCAATTGGAATTAAATACTTAGGCACATCAAAAGACTTCACCAAAAGAGTAAAAACAGAACCTACAGACAGAAAAAAAAAAAATTGACAATGACATATCTGACAAGGGACTAATAACTAAACTTTATAGAAAATTCAACACCTCAATGGCAAACAATCCAATTAAAAAATGGGCAAAGGATATGAACACATACTTTCCAAAGAAGACATTAAAGCAGCCAACAAATGCATGAAGAGATGCCTGTGATCATTAGCCATTAGAGAGATGCAACTCTAAACAATGAGATACAACCTCACCCCAGCAATAGCGGCAATGACCAAAAAAAATAAAAGAAAGAAAACAAAAACAAATAATCAAACAAACAAACAAAAAACCCAGAAAACAACAAATGTTGGTAAGGGTATGGGAGACTGACATTCTCATATACTGCTTGTGGAACTGTAAAATGATACAACCACTGTGGGAATTGGTATGATGCATGCTTAAAAGTTAGAGATATGGTATGATCCAGCAATCCCACTACTAAGTAAATACCTTCAAACAAACAAACTCACTCACTGCCATAGAGTTGACTCCGACTCATGGTGACCACCCCACCCCCACCCCTGGCTTGGGTTTCTGAGGCAGTATTTCTATGGAGTAGATTGCCCAGTCTTCCAAGGAGTGGCTGGTGGATTTGAACTGCCAGCCTTCTGGTTAGCAGTCAAAAAAAAAAAAAAAAAAAAAAATCATGAAATGAATAGATATATGCAAACCCGTATTCATTTCAGCATCATTTATAATAGCAAAAAGATGGAAATAACCTAAGTGCCCATCAATGAATGAATGGATAAATTAACTATACGTATCTACAATGGAATATTATGCAATATTAAAGAATAATGATGAATCTGCAAAATACCTCACCACACCTGGAGATTCATAATGAACCTGTAGGACATTATTCTGAGTTAAATAAGTCAATCACAAAAGACCAAACATTGTATATGATCACTATTATTAAAAAAAAAAAAAAAAAAATCAAGGAAAGGTCATGCACAGAAAGAAATACTCCTTGTTGTTTAACAAGAATGAGAGGGTGAGGTAGGGGAAAAAAATCACTAAATAGAAAGTAAACATGTATTAACTTGGGTGAAGGGAAAAGTAAAGTCAATTGGGATGAAAATTGAGAAATTGTTATTGTAGTTATCAGAGGAAGCCTTTGGTGACCTTTGGTGAGCAGCTTCTCTATAGAAGAGAGCAAGGTAGATTTTTACTAGGATAAAAAGTAATAACTAAGGATATTGGTCAAAATGGCAGTCTAGGCAAATATACTATCCAGAACCTCTACAACAAACCATGGGAAACCAAGTGAAACAGATATGGATGATAATTCTGGAACCCAGAGCTTCAAATGAAAGGATATAAAAAAAGTAAATCAAACGTTATTAGAGGAGGAGACAGAAAGAAAACAGGGAACACGAGGATACAGAGTGGTGAAGTGCCAATGCGCTCGGCACCATGCAGCCATTTTGAATTATTATAGGAAGTGTTCCAATGTAGGCAGGAATGAGTTAACTGACTCTGCTCATCCAGGACTGCAGTACCTTGTTTATCAGCAACAGAGAGGTGTGCTCCACAAATCCACAACCGCCTAGAGACTGGAGTTGTAGCCTACACACCCCCACCTGCCTGGCAGCTGGTCAAACTCCCCCATCACTGCCAGTGCTGTGCCATTTTTTTCTTCCTCCTTAGTTATTTTCCTTTTTCCTTCCTTTTGTCTTTTCCTTTCTTTCTCCCCTGCCTCCCTTTTATAATCTTGTATAATCACTGCCTCATGGTTGGCAGTGCCCTCTTTCACCACCTCCACAGGCAGTGGTGCATGATCCTGTGGCATGAGTGTCAACTCCCTCTCCAGCTGTGTTTGTCAGCTAGAACACATGCCAGTACTACAGCATATTTTCCTTTCTTCCTCCTTTTCTCCTTATCTCTGTTTTTAATTTTCTCCCTCTTCCCACTTTGTTTTCTTCCTTTTAACTCTTCTTTTCTTCCTCTTTCAAACCCCCTTTACATACCAGGCCCCCATCAGATGGGAGAACAAATAGCCTTACTCAGTCATACCCATCACAACTGCTGTCATACTCACTGGGTGAGTGCCATCACCTTCTCCAGCGCTATTGGATTGATGACAGATGACAACCAGCAGCCAGTAACTCACCCAGTCTGCCCTCAGCTGCTCTACATGGCCAGCAATTAAAGACTCCCACCTACACTCTCAACCACAACCAAATTCACACAGGAAAAGTGGTAAGCCTCCCAGTGCTGCTACCTAGTAACCTGAGTAGCACACCTACCCCATTGCCTGGTAATAGCAACACAAAACAAAACATCAGAGTAAAACAAACCAACATACAATCAACAAATTAATACAATAACATCATGTCTTTGAGACAACAGACAACTTCAAATTATACACACACACACACAAAACAACCAGGACAAGATGGTTCAAACAAGTGACTAAAATAAAGGGCCACAAAATCTTCCAGTGGGAAAAATCCTATTGGAACTACATGATAAGGAATTCAAAAGAATTATTCTTAGGTCCCTTTTGCAGATTAAGAAAGAGTTCAAGGAAAACAGAAAAACGAAGGATATCATCAAAAAAAAAAAAAAAAAAAATTAGGGAAGACACAGAAAACTCCAAGAGAATTCAAGAAAGCAATACAACAACAAACTGACAAAATAAATGGAAAATTAGAAATCACACAAAAACAGCAAATAGAAATCCAGAAAATTAATACTAAAATTTTAGAAAAAGATAATGCAATGAAAGGGCAGTGGACTGGAATTGAAAAACAGAAGACTGAATTAGCAAAATTTAAGACAAATCACTTAATATTAATCTGTCAAAGGAAAAATAAGAAAAACAACTGGGGAAAAAAATGGAGAAAGCTGCAAAATTATGTAGGATACCTCAAAAGGAAGATACGTTTGATTAGAATTCCAGAACAGGAAAAGACAAAAAAAGAGCTCCAAAAAAACTGTCAAAGATTTCTTAGAAGAGAACTTCCCTAATTTGAAAGCCTTGAAGATATTCATTGAAGTACCTCACTGAACCCCAAATAGGATAGTCTCTAAAAGAAAATCACTAAGGCTTATAATCAATCTTTCTAAAACCAAAGACAGACTCATGAAAGCAGCTCAGGAAAAATGAAAATTACTTACAAAGGAGAATCAATAAGCTCCAATTTCTCAGCAGAAACCATGCAGGCAAGAAGGCAATGGGATGACATATATAAAACCCTGAGAGAAAAAAATCACCAGTGAAGAATTATATATCCAGCAAAATTGTCCCCCAAATACGATGGCAATATTAGGACATTTATAGGTTTACAGATATTAAGAGAATTTGCAAAAACAAGACCAACCTTACAAGAAAGGCTGAAATGTGTCCTTCAGATACAGAACCAACAGCAGCAGACAACTTGAGGTTAAGACACATGACATCACCCAGAAATCAAGCCAGATATAGAAGTATGAAAAACATAAGAAACTTGCAACACTAAAAATGGGGTATGAGAATGGCAATTGTAAATGATAACAACTACAAAAAAAAGAAGAAATAAATTGTATAGTTACAGAACTTCCAAATAGAGAGGGAGTCAAGATAATCTCAAGATTGAACAGACTGTTTTAACCTTGGCAAGATAATAAATTACAGTATAACCTCAAAGAAAGTTAATAAACTTCTCATCAAAATTAGAAAGAAAAACATAAAGACTCAGTAAACACTAAAACAACAGCAATGAAGGAAATCAGAAAGGGAATTCAGCACAGAAAAATACATGGAACAAAGCATCAGTGCCACACACACACACACAGAGCAAAATGACAGGAGTAAATTTGTATCTATTGATAATTACACTGAATATAAATGGATTAAATGCACCAGTCAAAAGACAAGAGTAGCAGAATGGATGAGGAAACAAGCCCATCAATATCCTGTCTACAAGAGGCATACCTTAGACACAAAGACACAGTAACAAAAAGATGGAAACAACCTAAATGTCCATCAACAGATGAATGGAAAAGTGACTGTGGTATATATGCATTATGGAATACTACACACACACACACACACACACACACAAAACAACCAGGACAAGATATTAAGATATTATTCTTTAATATCAATATTAAAGAATAATGATCAATCTGTGAAACACCTTGTAACATGAGTGAACCTGGAGGACAATATGCTGTCAAATTAGTCAATCATGAAAGGACTAATATTGCATGGGATCACTACTATAAAAAGAAAGGTTTACCCACAAAAGGAAACATCCTTTGAAGGTTACCAGGTATGGGAGGGGAAGGGAGGGGAAGTCACTAACCAGAGACTGGACATGTATTAATTTTGGTGAAGGCAATGGAAATACACAATAAAGAAAGGTCAACACAAAATGATTGTGGCAAAGGAAGACACTGGGAGGAGCAGAAGACTTAAAGGCAACATCGGTAAATACTATTAAACACACAATCCTACAATAGCAGTAATAGCAATAATGTACAAATAGATACACAGACATTCAAGCTGAACAGGAGTGAGAAGGACTATACCCATAAATAGATATTGGTTTGACACATGATATTTCTATGTGTTTATACATGCTATAAATATATTCATGAATATTATAGAGTATTGTTGTTGTTGTTGTTATGTGCCATCAAGTCGGACCCAACTCACAGCCACCCTTCCTTGGGTTTCTGAGGCAGTATCACTACAGAAGTAGATTGTCCCATCTTCCTTCTGAGGAGTAGCTGGTGGGTTTGAACCGCCAGCCTTCTGGTTAGCAGTCAAGTGCCTTAGGCACTACACTGCCAGAACTCCCATTATAGAGTATACAGGGGGGGAAATTTACGAAAACTTCTTAGCCATAACCAAACACCATGAGGGAATGAGTCACAGTGCCTGGGGGCTCAGGACCATGGTCTCAAGGGACATAAATGCCAATCTGTGTAACACAGTCCACATAGACAATGTTCTAGATCTTACTTGTATGGGTGGTGTCTGAAGTTTGAAAAGCTTGTGAGCAGCCATCTAAAGTGCAACTGCTAGACTGTCTCCATCCAGAGCAAAGGAAAATGAAGAAAACCAAAGATGCAGAGTAACAACTAATCCAAAGAACTAATGAATCACATGAACCCCAGCCTCCATAACCTTGAATGAAGAAGATCTAGATGGCACCCAGCTACCACTGCAGATTGTTCTGAAAGGGATCACCATAAGAGGTCCTGGATAGAGTGATACATAGATATTCTCCATATGTACTATCTGTTCTCTCTATATAGTCTATATACAAAACCAAATTCACTGCCGTTGAGTCAAATCCGACTCATAGCGACCCCTCCTTGGATTTCTGAGACGGTATCTTTACATAAGTAGATTGCCCCATCTTCCTTCTGAGGAGTGGCTGGTGGGTTTGAACCTCCAGGCTTCTGGTTAACAGTCAACTGCCTTAGGCACTATGTCACCAGACCTCCCATACATTCTATATATTTGTAATATATAATATTATTATTATATATCATATGTAATAATATGTATAAATACTTATAATATAATATATATGTTATATATTTTATATGTAATACATAAAATATATATTACATATATATAAAAACTCACTGCCATGGAGTAGATTCTGACTCATTGTGACCTCTGAGTTTCTGAGGCAGTAAATCTTTATACAAGTAAATTGCCCCATCCTCCTTTCACAGAACAGCTGGTGGGTTTGAACCACCAACCTTCTGGTTAGCAGTCAAATGCCTTAGGCACTACACCACCAGGGCTACATATATACACATACATACATACACACACACATATATATAGATACATATACATATTCATATATACACATACACAGACATTTATATTGTAATTTATGTTGCTCTCAAGTTGTCTCTGACTCATAGCAACTCTTCCTTGGATTTCTAAGGCGGTGTCTCTGTGGAAGTAGATTGCCCAATCTTCCCTCCAAGGAGTGGCTGGTGAGTTTGAATTGCCAGCCTTCTGGTTAGTAGTCAAGTGCCTTAGGCACTACACCACCAGAGCTCCCCACACACATATATACATACATTTATACACACACACACACACACATATATAAACATATACACACACATGTACACATACATATATACATATACACACACATAACATTTTACATATATAACTAATGTAATAACTAGAAGTATATCCTACTTTCATAAGAAATCTAGACATCAAAGAAATCTGAAATGGTCATAGAATGTTCAGGACAGTTTTTGTTTAGATATGAGAAAACAAGATGGTATTTATCAACAGAAGGAAATGTAAGCCAGGAGTGGGAAAAGTTTGCAGATACAAAAGAAAAAGTGGTATTTCATGGGGCTGAGGAATGGACAAAGGAAGAGATTTGGAGAAATTAACAATGGGGGATGGAATAAAGAATATTCCAGGCAGCCAATCAGGGAAGAGCAACAATGCAAGCGTCAGCACAGGGGACAAATATGAACACAGGTGTCATGAGGGAAGGGGGAGATAAGGAAGAAAGGGGCAGTGTACATTAAATACTTGTGCTGAAATAAATTCAGTTCAAGCACTGATCCTTTGGGTTTTTTTTTTTTTTTTTTTTTTTTTTTAAGAAAAAAGAAAAAACCTGCTCTTCAATATTCCTAGTAGACAGTGAGTAATTTGGGCAGCATGAAAACGCAGTGAATAGGGTGGTCACAAAATCACTTTTTATCTAGGTGTACCCTAGCAAATCAAGAACAGGAGTAGATGAGATTGCTTCCTGGAGTAGAGCTCCTGGCCAAAACAGGACCTGCACATCTGCTTGTCTCCCTACAAACTCAGCATAATTTAAAAGGAAACACTTACACAGTCTTCATTTGAAGGACCCATCTCAGATGGAAAAATTTTAAATTATAAAATTCCAGTCAAGTTAGGAGTACTTAAAGCCCTGAGGAGAATCATAAAGGTCAGTCTGTTGTTGTTGTTAAGTGCCGTCGAGTCGTTTCCGACTCATAGCGACCCCATGCACAGCAGAACGAAACACTGCCCGATCCGGCGCCAGCCCCACAATCCCTGCTATACTCGAGCCCATCATCGCAGCCACTGTATCAATCCATCTCCCTGAAGGCTTCCCCCTCTTTCGTCGATCCTCCACCCTACCAAGCATGACATCCTTCTCCAGGGAATGGTCCCTTCTTACAACATGACCAAAATAGGTGAGACATCTGGCCATTCTTGCTTCCAAGGAGCATTCTGGCTGCACTTCCTCCAGGACAGATCTGTTAGTTCTTTTAGCAGTCCATGGTACTTTCAGCATTCTTC
>NW_006921768.1:2670356-2674642 GCF_000298275.1 Orycteropus afer afer
TCAGACTCCAGGTCTTTGCACATTTCATTATAGTAATTGGCTTTGTCTACTCGAGCTGGTTTTATGACCTTCAAAGGTCAGTCTAGGCTGACAATAAAACATGGATAAAATATAGATGTGGTCACTAATTATGTATTCGTACTTATTTCTGCAACAAGTAAGTTGAAGAAAAAACAGATTTTTCCTTTGATTTTAAAAAATATATAAAAAGGTTTTAAAACCAGTCAAAACCATTATTTTTATGTCATAAAAGCAGGTTTTCTTATTTTGGGCTGAACTAAACACAGAAACGTGGATTAGTAGATCACTGACACTAGTAACAAATCTAGGAAAACATCTATTCACTCTCTGGAGAGGGAATAATAGTTTGCAGAAAATTGTGCGCCCAAATGTGTTTAAATTTGTGTAATTAGGATTCAGTGAATAAGCTATAGGCTCTGCATTAAAAAAAAATCCCATGTTAGGTGGAAACAACCTAGGCATCCATCAACTGAGGAATGGACAACCAAACTATGGCACATACACATGATGGAATACTATGCAACCCTAAAGAGTACCTGAAATCTGCAAAACACCACATAACATGGATGAATTTGGAGGACGTGATGCTGCATGAAATAAGTCAATGACAGAAGGACAAATATTATATTAGTCTGTTATTGGAAAAGTCAAGGAAAGGTTTTGATATAGAAGGAAATTTTCTTTGTTGGTTACCAGGGGTGGGAGGGGAAGGGAGGGAGTACTGTTAGATAGGTAGAGATAAGTATTGATTTGGGTGAAGAGAAGGGCAATGTACCAAATGTGAGTGATCAACATGGTGGCATTGAGGAAGAGGAAGACATAGAAAGGTACATGGGAAGTACAAACAACAAAGATGAACCCTTTTGCACATATAGTACTATGTTGTCAGTGAAGGCAAACATGGCTATATGGGTGGATAGATGGGTGGACAGGCTGAACTATTAGGTATGTCTATGAAGTGGGGAGTGTACCCAAGACCATGTATAGGTTGGCAGACAATGGTCCTCTAAGAGTATTTGTATGATCTGAATTTCCAGATGTATAGTAGAGCTGACAAGCAACAAGGTTGTAGCCACTTCTTGGTCATAGCCAGCTACCCAGAGGGACCAAGTAGTTGAACCAGTGGGCTCGGGACTATCGTCACAGAGGACATTAAGCTCAACTGGCATAACATAGTACACAAAACATTGTTCCACCTCCTACTTTTGCAAGTAGCAACTGGGATCTTAAAAGCTTGCAAGCAGCCATCTAGATGCAACAATGGATCTCTCCTCATCCAGAGCAAAGGAGAATGAAGAAAACCAAAGATTCATGGAAACAATTAGTCTGGAGGGGGATCCACGTAGGAGATCCTAGATAGAGAAGGAGAACAATGTGGAACAAAAGTCAAAATCATTTAAAAAAAAAAAAAGCGGGGGAGGATCAGGTTTGCTGGTCTGATAGAGCCTGGTGGAACCACTGAGACTATAGCCCCTAGCTGCCCTTCAGGTCTGGAATTGAACCCACACTTGTGGCTTCCAGCCAAACAACAGACAGGCATATGAGTTGAACATTTACCTGAGGTAGATACACTCCTTGGAGAGAACAATCATGGGAGAAAGAAGGGCTGTTTATGCACAGGAAGACAGCTCAGGGGCAGGAATGCATGGAGGGATGGACACAGGGAAGAGATGAATGTCAGGAGGAAGTGGGAGGGGAGCTGTTGCATTGTGATAAATTGTAGTCAATGTCATGAGACAAAGTGTAGGTGAATTTCTGTATGGAAAGTGAATTTGCTCTGTAAATTTTCACCTGAATCTCACACACACACACACACAAGTCCCATTTTGACTCCTAGAATAGAGTCTTTTGTGTGTGTCAGGGAGACCTAGTTTATTGCTCCCTTCTCTGTTCTTACATGCTAAAGTGACTTAGAATTAGGCTAAGTCCAGAGTTGTTTTTGTAATAACAGAATGTGATTTCATTTAAGACCTGCTTGCCTCTTATCTTGTTTTACTGATACCCAACACATAATTTTCTAACCACAAAAAAGAAGTTGTTCTCTCTGAAACTTTCCCAATTCTCCATCCCTGGATTCAACATTGCCTCCTTGGAATCTCCACAGTACTTCATTGTTATATCTCTTAAGACTTTTCTTATCTAGTTCTTGGTCTAGAAGTTACTTGTACAGTTAGGGTTTGCCCCTCTGTACTCTCTCACAAGAGATGGGTGCAGAGAAGGGCACCCTTAGTCACCCCTGTTTTCCCTGATCACACGGCCTCTTTGTAATCAATGAAAATTGATGTGATGACATTAAGAAAGAAAGCAAGGAAACAGCAGATGGTGTGAGTTCATTATCAAGTATGACTTGCAGGCAACTAAATGTGTCCTTGACTCTGAAACTGAGGCTAATTTGTACATGAAATGATATTTTAGGGATATATTGAGCAGTGTGCTAATAATTGTACACTTTCAGCAAATCACACCCCAAGGACTTTTCTACCTGTTTTTGCCAAAAACAAAAAAGGGCCTAAACAAAAATGTCAAGGGTCCCAGTTTGTACAATACAAACATGCATAGTAATGAGTTTCCATAAACTCCCTGCTTCATCTAGTGCCAAGACATCTGACTAGCTTGCACCATTATTCAGAGAAAGCTTTTCACTATCCCTGTTCACTAATCCAAGACTTAAATTTCACAAGTAGAACACAGCTTAGAGGTCACTATTGCCAACCCAACCAATACCAACCTGGCTAAGGGGATTCTAAAATGGCATTGGAGGTTGTTGCATTTATAAGAGCTGAGTTTATGAGAAACCAAACCAGACACTTATAGGATAGTTCAAAACAAACAAGCAAAGCACATGCTACAGAAATGTAAAAGCAGCTTCTGAAATCCATTTTACCCACAGTACAGGTAGAGCAGGCTCGCCCAGCGGGTCATGGGAACAGCTCTGCCACATCTGTAATTCAGTTTGAACAGGTAAACCCCCGAAGAGGAATTCAGAGGATTATCCTAAAATCCAGCTGGCAGACTCAAGGAAATGAATAATACAATAATATCCCATGCTTGCTTTTGGCCAGACCCTGTGCTAGATGCCTTACATACTTTGTTACTAATTCCCACCATATCCCTACAAGGCGAGCGTTTCCATCTCAGCCCTACCTATGAGGAAACTAAGACTCAAAGAGGGGAAGAAACTTGTCCCAAAGTCATACTGGTAGCAAATGCCCAAGCTTGGATTTAAAGACAAGTCTACATGACTCCAAAGCCTTTGTATTTCATCAGATTTCCTCTTCATGAACACAAATTCTGTAACAGAAAAGGTCTCCTTGAGAAGATATGGCACACACATTCATTAAAACCAAATCCACAAACTTTAAGGATTCTCATTACTTGGTATCTCATGATCATAATTATATAGCAGAAAAGCCCAGAACTACTATTGGACTATTTAATATAGTGATTGCTGTTGTTGTTAGGTGCCATTGAGTCGGCCCTGACTCATAGCGACCCCTCCTTGGGTTTCCGAGGCAGTATCACTACGGAAGTAGGATTGCCCAACCTTCCTTCCGAGGAGTGGCTGGTGGGTTTGAACCGCCAGCCGTCTGGTTAGCAGGCAAGTGTCTTAGCCACTATGCTACCAGAGCTCCATATAGTGATTAGGAACTTGAATTCAGAATTGGGTGGAGCTCAAATCACAGCACCGCTATTTATTCTGTAAGTAACTTAGCCAGTCATTTGACTTCTTTGTGCTTCATTTGACTCATCACTGTAAGAACTGAATCACATCATCCACATAAAGCAGTGGCTTCATTTTTTGTACAAAGTATGTATATTTGTTTTGCTGTTATCATCCACCCAACCAAACTAGTGCCTCCCTCTCTATCTCCAGGAAAAAATCATGCTCCATGACATGATTTACAAAGTCCTGTAGGATTAACTTATTTATACAATACTTAGACAATAGTTCAGTATCAGCATTTGTTAATTCTCCAACTACATTAGGAAGGACCTGAAGCAACCTCCCATCTTTCTCCATACCAACATCCTAACTCCACCTAACTCTTCAAGGGAAGGAGCTCAAATATCACTTCCTTCCAGAGGTGACTCAGTTGTGCCTCCTGTATGCTTTGTGAGATATGCTCCCAAATCTGCAGCTCTTGTGTGTATCACAGCATACATCTTATTTTATTAAAGATATAGACCGAGTACTTCCAAGTATAAAACCAATTCTTTTTTTTTTTTTTTTAGGATTTGGGTGAAGATTTACAGAGTAAATTCAC
>NW_006921768.1:2680902-2685410 GCF_000298275.1 Orycteropus afer afer
ATTGGTTTCCCTTTTCTTTGTTGAAGAGGGTCTGTGCAATCCTTCTGCCTAGTCCGCCATCTTGCTCCGCCTCCCATAAAACCAATTCTTAATGAGTGTAAGGGTGAATCCCAAAGAACAGAATATTGGCAGAGCCTGTGAGCACTTTGAGGGCCTATCTTTTAATCTTCATATACTCAGCTTCCTTTCACAAATAAATGTTCATTAAGGTTTGTTCAATGAATCTAAAATATGGATTTAATGACTCCCTTATGGTAAGGGATCAGTTATGTAAATTAGCGTTGCATTTGAAAAGCAAAAATAGTATTAAAAGCGTGGTTTTAGAATATGATCTCTGGACTAGCAAGATCAGTACCACCTAGGAACTGCTAAGAAATGCAAATTGTCCACATCCTTTCCCCAAGCCCAACTGGAACACAAACTCTGCAGGGTGAAGCCCAATGACATGTTTCTAAAGGCCTTGCAAGTGATTCTGATGAATGCTAACAGCTGAGATCCACTGATCCAAGGGGTGGAAGATCCAGGCATCAAGGCAAGAGGGAACACCTAACTAATTGATACACCTGGTGGTTTACATGCCTTCTCACAGGTGAGAGATGAAAGTCAGCCCCCCCACCCCCATCCTCACCCAAAGAAAACAAAAACCTACTACCAGTGAGTTGATTCCAACACATTGTGACCCCATAAGGACAGAGTAGAACTGTATAATAAATCATGTCCTGTGTGAAAAACAATAAATACTGCAGTGGACTGTCTTGATGCCAACCCCTCTGCATTATCAGTTATATCCCACAAATATTCCAGATTAGTGATAGACTGACAATGGAAACTTTGCTTTATCATTCTTTGCTCACTTCCCAGTATCCAGCACAGTGTCCCTGGAACAGATTAGGTTTAATTATGTTTGTGTTCAGTTGACCTGTGCCACTGCTGAGGCACCTCAGGAATTCTGAGGCAGCATGAAGTTTCCCTCCAGGATAACAAACAGCAATCATCACATTTGGGTACTCAGAAACCACTGTTTCTTAGCATTTCATCTTATGATGCTAGACAATATCAATTTCTTACAAACACTCTATTTTTTTACACACACTCAAATTTGAGTATTGCTAGTCTATACTGAATTTATAGGGATTAGCAGAAAGGCATTTCAGTAAACAATTTCACAACCACTTCTAAGGCCATGACCATACAATGTGTAACAATCCTAAACCTATTCTAAGCCTTTTCTCTGAGAATAACACAACACTCTTAATTTTGTCACTGTATAAGCAGTGTTGGACATGCTTTAATGAGCATTAACAACACATTTGCCTACAAGCAAAAAAATGGCACCCAGGTTACATGTACAAGCTTTGTGAAATCACAAATTTATTTCCCAGTCTCCTCCACAGCAGTCCCTAAATATGGTGCCACACAGAGGATGAGGATGTGCAGGCTGCTCACAACCATACAGAGGAGGAAGGTGTCCGTAATGCACGCAGCTCAGAGAAATCAGGCCATCATTCCAGCCAGTCGTTATCATGTTGTCTAGATCACGCTTTCCAGAACACATCCACAATTTGCTCCTATGAGCACTCTAGCTGGAAGCCATCTCTGGGGCCTAAAATTCCCTCTGATACTAGATGGACCATGAAGGAATTTAGCACATGCCTGACTACTGAGCAAAGGAGCCAAAGACACCTACTTATCTATGAGAAAGCGCCAAGGAGCTTTGGTTAAGAAGCCCTATACATTGTAAAACTATTTTAGAAGTCAGACTTCTTAATTCTGGGAGGCTCCTTGTCTTACCTAAGGTTCCCATAACAAAACACCACAGACGTAGGCAGCTTTAAAAAACAGAAATGTATCTTCTCACCGTTCTGGAAGATAGATATCCAAACCAACGTCTCAGCCATGTTGATGCCTTCTGAGGGTTTTGAGAGAGGAATTGTTCCATGCCTCTCTCCTGGTTCCTGGTGGCTTCTAGAAACCCTAGCAGTCTCCTGCAGATTATAGATGTATCTACCTCTGACACCCTGCAGTGTCTTCCTCTTGTTTGACTTTTTCTATGTCTGTCCTCTTTTATAAAGTACCACTCATTAGTCGCCCCCCACCATATGACTTCATTAACTTAATTAATGACATCTGCAAAGAAAAATCCTAGTTTCTCAAATAAGGCCACATTCACAGGTATAGGGATTCGAACTTCAATGTATCTTTTTTGGGGGGATATGATTAAATCCATACACTCCTCTTAAAAATGACTTAAAGTACTTTGAAATAGATTACCCTACTGACCAAAATGATTTTTGTTGGGTTTTGGTTTTAGATCGTCTCAAGAAAGGCTTCTCTAAGTCTGTTACATCGCTCCTTCCACTGAAGCTTTTAAGAGCTTTGTAGCACTTTACACAGCTGTAACTTGTAGCATGTTTTGACAATTAGAATGTAAACTTATGAGGGCAAAACTAGATCTACCTAGTTTGCCATTGTATCTCTACGTCCTAGATGTATGCTCAAAGTCAGGCCTTCAATAGGTATTTGCTGAGGGAGTATATATATGTAAGAACATTCAATAAATACATGATAACCAATTACTGCCATGCAGCAGGGGTTGTTTGGGGTAAAGACCAGGGATAAAAAGGAACAAAAACCAACAGAGTCAGGTTTGCAGAATCAAACTATAGCAACATGTACAAACTTGATAAGAGAAACCCTAAACCAAATAAAAACTAATGCTGGATTCCCTTTTCCCTTTTCCCCAGACCCAACCACAAGTTCATATCCCAGTTATGGGGCTGCTCCTGTCAGAGGTTGTCCATATTCAACTGAGGTCTCAGGGACCCAGATAGCGTGACATCCAGAGAGCAGTTGGTAAGGTATGTGATGCTGCCATACTTAGAAATTTATAACAATGCTGCTTTCAGGTTACTCGATGAGCCCCAAATCAATCAAAGTGTTTCCTTTACTGCCCTCAGGTGTTGTCTTTACAGCTGCAAATCCCAAAGACTAGACTCATCACAGTCCAAAGGCAAAGAGAAGACAAGTTCTTCCTAGTACAGATACTATTAAAGCTTACTTGCCTACTTGGGTCCTAATTGTCACTCAAGACTATAACACACATCATCAAGGTTGCGTAAAAGTGGGCTATCTAGGTAAAAGAGGTGCCCAGGCCAGGGTGTTGTAGGGATGAATGTTTTTCTCCCTTTTGAATACTCTATCAGCGTGTTTATAAAGGAGCTCTGTTGGTGCTGTGGTTAAGGCATGAGGCTGTTAACCAAAAGGTCAAGGATTGAACCCACAAGCTGCTCCATGGGAGAAAGACAAGGCACTATATTCTGTAAAGATTTACAGTCTTGGAAACCCTATTGGGGTTGCTATGAGTCAGAATTGACTTGATGGCAGTGGGTTTGGTTTTTTATTTATTAGTGTGATGGACCCACTGAGATCTACAGAGAGAATTCTCTTGAGGAGGGCCTATCATGTTCTAATTTGTATGTACACTACAGTTTAAGTAGTACCAGTCTCTACAGCTTTTACATGGGGTTAACTTAGGGAAATCTCTCTAGATATAAAGAACTACAAATGTAGGCGAAGGAATGTGATTCTGCAAAAAAGACTGGAAGAAAAGGAGCTGGGAGAGGGGAGCATCTTTTCACCCAGCAATTAAACACTAAAAAGAGGTGCACCTGATAGAAGGAAACAGGTAGATCAGGTTAATTAAAAATAAAGAAAATAGGAAAAAAGGACTTCAGGTTAAGATGGTGGAATATGCAGACAAACTACACAGACCTTCTTCAACAAAGAAAAGAGGAACCAATTAACACAGATACAGAAAATAATCCTGGAGTCCTGAGCTTTGAAAGGAATGATACAGAAGTGGACTAAACTCCAACTAGTAGAAAAACCTGCATGAAAACAGCAAAGAAGGAGACATACGGAAATATGGACTGTCAGTGATCCTAATGGCATGGACAGTTAGAACCTAAGAATTAACCTATAAATTGGCCTTCTTAGCCAGGGGTTGTACAGAGGACTGCACTGGTGGCTGGTGAATAAAAGAGGAAGCAGTGAAGAAGGACACAAACTGAGCTGTAGACTTTTGGCTGTTGGAGGGCATGGCCATTTGAATGTTTATAAGCATTTCAACCATTTTGGATATTTAAAGTGACAGTGTTCTCTCAGATTCCAGATTCCAGGGACCTCAAAATAGGTTCCACTTGTTCATGACAGCAAAGACATACCAGACACTGAGGACTGGAAAAGTGCAGTATTCCCCTTGTTACTCTTATACCACACAACTTCTTCTTCACCTGGCCAACTGACTGGAAGAGATCCATTTTTGTACCCATTCCAAAGAAAAGTGATCCCACAAAATGTGGAAATTATAGAACAATATCATTAATGTCGCACACAAGTAAGATCTTACCTAAGATAATTCAAAAATGTTTGCAGCAGTATGTTGACAGAGAACTTCCAGAGGTGCAAGCCGGATTCAGAAGAGGACGTGGAACAAGGGATATCATAGC
>NW_006921768.1:2686385-2691504 GCF_000298275.1 Orycteropus afer afer
AGAGGGAGGCCTTCAATGAGATGGATTGACACAGTGGCTGCGATGATGGGCTCAAGTATAGCAGGGATTGTGGAGCTGGCGCAGGATCGGGCAGTGTTTCTTTCTGCTGTCCATGGGTCGCTATGCGTCTGAAATGACTCCATGGCACCTAACAACAACAGCAACAACACAATTTCTTGGTGAATGGAGGTGCAGGCCTCCCTCACTCCCACCCACCTTCTAGGCCAGCAGGAATTCCATCCCAGTCTGTGTGCTCTGTTGGAGCCTGGGTGCCCTGCCCAGCCCCATGTAGATTTTTTTTTTTTTTAGTTTGTTTGTTTTTGTCTGTTTTAATTTTTTTTTTTTCCTTAGTCCTTATTATTATTATTCTTTCTTCTTCCCTTTCCAGATTCTAGTTTTTGGCTTTTTCTCTTTTCCCTTTTCCTAGTTCCCATTTTTTTTTTCCTTTCTTGTGGTTCTCCCCATTTCTTCTTTTTCTTTTTGAATTTTTCCCATTTTTTTCTTCATTACTTTCTTACTCTACCTCTTTTCTCTTACTCCTCCTTCCACAGATATTGTGGGTCTCCCTCCCACTACTATTTTTTGTACTCATATTTCTTTTGGCTTTTTAAAGTATTTCTTTAAAAATTTTCTCTCATTTATTGCCTTTCCTCTTTTTTTCCCCCCTCTTTTTTCCCTTTTTGGTGACTGTTCCTGTGTGTTTAAGTGGTGCGAGTTTTTTGTCCTCTTGATTTTACTTTTTTAATTTTTTTTATTGTTGTTTTTGTCTGAGTGGGAAACAGCAACGGTATCCATATGACCCAACCACACCCACACCTCTTGAAGTTCCACTTACTGAGTGAGGGTCACAACTTCCTTCTGCACCAACTGGCCAATGGTACACAACCACCAAGAAGAGCCTGACACGACCTTAACTGCACTTCGCAAACAGTAAACCAAGATCTGTGCAGCCACTCATTCTCTATCACAACCACCGGGAGATAGGTGGTGAGTGCATAAGTTTGCCAACTAGTGAATAAAGGAGCACAGTACCCTGCTTACTCAGATACGTTAAAAAAAAAAAAATTAAATCAAGGGTGAATCACTGCAACATACAATCACCAATTACATATAAATACAACAAAGCCACAATGTCATGGATATAACAGACCATCACAGTCCTCATAAAGAGGAAAAATAAAGCAGTAGAAACAAGGGAGCAGGATACAGACTCAGAACACATCCCTGAGAAAGAAGCAGCATTAGAATTCCCTGATAAGGAATTCAAAAGAATAGAATTTAGTTACCTTCAATGGATTGAGAGACAGATCAAGGAAAACAATGACAAAATTAAGGAAAACACAGATAAAACCCTAAAACAATCTTGGAAGAAAACACAACAACAAAATGATAAAATAAATGAAAAATTAGAAATTATGCAAAATTTACAGATAGACATCCAGAAGATTAATACTGAACTTTCAGAAATAGTTAACACATTGAAAGGGCAAAAGAGTAGAATTGAATCAATGGAAGACAGATTAATGGGATGGAAGACGAGTACCTGAATACTTCTTTGGAAAGGGATCAATCAGAAAAAAGATCAAAACAAAATAAAGACAAAGATTCATGTGGGATATCATCAAAAGGAATAACCTACATGTAATCAGAATTCCAGAACAGGAAGAGAAAAAGAAAACCAGAGAAAATTGTCCAAAATTTGTTGGAAGAGAACTTCCCTGATATAATGAAAGATGAGAATATATTCATGCAGGAAGTGCAATGAACCCCAAACAGGATAGACTTCAAAAGAAAATCACCAACACATATCATCATCAAACTCACCAAAACCAAAGACAAAGAAAGAATCCTGAAAGCAGCATAGGAAAAATAAGAAGTTACCTACAAAGGGCAACCAAAAAGACTAAGCTCTGATTTCTCAGCAGAAACCACATAGGCAAAAAGGCAATGGGATAGTATATATAAAACCCTGAAAGAGAAAAATTTCCAAGCAAGAATTATATACCCAGCATAAATGTCCCTCAAATATGATAGTGAAATTAGGAGATTTCCAGAAAAAGAGAAAACAAAGGAATTTGTTAAAACCAGACCAACCTTACAAGAGATACTAAAGGGAGTCCTTTGAACAGAGAACCAATAATAGCAAACAACAGCTGGTCATAAATGCACAAGATGACATAACCCAGAAACCAATCCAGTTATGGAAGTATCCAAAGTAGAATAAGCTTACAAGATTATAAGCAACCAGAACCAGAGACATCAATTGGCAAATGAGGACAAGTACAAACCAAAAAGAGGGGAAGAATAGTGTAGCTACAGAACTTCTAAACAGTGAAGAAGTTAAGAGAGTTCCAAGATAGAATGGACTGTTCTAAACTTGGGGAGAAAATTATAAATCACAGGATAACCTCAAAGAAAAATTATAAACCTTTACATCGCAACAAAAAAAAAAAAAGGACAAGCAAAAATATTTAGCAAATACTAAAACAACAGCCACTCCTTGGAAGGAAGTTTGGGCAATCTACTTCCATAGTGATACTGCCTTGGAAACCCAAGGAGGGGTCGCTGTGAGTCAGGTCTGACTTGATGGCACATAACAACAACAACAACAAAACAACAGCAATGTAGAAAATGACAACATGATTCATAAATAAAATGAAGTCAGCACAGAAAATTATATGGAACAAAGAAACCAGGAACACCACACAGAAAAACACACATAACAAAATGACAGCAACAAATTCATACTTTTCAATAATTACACTGACCATAAAAGGATTAAATGCACCAGTCAAGAGACAGAGAGTTGCAGACTGAATAAAAAATACATAACCCATCATCAATATGCTATCTATAAGAGACACACTTTAGATACAAACACAAAAACAAACTAAAAAGCAAAGGCTGGAAAAAGATACCTCAAGCAAATGGCAACCATAAAAGAGCAGGAGTGGAAATATTAATTTCTGTTAAAATTGACCACCATAAAAGACAAGGAAAGACATTATATAATGATTACAGGATCAATTGAACAAGAAGATATAACCATAATAAATATCTATGGACCCAATGAAAGAGCCCCAAAATATATAAACCAGACTTTAACAGAATTGACAAGACTAATAGATGACTCCACAGTCATAGCAGGAGATTTCAATACACCATTTCAATGAAAGATAGAATAACTGGAAAGAAACTCAGTAAAGACACAGAAGAACTGAACAATACAATGTACCAATGTGACCTTATAGACATCTACAGAGCACTTCACCCAACAGCAGCACAATATACATTCTTTTCTAGTGCACATGGAATATTCTCCATCATAAACCACATGTTAGGCCATAAAGCAAGCCCTAATGAAGGTTAGGCAATCCTACTTCCGTAGTGATACTGCCTCGGAAACCCAAGGAGGGGTCGCTATGAGTCGGGGCCGACTTGATGGCATATAACAACAACAACAACAACAAATTTAAAAACATTGAAATACTGCAAGGCATCCTCTCAGATCACAATTAGAAATCAACAACAGGACGATCAATGGAAAAAGAGCAAACACATAAAAACTGAACAACATCCTCCATAAGAATTACTGGGTAATAGAAGAAATAAAAAATGAAATTAAACATTCCTTGAATTGAATGAGAATGAAAACACAACATACCACAATCTTTGGGGCACAGCAAAAGCAGTGATCCAGGGCTAATTTATAACAATAAATGCACACATCAAAAAAAGAAAAAGAGCTAAAATCAACACTTTAAACCAACAATTAGAAAAAGAACAGGAAGAAAAGCCAACAGTCATCAGAAGAAAGGAAATACTAAAGATTCGAGCAGAAATCAATGAAACAGAAAATAGAAAGACAATAGAAAAAAATCAACAAGAAGAGAAGTTGGTTTTTGGAAAAGATTAATAAAAATGACAAACCACTGGCAAATTTAACAAAGGAAAAGAGGGAGAGAATAAAAATAACACAAATAAGAAATGAATTAGGCAACATCACAACAGAACCAACTGAAATAAAAAAGATAATATCAGGATATTATGAAGAACTGTATTTAAACAAATTTTAAAGTCTAGAAGAAATGGACAGATTCTAGAAACACACTACTTACCTAACTAATACAGAATGAGGTGGAAAAGTTGAACAGATTCATAACAAAAGAAGAAATTAAATAAGTCATTAAAAAAAAATAACTAACAAAAAAAAAGTCCTGGCCCAGACAGTTTCACCAGAGAATTCTACCAAACATTCAGGGACGAACTGACACACCAACCCTACTCAAACTATTCCAAAATATAGAAAAGGATGTAATCCTCCCACATTTATTTTACGAAGCAAGCATAACCTTGATACCAAAACCAGCAAAGACATCACTAAAAAGGAAAACAACAGATTAATATCCCTCATGAATATAGATGCAAAAGTCTTCAACAAAATCCTAACCAATAGACTCCAACAACTTATCAAAAAAAAAACATACATTATGACCAATTAGAGTTCATACCAGGTATGCAAGCATGTTTCAACATTAGAAATACAATCAACATCATCCATCACATAAATAGAACAAAGGAAAAGAACCAAATGACCATATTAATTGATGCAGAAAAGGCATTTGATAAAATCCAACACCCATTCCAGATCAAAACTCTCAGCAAAGCAGGAATAGAAAGGACATTCCTCAACATAATAAAGGGCATATATGCAATACCAACAGCCAACATTATTATCAATGGAGACTGAAACCATTCCCCTTGTGAACAGGAACGAGACAATGATGCCCTCTATCACCAGTTCTGTTCAACATTATATAGGAAGTCCTAGCCAGGGCAATAAGGTGAGAAAGAGAAATCAAAGGCATCTAAATTGATAAGGAAGAAGTCAAACTATCCCAATTTGCCGATGATATGATCCTATACACAGAAAACCCAAGGGACTCAGCACAAAAACTACTGGAACTAATTGAGAGATTTAGCATCGTGGCAGGATACAAGATCAACATACAAAAAATGAGTTGAGGCCATAAGGCAAGAAAGGGAAATCAAAGGCATCCATATTGGTAAGGAAGAAGTCAAACTATCCCTATTTGCTGATGATATGATCCTATACCTA
>NW_006921768.1:2693474-2738381 GCF_000298275.1 Orycteropus afer afer
TTTGGTCAATGACATGAGACAAAGTATATGTGAACTGCTGTATGAAAAGTGAATTTACTCTGTAAATCTTCACCCAAATCCTAATAAAAAAAGAAAAAAAAAAAATGAGTTGAATTCCTCTACACCAGCAAAGAGATTGTTGAAAAAGAAATAAGGAAATCAATGCCATTTATAATAGCTACCAAAAAATAAAATACTTGAGAATAAATATTACCAGGGACATTAAAGACCTGTACAAAGAAAACTACAAAACACTCATTCAAGAAATCATAAGAGATCTACATAACTGGGAGAACATACCATGCTTGTGGACAGGAAGATTGAACATTGTGAAATTGTCAATTCTACCCAAAGAAATCTATACATTCAATGCAATCCCAATCCAGATCCCATCAACATTCTTTAAGGGTATGGAAAAAACAATCACTAACTTATATGGAAAGGAAAGAGACCTCAGGTAAGCAAAGCACTATTGAAGAACAACAAAGTAGGAGATCTCACACTCCTGGATCTCAAAACCTACTATATAGCCACAGTAGTCAGAACAGCCTGGTATTGGTACAATGACAGACACATAGACCAATGGAATAGAATTGAGAACCCAGAAATAGATCCATTGACCTATGGTCAGCTGATCTTTGACAAAGGGCCAAAATCCATTAAATGGGGAAGAGATTATCTGTTTAACAAATGGTGATGGAAAACTGGATATCCATTTGCAAATAAATGAAACACACCATACCTCATACTATACACAAAAACTAACTCTAGATGGATCAAAGACTTAAATGTGAAACCTAAAACTATGAAGTTTCTCAAGGGAAAAATAGGGACCAATTTAGGGCCCCTAAAAGACTATTAAGCCTAACCCAAAATGCACAAACAGCAGAAGATAAACTAGATGAATGGGACTGTGGTAGTTGAGGTTGTATGTCAACTTGGCTGGACCTGGTTGAGTGGCTGGGTGTAGTTATTCCCCATGGTGCGATTGGTAATTAACTATGGTGGAATCTACTGGAGCATCTGAGTAGCAGCTTTAGGGATGTGGGCTGCTTCCAGTATATAAGAAGCAACTTTGAGAAAGGTCTCCAGCTTTTGGCATGCCTGATCCCTGCATGTAGCCAATTCATTGTTCAGCAGCCTGCCATACCCTGCTGATCTTGGGACTTTTTCTGGACTTGAATCAGTGATCTGCTGTGTTGTTTGGTGATATCAGGACCGTGCCTTTTCACTTGTTGACCTTGGTTTTGTCAGCTTCAGCAGCCAGCAGCTGTCTGAGTGAAGAAAAGCCTCTAGCTTCAGTAGGCTGGGAGCAACTGGAAGAGCTGAAGCCCAAGGTCAAGGGACTTTCGCCCAGTCCTTAGAGCCTGGCACTTTGAATTTGGACTTAAAGCCTCCAAACTGTAAGAGAATAAACTCTTGTTTGTTTGAGCCATTCTTATTTGTGGTCTATTCCTGTCAGAGCAGCACTAGGTAACCAAAACAGGGACCTTCTAAAAGTTAAATTTTTATGTGCCTCTGAAGACTTCTCCAAAAGAGTCATAAAAGAACGTATGGAGTGGGAAAAAAATATTTGGCAATGACATATTTGACAAGGGACATATCTCTAAAATTTATAGGAAACTCCAACAACTCCTCAAAAACAAAAAGACAAATAATCCAATTAAAAAATGGGCAGAAGACATGAATAGACACTTCATCAAAGAGGATATTCAGGAGGTCAACAAACACATAAAGAAACGTTCATGATCATTAGCCATTTTGTTGTTGTTGTTGTTATGTGCCATCGAGTCAGACCCAACTCATAGCGGCCCCTCCTTGGGTTTCTGAGGCAATATCACTACGGAAGTAGATTGCCCAACCTTCCTGCCGAGGAGTGGCTGGTGGGTTTGAACCGCTAGCCTTCTGGTTAGCAGTAGAGAGATGCAAATCAAAACAACGAGATACCATCTGTCCCAGCACTAGTTGCAAAGTTCAACAAGACAGAAAATAACAAATCCTGGCAAGGATACAGAGAGATTGGGACTCTCATACTGCTGGTGGGACTGTAAAATGATACAACCATTGTGGAAAGCAGTATGGTGATTCCTTAAAAATTTGGAATTAGAAATACCATTTGACCCAGCCATTCCATTACTAGGTATATATCCTAAAGAAGTGAGAATGAGGACAAGAACAGATATATGCCCACCCATGTTCTTTGCAGCATTATTTATAATAGCCAAAAGATGGAAACAACCTAGGTGCCCATCAACAGAAGAATGGATAATCAAACTATGGTATATACACACAATGGAATACTATGCAACCCTATAGAATAATGTAGAATCTGCAAAACATCACATAATGTGGATGAACTTGGAAGACATTGTTGTTGTTATGTTCTGTCGAGTTGGACCTGATTCACAGCAACCCCTCCTTGGGTTTCCGAGGCAGCATCACTATGGAAGTAGATTGCCCAATCTTTCTTCCAAGGAGTGGTTGGTGGGTTTGAACTGCCAGCCTTCTGATTAGCAGTCAAGTGCCTTATGCACTATGCTACAAGAACTTCCTTGGAAGAAATTATGCTGAGTGAAATAAGTCAGTCACAAAAGGACAAATATTGTATGAGTCTGTTATTGTAAAAAGTCAAGGAAAGTTTATATATGGAAGGAAACTTTCTTTGTTGATTACCAGGGGTGGGCAGGGAGGGGAGGGAACACTGCTAGATAAGTAGAGACAAGTATTGATTTTGGTGAAAGAAAGGGCAATGTACTAAATGTGAGTGATCAACACGGTGTCATTGAGGAAGAGGAAAATAGAGAGAGGTACATGGGAGATACAGACAACAAAGATCAACCCTTTTGCACATACAGTACTGTGTTGTCAGTGATGGCAAACACCTATGGGTGGAGAGTTGAGTGGACAGGCTGAATGATCAGGTGTGTCTATGCAAGGGGCAGTGTGCCCATGACCACGTATAGGGTTGGCAGACAATGTTTCCACAAGTGTATTTGTATATTCTGTAAGAATGTCCAGGTATACAGTAGAGCTGACAAGGGACAATGTTGTAGTCACTTCTTTGCCACAGCCAGCTACCTGGAGGAGCAAGTAGTTGGACCTGTGGGCTCAGGACCATGGTCACAGGGGACATCAAGCTCAATTGGCATAACATACTTTGCCAAGTAGAATGTGGAATAATATTTTTGAGTAGTATGTTATGCCAATTAAGCTTGATGTCCCCTGCAACCATGGTCCTGAGCCCACAGGTCCAACTACTTGCTCCCTCCAGGTAGGTGGCTGTGGCCAAGAAGTGACTACAACTTTGGTGAGTGGATAGCTCTGGTGGCATAGTGCCTAAGGTATTTGACTGCTAACCAGAATGGTGGTAGTGCAAATTCATCAACCACTCCTTGGAAGGAAGATTGGGCAATCTACTTCCATAGTGATATCACCTCAGAAACCCAAAGAGGGGTCACTATGAGTTGGATCCAACTTGATAGCAGTGAGTTTTTGTTACTTTGGAGACAGCGACTGGGATCTTAAAAGTTTGCAAGCAGCCATCTAGATGCAATGATGGGTCTCTCCTCATCCAGAGCAAAGAAGAATGAAGAAAACCAAAGACACAAGGAAACAATTAGTCCAAGGGACTGGTAGACCATGTGATCCTCAGCATATATGACTATGAGACCAGAAGAACAAGTTGGTGTCTGCCTACCACTGCCAACCACTCAGAAGGGGGATCTATGGAGGAGATCCTAGATAGAGTGGGAGAACAATGTGGAACAAAACTCAAAATTATGAAGAAAAAAAAAAAAAAAGGGACCAGGTGTGCTGGTCTGATAGGGCCTGTTGGAACCCCTGAGATTATGGCCCCTACTGCTCTTCGGGTCTGGAATTAAACCCACTCCTTTGGTTTGCAGCCAAACAAAAGACCAGGCATATGAGCTGAACATTTATATTAGCTAGATACACACCTTGGCGAGATCAATCATGGGAGAATAGAAAGCCTGTGTATGCACAGGGAGATAGCTCAGGGGGCAGAAGTGCATGGGAGGGAAGGACACAGGGAAGAGGAAAAGTATGGGGAGGAAGTGGGAAGAAAGCTGTTGCATTGTGGGAAATTGCAGTCAATGTCATGAGACAAAGTGTATGTGAATTGTATGGAAAATGAATTTGCTCTATAAACTTTCACCCAAATCGCAATAAAAATTAAAAATAAAAATAGAACTACATGAATTAGATCTCTGCTAGTTCCCTGGCACTTTTACATTCAAATCCTGTACTACTAATTAATTTCCAGTACGATAAATGATTGTATCTCTCCTGACCAAAAAACTAAAACTTAAAGACCATCCAGTTCTGAGCAGGGTGTGGGGAAATGAGTGCTCCCATACATATTTGTGCAGAGTTGAAATTGATGCAGCCTTTGTGAAAAGGAATGCCAACAATTATTAGATTAAAAATGCACTTATCCTATTTAAAAAAAAAAATTGTATTGTTATTTGACTTACAGTGCAAATTGTTTTCCCATCCATATACATTTTGTCCTGACATTGATTACAAATCCCACAATGTAACAGCACTCTTCCCACTTCCTCCTTATGTTTACCCTTTCTATTCATCCTTCTTTCCTATCCTTTAGTGCCTTTCAAGGTATATCCCTGGGCAAATGCTGCCCTTTTGATCTGTATGGGTGATTGTTCTAAGGAGTGCTTACCTCCCTCATGTTATTGTTTACCTTATATGCCTGTCTATCTTTTGGCTGAAAGTTAAGCTGTGGGTGTGAGATCAGGCATGAAGGATGTCTGAGCAACACAGGCATGGGAGTTTCACCAGTCTTTATCAAAGCCATATGTCTAGTCTCTTTTATTATTTTGAATTTTGTTCCACATTTTTCTCTCACTCTATCCAGGACTTCTCTTGTGATCCATTTCAAAGTGGTCAGCAGTGGTAGCTGGGCACCATCTAGTTCTTCTGGGCTCAGTGTCTTGGAGGCTGAGTTCACAAAGTCTACTACTCCTTTGGACTAATTGATTCCTTGCGTCTTTGATTTTTTTCACTGTTCTTTGCATCAGATGGGTAAAGACAAATAGTTGCACTTCAGATGTCTCTCACAAGCTTTTAAGTCCCCAGTTGATACTTTGGTGATAGTCACCAAAATAGGATGTAGAAATTGTCTCTGTGGACTATGTTATGTCAATTGACTTTTATGTCTCCTGACACTATGCTCCTGAGCTCCTTGGCCTAGCAACTCATACCCTCATGGTATTTGATTATGGCTAAGAAGTTTTCACAACTTGCTCTACTATATTCATGGATATATTTGCAGCACATAGGTGGAAATAACCACTGTCAAATCTATATACATTTGTGTGTGTAGTCTCATTCACCCTCCCAACCCTGTTCAGCTTGAGTGTCTATGTATGCACTCATACATTATTGTTATTATTGTTTTTTGGGGGATTGTGTAGGTATAGGTAATAGTATTTACCTTTGTTGCCTTTAACTCTTGTGCTCTGTCCAGTGTCTTCCTTTGCCTTGATTATTTTGTGCTGAATTCCCACTTATGTGTCTACCCTCCAGTTAGTGATTTACCCCGTCTTTCCTTCCCTTCTCACCCCTAGTAACCTTCAATAATTCAAAGAATTATTCTTTCTGTGTGTAAACTTTTTCTTGATTTATTACAGGAATGGTCTCAGACACTATTAGTCCTTTAGTGATTGACTATTTTCATTCAGCATAATATCCTCTGGGTTCACCCATGTTACAAGGTTTTTCATAGATTCATCATTATTCTTTAGCATTGCTTAGAATTCCACTGTGTGTATATACCACAGTTTGTTGATCCATTCATCAGTTGATGGGCATTTAGATTGTTTCTATCTTTTTGCTATTGTGAATAATGCTGTGATGAATGTGGGTGTGTGTATATCTAGTCACGTCATAGCTCTTATTTTCCTAGGATGTATACCTAGTAGTGGGATTGCTGGGTCATATGGTATTTATACTTCCAACTT
This sequence comes from Orycteropus afer afer, assembly GCF_000298275.1. Lineage (NCBI taxonomy): Eukaryota > Metazoa > Chordata > Mammalia > Tubulidentata > Orycteropodidae > Orycteropus > Orycteropus afer. Next base: position 2,699,474 of record NW_006921768.1, read on the forward strand.
TCTAAGGAAGTGCCATACGATTTTTCACAGGGGTTGCACCATTTTACAGTCCTACCAGAAATGTATGAGAGTTCCAATCTCTCCACACCCTTACCAACATTTATTGTTTGCTGAGATTTTTTTTTTTTTTAACTTTGTTATTGAAGTTGGGATGATGTAGTATCTATCTCACTGTTGTTTTTATTTGCATCTCTCTAATGACTAATAATCGTGAGTATTTCTTAATGTGTTTGCTAACTGCCAAAATATCTTCTCTGGTAAATTGTCTGTTCATATCTTCTGCCCACTTTTTAATTGGATTGTCTTTTTGTTGTTAAGCTGTTGAATTTTTAAATAAATTTTAGAGGTTACTATCTTGTCTGATGTCTCATTGCCAAAAATATTTTCCCAGTCTATAAGCTCTCATTTTATTCTTTTGGTGAAGTATCTTGACACACATAAATGTTTAATTTTCAGGACATCCCAGTAGCAAAGTTTGTCTTCTACTACTTGTGCATTTTTAGTTATGTTTGATAGTATATTTATGCCATGTATTAGGGCCCCTAAGTTAGGATAACTTAATTGTGTTCATGAGGAACCTGTACATAGACCAGGAGGCTGTCATTCAAACAGAAGAAGGGGATACTACATGGATTAAAATAAGGAAGGGTGTGTGTCAAAGTTGTATCCTTTTATAGTACTTATTCAATCTGTATACTGAGCAAACAATGCAAGAAGCTGGACTATATGAAGAAGAATGCAGCATCAGTATTGCAGGAAGATTATTAATAACCTTGATTGAATAAGGAAGACTGAAGAAGAGTTGATGCTTTGGAGTTGTGGTGTTGGCAAAGAATATTGAAAGTACCACAGACTGTCAAAAGAATGAACAAATCTGTCTTGGAAGAAGTACAGCTGGAATGCTCCTTGTAAGTGAGACTTTGTCTCACCTACTTTGGTCATGTTGTAAGAGAGGACCATTCCTGGAGAAGGTTATCATGCTCAGTAAAGTGGAGGGTCAGTGAAAAAGGGGAAGACCTTCAACGAGATGGATTGACACAGTGGCTGCCATGATGGGCTCAAGTATAGCAAGGATTGTAAGGATGACACATGACCAGGCAGTGTTTTGTTCTGTTGTATATAGGGTCATTATGAGTAGGAGCTGACTAGATAGCACCTAACAACAACAACAAAGTTTGTCCCTATTTTTTCTTTGATGATCTTTATAGTGTTAGGTTTTACATGTAGGTCTTTGATCCATCTTGAGTTAATATTTGTTTATGGTGTGAGATATGCAACCAGTTTCCTTTTTCTACACATGGATATCCAGTTTTGCCTTTGTTGAAGAGACTATCTCTTCCCCACTTAATGGATTTCAACACTTTGTCAATGATCACTTGTCCATAAGTGAATGTATTTACTTCCGGGTTCTCAATTCTGGTCTATTGGTCTGCACGGTTTAAAATCAGTGTGTACCAATACAAAGCTGTTTTGTTTTGTTTTTAAATTGTGATTTGGGTGAAAATTTATAGAGCAAATTCATTTTCCATATAGCAGTTCATACGTATTTTGTTTCATGACATTGACTGCAATCCCCATAATATAATACCTCTGTTCTCACTTCCTCTGTATTACCTTTTCCCTGTGTCCTTCTTTCTTATGTATTCCTGCCCTCTGAGCTCCCTCCTTGTACAAATACTGTCCCTCTGATCTCCCATGATTCCTTGTTGTAAGGAGTGTACCTACCTGGCATAAATGTTCACCTTATATGCCTATTTTTGGCTAGAAGCCATGGGAGTGAGTTCAGCTCCAGGCCTGAAGGATGACTAGGGGCCATAGTCTCAGGGTTTCACCAGGCTCTATCAGACTATTGGGCCTGGTCTTTTTTTTAAATGATTTTGTATTTTGTTCCACATTTTTCTCCCACCCTATCCAGGATTTCCTGCACTGATCCGTTTCTGAGGGGTTGACAGTGGCAGCTGAGCATCATCTAGTTCTCCTCTGAGGGTCACGTAGGCTGAGGTTCACATTGTTCACTAGTCCCTTGAACTAATTGTTTCCATGTGTCTTTGGTTTTCTTCATTCTTCCTTACTCCAGATGAAGAGAGACAAATTGTTGCATCTAGATGGCTGCTTGTAAGCTTTTAAGACCCCAGTCGCTACTCACCAGAGTAGGATGTAGAACATTGTTTTTGTGTAGTGTTATGCCAGTTGAACTTGATGTCCCCTATGACCATGGTCGTGAGCCCACAGGCTCAACAACTCCCTCCATCAGGGTGGTTGACTGTGACCAAGAAATTATCATAACTTTTCCCCATCAGTTCTACTTATAAGAACATTGTTACAGAACATAAAATACACCAATACCAGGCTGTTTTGATAACTGTGCAAGTGTAGTAGGTTTTGAGATTGAGGAGTGTGAGGCCTCCTACTTTATTCTTCTTCTTTAGCAGTGCTTTGCTTATCCAGGGTCTCTTTACTTTCCATATAAAGTTGGTGATTAATTTTTCCACTCTAAAAAATAATGATAGAATCTAGATCAGGATTGCATTATACTTATAGATTACTTTGGGTTGTACTGAAATTTTCACAGTGTTAACTCTTCTTATTCATGAGCATGGTATATTCTTTCAATACCATAGGTTTCTTTTGGTTTCTTGTACTAATGTTTTGTAGTTTTCTTTGTATAGGTACTTTGTGTCTCTAGTTAGATTTATTCCTAATTACTCATCTTTTGAGTTGCTATTGTGAATGGTATTGTTTCCTGAGTTCCTTTTCAGAATTCTCTTCATTAGTGTTCAGGAATCCAACTAATTTTTGTGTGTTGATCTTGTATGCTGCCACTTTGCTGAATCTTTCTATTAGTTCCAGCAGTTTTCTTGCTTATTCTCTGGGATTTTCTATGCACAGGATCATATGATCTGCAAATAGAGATAGTTTTACTTCTTCTTTCCTACTTGTGTGCTTTTTATTTTCATGTGCCATCCTCCTAAGCATTGCTATGTTTGAGCCATTGTTGTAGCCACTGTGTCAATCCATGTTGTTGAGGGTCTTTGTCTTTTTTCATTGACCCTCTACCTTACTAAGCATGATGTTCTTCTCCAAGAACTGATCCCTCCTGATAACACGTCCAAAGTCCATGAGATGAGGTCTTACCATCCTCACTTCAAAGGAGCTTTCTGGCTGTACTTCTTGCAAGACAGATGTGTTCATTCTGCTGGCAATATAGTATATTCAGTTTTTTTTTCCACTAATATTACAATTCAAAGGCATCAATTCTTCTTTGGCCTCCCTTATTCGTTTATCCATTGTCTAGCTTTTACATGTATACGAGGCAAATGAAAACATCATGGCTTGGGTCAGGTGCACCTTAGTCCTCTCTGTGACATCTTTGCTCTTTAACACTTTAAAGAGCGCTTTTGCAGCAGATTTCCCTGTTATAGTATGTCATTTGATTTCTTGACAACTGCTTCCATGGGTGTTGATTGTGGATCCAAGTAAAATGAAATCCTTCACTACTTCAATCTTTTCCCCATTTTTCATGGTGTGGGTTATTGGTCCATTTGTGAGGATTATTGTTTTCTTTATATCAAGGCATGATTCATACTGAATGCTATAGTCTATGATCTTCATCAATAAGTATTTTAAATCCTCTTCACTTTCTGCAATGAAATTGTGTTATATGTATATTACAGGGTATTAATGAGTCTTCCTTCAATCCTGATGCTGCATTCTTCTTCTAGTTCAGTTCTTGGATTAATTTTCTCAGCATACAGATTGAATAAGTACAATGAAAGGACACACCTGACAAACACCTTTCATGATTTTAAATCACATAGTATCCCTTTATTCTGTTTGAACAACAGCCTCTTGGTCTATATATGAGTTCCTCGTGAGGAACACAATAATTGGCACACAGTAAAGGACTCAGTAAGTGTGCACAAGTAAGTGTTCTGGAATGCCCATTCTTTGAATCATTATTCATAATTTATTATGATCTGCACAAATATTTTATATAGTCATTAAAACACAGGTAGACATCTTTCTGGTATTACCTACTTTCAGCCAAGACCCATCTAACATCAGTAATAATATCCCTCATTCTTTGTCCTCTTCTGAATCCGACTTGAATTTCTGGTAGTTCCCTGCTGTAGCTGTTTTAATTATCTTCAGCAAAAGTTTACTTGAGCATGATATTAATAATATTGTTCAATAATTTCCACATTCTGTTGGATCATCTTTCTTTGGAATTGGCACCAATATGGAATTCTTCCACAAATATGGTTAGCTAGGTTGCTAGTAATTGCTTCCAGCATTTCATCCATTTGTTGAAACATCTCAATTGGTATTCCATCAATTCCTGGTGCCCTGTTTTTCCCAGTGCTTTCAGTGTAGCTTAGACTTCTCCCTTCAGTACCTCAGTTCTTGATCATATGCTATCTCCTGAAATGGTTGACCATCAACCAGTTCTTTTTGATACAGTGAAACTGTTCATTCCTTCCATCTCCTTTTGATGCTTTCTATGTCATTCAATATTTTCCCCATAGAATCCTTCAATATCGCAACATGAGACTTTAATTTTTTTAGCTCTTTCAGCTTGAGAAATGCTGAGCTAAGAATTACATTCATCTAATTTATTAGCTTATGGTTCTATATAAGCCTAGCATACTACTTTAAATAGTATAATAATTTTACTAATAAAGTAAAACATAAAATAAAGTAAATGAAGGGGTCATTTGAAAAGGGAATTAATACTTACTGAGTCCTTTACTGTGTGTCCAGGGGCTTTAGCCAGGAGCTTTAGCTTAACCTCTTCAACATACCTGCAAGTTAGTTTGGTATGATTTTCACCATTTTTCCAGATAAAAAAGCTAAGACTCAGAGAAGTCACAATACAGATTTTGGGTCACAAGTGTAGAATCAAACTCCAAAATTTTCTTTAAATGTTGTGTTTTAAAATGCAACACCAAGAAAAGGAACTTCTGAAAGCTATCAGTGCTACATAGAAGCATGATCACTGTAAAGTTTCTGAATAAACTTCAACATAACATTGAAAAACTCAAGAAATAGCAAAGCAAACAAAACAAAAACCCAAGCCGAATCCATTGCCATTGAGTGGATACCAACTCATAGTGACCCTGTAGGCCAGGATAGAACTGCTCCATAGGGTTTCCAAGCTGTCAGTCTTTACAGAACTAAACTGCCACATCTTTTTCCTGCAGAGTAGCTGGTGGGTTCTAACTGCTAACCATTAGGTTGGCAGCCAAGTTCGCAATCAGGGTTTCTTTTTCGAGAAAGAATAGTAATCACCAAATTGACAAGTTATGGTAGAAGTAGCCAGTACCACCAAAACTCAATTTCAATATTTTAAGCCAATTTTAATGACTTCAAGGAGTGGAAAATCACTCAAGGTGATATTTTTCAGCTGCTTTCCCTCTTGGCATCTGAAACTTCTATCCCCATCTCACAACAGTGGGAGAAGGGCTTTCAACCCACAGAGGACGTGAAGATCTCCTTCTAATAGCTCTGCTCAGTTCTTGAGTAAATAGGAATAATTCTACCACCTCCTGAAGACTTAGCCCCTCATAGGTATTATAACGGATGTTGGGCAATGTGTAGAAATGTGTGTGAGCTCAGATTCACAGCCTGAAGTTATAAGGATCCTGGCCAAGTTTTCACCTATATTGAATCATTCAGCCTGCTTAACTATTCTGTTTCTACCCAAAGGAAAATGCTAACATGATTTACCTGCAGTTAAGAATTCCAGTAGGTACTTACTAAATGTGGCATAATGTTTTCCAAGTGTAGAGAGAAGGAAAGCATTTTGGTAATCCATGCCAAACAAAAGCCTCACTCCAAAGCAATCACATTTGAGAGCTCAATCTTCAATCAAAGCTTGAAGAATTTAATGAACTTTAGATTTATTTGCTATAAAAGATGTGATTATGGGAAATACAACAAATTCATAGACACAAGAGCTTGAAAAAAGGTTTACATGGCTCAAGTATGTAAAAATATTAGATGACCAATGACTAGGGGGAGGAAGAAATGGGGAGTTATTATTTAATGGATACTGAGTTTCTATTTGAGGCAATGGAAAAGTTTTGTAAACAGATAATGGTGATGGTTGCACAACATTGTGAATGTAGACAATACTATTGAATTATACCCTTAAAAATGATTAAGTGACAACATATTTGATCTGTTTATAAAATCATGTTAACACTCTGCTCATCACTTCTCTTTGACTCATTATTTAAAATAATTACAATGGCATGACATGAGTTGAAGGAGATTAAGCTAATAATGTACAAAGAAGGAAGAAACTCACTATGCAAACGATAGGAGAATAAACCTTGCAAGGAAAGGAACTACATAAAAGGGGATAAAGTCTGGAAGAGAAAGTATTTCTGGCCAGACCTATGGGACTGCAGGCAACGTGATTATAATCCTGTTTGCAATTTGCCTGTGATCTCTTGCCAAAGTCAGATAATTTACCAAGGGTAAGAATAAAGGAATGATTTACCTTATAGTTGATGTGGCAGGAAAATCATTTTCCAGTGTTTTTTTGCAGGCAATAATGTAGTAAAGACATCAGACCAGACTTACAGAGAAAAGGTAGCACTATTCATAATGAAAGACTAGTCCAGAGTCATTCTAAAGATTCACATGCATGAAATGCAGAGAATCAAGGTCAAAGAACCAGGTCAATGTTGAAATGTATTAACTTAGAAACTCACAAGCAAATATTTCAGTTAAAAGACAAATTTAAGAGTTTCTGCCTCTACCAGGATAACTTGGCAAGTCACGACTTCCAAGCGAGTAGTGTAGTGGTTGAAGGGACAATGCTGTGTTTTTCCACATAAGGGCTGGGGTAGGGGGCAGAAGGAACAGGTGGCTATGATCAATTTGACTGCCTCTTTGGGAGGATGGTGTAAACCACGTCATAAGCTAAAGAGTAAAACATATGAGTAGCTTTAAGGAGGTGTTTAATGCTCAAGGTTGTTAGGTGCGATGTTTTACCAGTGGAAATTTGTTTAAATATAAATGGTCCTAGTGATGGGAAATGCTTAAAAAATATTATGGATAGGCAAAACTGAAGAGTTTATTGTTAGAGTTCCCAACTCCATAGAACCATGATTTGCAATCCTGGTTGCAAATGGAAAAATGCTTGCTTGGGATTTTAAGAATTGATTCTATTCTATACAGTGTTTACCTAATTGAGAACCTAGTATGTTCTTTATGTAAGAATGTATAGAGCTTCTAATTGTATCTCCAATAGCCATTCTCTACTTCTTTCCTTCCAAAAGAATCCCATTTTTATAAGATTGCAATATGCTCAGTTATGAACATAAACAACTGCATTTTATAGCCTCCTTTACAGCAGGAAGTGGTCACAAGATACAGGTCAGCCAGTGATACATAAGCAGGGCTTCAAAAATGCTTTAAAACTTAATGTCACAACTGAGGCCTATTTGTTTTGCTTTTTCTCCTTCCCTGTCTGTCCTCTGATATGTACGTAGGTTTGTTCAAGCTTCAGATGTCACCATGGGAGCATGCAGACAAGACCCACAACCTAAAGATGATGAAGTAGAAGCCCAAGTCTTGGTTTATCATGACAACTTATCTCCATTCTGCTTTTGCATGAGATAAAAATAACACCTAACACATAGTGCCTAAGGCACTTGACTGCTAACCAGAAGGCTGGCGGTTCAAACCCACCAGCCACTCCTCGGAAGAAAGGTTGGGCAATCCTACTTCTGTAGTGGATACTGCCTCGGAAACCCAAGGAGGGGTCACTATGAGTTGGGGTCGACTTGATGGCACATAACAACAACAACAACAATGTAGTTAAACATTTGGGTGTTTTTTGAAGGGAGTGAATGGCTTTGGATCTCTATTACTCACAGGGCCCTAGAGGATGGCCTCGGGTCTAAGGCAGTCGCCCGCCAAGTGCAAGGCTGGCAGTTCAAACCGACCAGCCGCTTCCCGCCACGTAGAGTGGGCCGGCTCTTTGGGAGCTCTGGTAGCGTAGTACCTAAAGCACTTGACTGCTGACCAGAAGGCTGGAGGTTCAAATCCACCAGCCTCTCCTCGGAAGGAAGATGGGGCAATCTAGTTCCGTAGTGATACTGCCTCGGAAACCCAAGGAGGGGTCACTATGAGTCGGGTCCGACTCGACGGTACACAACAACAATAACAACAACAAAGTTACTCACGGACCTTGAAAGTCCTCACTTGCACAAAGAGTTGTTAGTTGCTGTTGAGGTGCTCCAACTCACGATGACGTCATGTACAACAGACCAAAGTGAAGCCTGGTCCTGTTCCGTTTTCACCACTGTTGGTATGCTTGAGTCCAGTTCTGGGGTCACTGTGTATTTGGGTGCCTTCCAACCTAGAGAGCTTATCTTCTACCACTGTATCAGAGAGTAGTCTATTGTGATCCACTGGCTAATTTTCAGAAGTAGATCACCAGGCCTTTCTTCCTAGTCTGTCTGAGTCTGGAAGCTCCACTGAAACTTGCTCACTACTGGTGATTCTCCTGATATTTGAAATACTAGTAGCAGAGTTTCCAGCACCACAGCAATACATAAGACACCATAGAATGACAAACTGTCAGACTGGTGGTGGAAATAAAGCTGCATATCTGACATTTATTGTACCATTCAATGGGTAGAAATTTATTCCTTTGTCTAACAAGATTCAGTGTTTAAAATGCAAAAGAATCACGTTATGCTACATAGAAGTAACTACTAGGGGCTTCTTTTTCTCCCAAAACTAGCCATTTGTCCAACAGAAGAACTGAAAATATTTCTGTTAAAAGTACTGTGCCAATCATTCCCCAGTGAGACCAGATAGAGGTGAGGTACTATGCTTGAGGCATGCAAGTGATTAAATCACCACATAGAAATTTCTATTAAACTTTATGATTATTTCTCAAAAAAGTAAAAATTCACCTTATGTTTTAGGGAAATAAATGAATTAAGAATCTAAATCTTTCTAAAATGTCTATCTTTTATATAATCAGAAAAAAATTGAAATAAAACTTTAAGACATTTCATGAAGACTTTTATGAAATAGGAAAAGAAATTAAAAGGGAAAGGGAAGTGACTGCAATGTGATAAAAATGGCTTCCTTTGTTTATTCCTCACATTTCAGGTTTAAGCATCATGTACTTCTAGAAACAAGGAAGGAAGATGGAGCTAACCTCAATGAATTCACTGTTCCAAGATATCTCATAGGACCTGTGTATTCAAAATGCAAAATACTCTCCCTATTGAATCTATTCTATTCTAGTTGTGGTAACCACCAACAAACAGGTTTAGGAAGATCTTCCATTACAAGTAAGACAAATAAGAGGAAAGATGTGCTGGTGTGGAAGAAAGGCATATTGAATGTCTTCCCCTCTCCTCTTCCCATTTCTACCATTTGTAAAAGCCCTTTATCTATCTTGACGATTTAAAAAAAAAAAAAAAAAAAGCTAATTAACTCATCTCTTTAATGGTGACAATGATGGTGAGACTCAGTTATACATTATTGGCCAAGCATTGATTGTGCTTAGTGTTGTACACGAATACACTATTTTAGTTCGCACAACGAGGTAGTTGTTGTTAGGTGCCATTGAGTTGGCTGCAACTCAAAGCAACCCATTGCCTGGTCATGCACCATCCTCACAATCTGTGCTATACTTGAGCCCATCGTTACAACCACTCTGTCAGTCCTTATTATTCTCCTTTTTCTTTGACCTTCCACTTTGGCAAGCATGATATTCTTCCCCAGGGAATTGTCCCTCTGGCAATGTGAGCAAAGTAGGTCAAAGTCTGGCCATTCTCACTTCTAAGGAAAATTCTGGCTACATTTCTTTCAGGACAGATTGATTCATTCTTCTGGCAGTCCGCAGTACTTTCAGTATTCTTCACCAACACCACAACTCAAAAGCTTCAACTCTTCTTCAGTCTTCCTTATACATTCTCCAGCTCTCATCCACACATGAGGCAATTGAAAATACCTTGGCTTGGGTTAGGTGCACCTTAGTCTTCAGAGTGACATCTTTTCTTATCTATACTTGGAAGCAATCTTTTGTAGCAGATTTTCCCAGGGCAATATTATGTCTGATATCTTCACTGCTGCTGTCATGGGTGTTGATTGTGGATCCAAGTAATAAGAAATCTTTTACAACTTCATTCTTTTCTCATAGTCCTCCCCAACTTAAGCCCTAGAGGTCCAGCTGCCCCTGCACAAGTTACAGTTGAAGGTAAAGATTTGAAACCAAGTAGTCTGACTATGGAGTCCATGCTCCAAATCACATTACCCTTTGGCTTCTTAAAGTTCCCACAGGGTTTTTATGGATGTGATTTCTATCTCAAAGAGGCGAAGAAGAAAAAAGGAAGGGAAGCAACAGTGAAAAACAGCTATTTTCTCAAAATTGAGAGCAGAGAAATATTCTGGTTAGATGAGAGAGACTTTTGAAGCAAATGTAGTACAGATCCTTGCCTGAGAGATCTGGGTTTGAATTCCAGACCTATTATTAACTATAGCTAAGGGTGGTAGGGGCACTTTTCCTATGACCCAGTTACCAGAAAATCAGTGCTGAATTTCCTTAGAGAATGGCTTCCAAAAAGCTGAAAGAGCAAACCAAACACCAGCTACCCTGAAAGAAACAAGCTCCAAAATTTCCAGAAAGGCCTCCAGGTTGAGGGTGGAGGCGTGTTGGTGTTTGTATTCCAAACATGCATTTTGCATTGGATTTTCTTAGTTTAATAAAAATAGCTAAGTTTTCTAAAGATGATTTCATACACAGTTTTTATAAGATTGAGAAATATGACATGTCTATATCAAAGAACATCCACTTAATTTTTTTTTTCTGTTTCTGTTATTATTATATAACATGGGAGAAGGGAGGAAGGAGGACTTTGGGGGGCTTAATGGTGCGTCCACTGGGAGTAGCAAGGCCACTCTGTTTTAGAAGCCTTATAAAAACTTTTAACACCTGTAGTGAGAAAGGGCCCCGCCCTGACCTCAGCAAAAGTAGTCACTATAGCTGAGGCAAAGCAAAACAAGGGCCTGAGATGACACAATGAGGCAGAAACAGGTTTCATGACCCATCCACACAGCATCCAAGGTAGCAAAGGGGTCGAGGGGACTCCTTTCAGGATCCTGGAAGGGAAAAGTAGAATTAAGAGGTCAGTGATTCTGCTGTGTGGATTCAGACTATAAGGTTGTTATTATTTTCACCCACACCCCTTTTCGTACATGGCAGACTGTTGTAAAAGTTAGAGAAATCAGCGTTGGTCACACAATACATTTTTAAAAATTATTTCCCGATTTCTGTACCAGAGGACTTTAAAAAAAGAAAAACATGAATTTTTTGTGCTTTTGGTCAAATTTTCCATCAGGTTTCCATCCTAGTAACCACAAATGAGCCTTACATTTTTGGGTTTGGAGTTGCTTCTGTGGGCAAAACCCAGCACTTGTACAAGCTAAAGTAGAGTGCGTAAGGACCGAGTTTTCCTCCATGCAACTGGAAAACTTCAGCCCCCGTGGTCAGACCATGCCCCAAAGTGGCAGCGCCATGTTGCCTTAGGCCAGGCGCCAAAGGCAGGTGCCATTCCCTTCAAAGAGCTGTCAGCGCCCTCTGTGGCCAGATTTGAGCTTCCTCCAAATTATTTCAGGCAACGATGTTATTTCTCAAACTACACGAATGTGGGAGGTGACTCCAAATGGGGCTACAGCCTCACATGACTGCAACTACCACCTCAAGCCGTCTGCTAATAATTTCAAAAATGAGAACACCCTATTAGAAAAAGAATTCTCTAACTGCCAAAAAAATTCTTCTCTAAGAAGGGAAATAACCCTATGCAAGAGAATTCTTTAGCTGTCTGTGGGCCTGATGTCATCCTTCTTCTACATCTCTATGCTAATTTAGCTTTTTTGTCAATTAAATTACCTTTTTGTCAATTAACACCTAAAGAGGACTGCTAACATCTGCAGGCAATCTTTGTGATTCATAAACCTCAATTTCAAAAATCACTTTCAAAGAAGAGACTGCCTACAAGTTCTTTTGCTCCAGGGGACCACAAGAGTTTCTCCACAAAAATCCTTGACTTGTTTCCAGAGCTTATCTCATGATTCCTGTTGTCTCAGGGAAGTGTAGTCATTCTAAAGCGATCTCAGTGAACTACAGTATAAGGTCAGCCAGTTCAGTCCAATTCCCAAGTCAGGAAACAGACTTTAGCAACTTTCAACCTCTGTCTGCATCATTTGAAATGTGTATTTTAAAGGTAAATGCAAATCATTTTTTCTCTGGTTAAGGAAGGATTTAGATATTGTCAAACTTTTTTTTTTCCCTGCATGTGAACATTTTTCTAGAAGTAGAGGATCCCAAGTTTACCACAAGTTTATCTTTAGAAAGATACATTCACTGTAATTATACATGAGTTCTAACACACATTAGACAACTGTCTGTAAATAAACAGAAGGATTCTCAGCTGTGTGACTCACAGAACTGCATGGTGAAGATTACAAAGTTCCAAATAGGTAATAAGTACTTTGCTGAGAACAAAATGAACAGAATTCTGTCTTTGTATTAATTAGATGAATCTTAGATTTGTGAGAGAAATGAGAACATTTTTGGCAACTATAGCAACATTATTGTTCCATTTGGGTCCACTTACATCAGTGTGGCGCATGGCCCTTTCTAGAAGATCTTTCTCAAAGGTTTTCATTGACTTCATCATCAGTAGAAGGAAGATGGTGAAGTATGGTAACCTTCCTAATCCTCTTTATTAATAAGTATTTAAACATATACATCCATATACACATACCATACAAGCCTACATATAAATACACATTTATAATGTTATCCACTCTAAGACTCTCCTGTCATGGGATGATCCTCTTTAACATTAAAAATTGTCAGGGTGATAATCATGGACACTACAGACTTTACTCATATAGATTCATTTTTACTAATGGTTAAAGGAGAATCATTTGTTATTAAGAAAATGGCTTCCCTTAGAAAATCCTGTTATTATTATTATTTATTGTGCTTTAGGTGCAAATTTACAGAGTTTGTTTCACATCCAACATTTTGTGTACTTTTGGTTTCACTCCCCAATTACCATCCCCAATCCTAACCCACTCTCCTCCCTTCCCATCCCAGTACCCCTTCCCTGGTGCCCCTCATAGTTACTTACTCCTGTGTGCCTGCATTTCCTCCATGTGAATGTTGCCCCTCTGGTGCTCCGTGGTCAATAGCTCCAAGGGATGCATCTCCATACAATATGTGGGTGCATCACCCTGGGTTGAGTGGTCTGCATGTATGTCTTTTTTACTATTAGGCTGAGAGCCAGCCCTTGGGAGTGAGCTTTATTCCAGGTCTAAAGTGTATCTCAGGGCCATACTACTGGGGGTCCCACCAAAGTCCATCCAACCAGAAATTCTGGTCATTATTAAGTTTTTGGATTTTGTTCCATGTTTTTCCTCCAACTCTATCCAGGATCTCCAGCTTTGATTCTTTCCTGAGTAGTTGGTATTGGTAGCCAGACACCATCTAGTTCTTCTGGTCTTGAAGTCTATCATGTCCTAGGGCCAATTGCTTCCAAATGCCCTTGGTTTTTTGCACTCTTTTTCGCTTCCAACAATGAGAGACCATTAGCTGCATCTTAGATGGCCACTTGAAAGCTTTTAAGACCCCAGTTGCTGCTCACCAATGTAGGTTGTGGAACAATATTTTTTATGTATTTTGTTGTGCCAATTGAGTCTGGTGTTCCCCAATACTATGGTCCTGAGTTGGCAGATCCATTGGATCTCTCTCCCACAGTGTCTGTTTTCTGTTGTTTCTGTAAGGATTGCAGGTATTTTGTATCACTGGTGTCTGTGCAAGATTAGCTTCAGCTGAATCTATCCTTGGTCTGGCGTATACTCCTGTTCACTGACCCCCATAGGATCTTCTCACATGTTTATGTGTTTAGCTGTAGCCTGGTGTTTGGTGTTAATGGTAATGCAGTATTGTGGATATACTGGTATTAGACTCTGTCGTCTATTATCTTATGTGAGTAATTTGGTGTCCTCCCTTTCCCCAGTGTTATCATGGTGGTCACAGACTCTTTCCATACAATCCCTTCCCTTGCCCAGCTCAGCAAATCCTCTGTTGATATTGAGATACTGTTGAGTATTTTTCATAAGTAGTTCTCTGACTACCCAGAAAATCCTCTCAATAATAACCCAAAGCATATTGACATGCTGATAACTATTAACCTTTCAATGTCATAAAAACTCATAATTTAAGTACTAAATTCTAGAAATATGCCTGTTTTCTGTAATTCTTTAAAATCATTTAAATCTAGTTAATTATATACGTTAATTATACAATTAAAACTAGTTAATTATATACGTTAATTATACAATTAAAACTAGTTAATTATATACTTTTTCCAAAGGGAAAAAATATATAATGAAAGTATGGAAGAAAAAGATGTTGCTGTTGTTGTTAGGTGCCGTTTAGTCAGCTTCAACTCATAGTGAGCCTTTGTATGACAGCATGAAACACTGCCCAGTCCTGTGTCAGCCTCACAATCCTTGCTATACCTGAGCTCACACTTGCAGCCACTGTGTCAATCCATATCCTTGAGAGCTCTCCCCTTTCTTTCTGACTCTCCACTTTACCAAGTGTGATATCCTTCTCCAGGGAATGAATGGTCCCTTCTGACAGCATGACCAAAGTAGATGGGAAGTCTGGCCATTCTTGCTTCCAAGGAGAATTCTGGCTGCACTTCCTTCAGGACAGTTTTGTTAGTTCTCTGGCAGGCCATGGTACTTTCAATATTCTTCACCAACACCACAACTTAAAAACATCAACTCTTCTTAGGTCTTTTTTTTTTTTTTCCCCCAAGCCTAAGGTCACCAAGCAACCTAGTATCAGAGCCAAGATGGAAACCCAAATTTACTCTTTTTTTTTAATTTTTTTTTTTTATTTTAAGAGTCTGCTTTACATTCAACATCACGTGTACATTTACTTTCACTCCCCATTTACCATGCCCAACCCTAACCCAGTCTCCTCCCCTCCCTGCCCAGTATGTGGGTGTGTCTGCATGTACATCTTGTTTAATATTGGGCTGAGAGCCAGCCCTTGGGAGTGAGCTTTAGTCTAGGCCCAGAATGTATCCCAGGGTCATAGTATTAGGGGTCTCACCAGACTCCATCAGACCACTAATTCTGGTCATTATTGAGTTTTTGGATTTTGTTCCACATCTTTCCTCCCACTCTATCCAGGATCTCCAGATTTGATCCTCCCCTGAGCATTAGCATTGGTAGCCAGGCACCATCTAGTTCTTCTGGTCTCGAAGGCCACATGTCCTAGGACTGATTGCTTCCAAATGCCCTTGCTTTTTTTTTGCACTCTTCTTTGCTTCTGACAATAGGAGACCATTAGCTACATCTTAGATGGCTGATTGAAAGCTTTTAAGACCCCAGTTACTACTCACCAATGTAGGATGAGGAACAGACTTTTATGTATTTTGTTGTGCCAACTGAGTCTGATGTCCTTCAGTACTATGGTCCTGAGATGGTACATCCGTTGGATCTCTCTTCAACAGTGTCTGGGTGTCTATGAGGGCTTACTCTGTGTCTCTATTCTATTGTTTCGGTAAGGATTGCAGGTATTTTGTATCACTGGTATCTGTGTAAGATTAGCTTCCGCTGAATCTATCCTTGGTCTAGAGTATACTCGTATTCCCTGACCCCATCTGATCCTCTCCGGTGTTTATGTGTTTATCTGTAGCCTGGTGTTTGGTGTTAATGGTAAAGCAGTATTGTGGGCACACTGGTTGGTATTAGCATCTGTTGTCCATCTCCTATGTGCACAATTCGGTGTCCTCCATTTTCCTAATGTTATCATGGTGGTCACAGACTCTTTCCATACATCCCTTCCCTTACCCACGTCAGTGTGTAGCCAAGTAGCCCAGAATTAATTCTTCTCCTTCCCTTCCCACCCTGGTAACCTACAAAGTGAGTTCCCTTTCCCAAGCAAACCCTTCTTTGTCTTTTTACAGTAATGGGCTGATACAGTATTTGTCCTTCTGTGATTGACTTATTTCACTCAGCATAATGTCCTCCAGGCTCATCCACATTGTGAGATGACTCGCGTATCCCTCATTGTTCTTTAATGTAACATAGTATTCCATTGTGTGCATGTACCATACTTTGGTTATCCACTCACCCATTGATGGGCATTTAGGTTGTTTTCATCTCTTTGCTATAGTGAATTGTGCTGTGATGAACATAGGTGTGCATATGTCTGTTCATGTGCTTATGTCTGTTCGTGTGCTTTCACCTCTTTAGGATATATTCCTAGTAATGGAATTGCTGGGTCAAATGGTATTTCTATTTTCAGTTTTTTAAGGAGACTCAACAAAAAAAGCCATACCATATACCACAATGGTTGTACCATTTTACAATCCCACCAGCAGGGCACACAGTCTCCAATCTCTCCACAACCTTGCCAGCATTTGTTATTTTCTGTCCTATTGAACTTTGCTATTATTGCTGGGGTGAGATGATATTTCATCGTTGTTTTGATTTGCATCTCTCTCATGACTAATGATCGTGAACAATTTCTCATGTGTTTGTTGGCTGCCAGTATATCTTCTTTGGTGAAGTGTCTGTTCAAGTCTTTTGCCCATTTATGAATTGGGTTATTTGTCTTTTTGATGTTGAGGTATTGAAGTTTTCTATTGATTTTGGAGATAAGTCCTTTATCAGATATGTCAGAGGCAAATATTTTCTCCTAATCTGTAGGTTCTCTTTTTACCCTTTTGACGAAGTCTTTCAATGTGCATAAGAATTTAACTTTTTAAAGGTCCCAGTCATCTAGCTACTCTTCTACCTCCTGTGCAGTCTGGGTTATGCTCAATAGTCTATTTATGCCATAAATTTTCCCCTATTTTATCTTTGATCAGTTTTATAGTTTTGGGTTTTACATTTAAGTCTTTGATCCAGCTTGAGTTTGTTTTTGTGTATGGGGTGAGGTATGGGTCTTGTTTCATTTTTCTGCAAGTGGATATCCAGTTTTGCCGGCACCATTTTTTAAAGAGGCTGTCACTTCCCCATTTAATGGGTTTTGGACCTTTGTCAAAGATCAGCTATCCAAAGATGGAGGGGTCTATATCTGGACATTCGATTCTGTTCCATTGGTCTGTCTGTCCATTGTTGTACCAATACCATGCTGTTTTGACTCCTGTGTCTGTATAGTAGGTTTTAAGATCCAGGAGTGTGAGACCTCCCACTTTGTTCTTCTTCAGAAGTGCTCTGCTTATCTGAGGTCTCTTTCTTTCCATGTGAAGTTAGTAATTGTTTTTTCCACGTCCTTAAAAAATTTTGTTGGTATCTGGATCGGGATTGCATTAAATGTGTAGATTGCTTTAGGTAGTATTGACATTTCACAATATGCAGTCTACCTCTCCATGAACAAGGTAGGTTCTTCCATTTATGTAGTGCCCTTGCTATCTCTTGTAGCAGTGTTTTATAGTTTTCTTTGTATAGATCTTTTGTGTCTCTTGTGAGGTTTATTCCTAGATATTTTATCTTTTTAGTAGCTATTGTAAATGGTATTGTTTGTCTTATTTCTTTATTAGAGGACTCTTTGTTGGTGTAGAGGAATCCAACTGATTTTTGTATGTTGACCTTATATCCTGCCACTTTGCTGAACCCCTCTATTAGTTCCAGTAATTCTTTTGTTGAGTCTCTTGGGTTTTCTATGTACCGGATCATATCATCTACAAACAGAAATAGTTTACTTCCTCTTTACCAATTTGTATGCCTTTTATTTCTCTTTCTTGCCTTGTTGCCCTGGCCAGGATTTCCAATACAATGTTAAATAGAAGTGGTGAAAGAGGGCATCCCTGTCTGTTTCCCGTTCATAAGGGAAATGCCTTGAGTCTTTCTCCATTAATAATGATGTTGGCCATAGGATTTGCATATATGCCTTTTATTATGATGAGGAATTTCCCTTCTATCCCTAATTTGCTGTGAGTTATAAACAGGAATGGGTGTTGGATTTTATCAAATGCCTTTTCAGCATCAATTGATATAATCATGTGGTTCTTTTGTTTTGTTTATGTGGTGGATTACATTGATTGTTTTTTCGGATGTTGAACCACCCTTGCAAACCTAGTATGAATCCCACTTGGTCGGTATGTATTATTTTTCTGATATGTTGTTGGATTCTGTTGGCTAGGATTTTGTTGAAGATTTTTGCATCTATGTTCATGAAGGATATTGGTCTGTAATTTTCCTTTTTAGTAGTGTCTCTCCCTGGTTTGGTATTAGTGTTATGCTTGCTTCATAAAATGAGTTTGGGAGTGTTCCATCTTTTTCTATGTTCTAGAATAGCTTGAGTAATGTAGGTGTCAACTTTTCTCTGAGTATTTGATAGAATTCTCCAGTGAAGCCATCAGGGCTAGGACTTTTCATTGTGGGGAGTTTTTTTATGACTTGTTCAATTTCTTCTTTTGTTATGGGTCTGCTCAAGTATGAGTGGGATACTTTAGGTAGGTCTTGTGAGTCTAGAAACTTGTCCATCTCTTCTAGGTTCTCAAATCTGTTGGAGTACAGTTTTTCATAATATTCTGTCAGTATCTTTTTTATTTCAGTTGGTTTTGTTGTGATGACACCCTTTTTGTTTCCTATACTTATAATTTGCATCGTCTCTTTCTTTTCTTTTGTTAGATTTGCCAATAGTTTATCAATTTTGTTAATCTTTTCGAAGAACCAGCTTTTTGTTTTGTTGATTTTCTCTATTTTTTTTTTGTTTGTTTGTTTGTTTCCTGTTTCATCTATTTCTGCTCTGATCTTTATTATTTCCTTACTTCTAGACACTGTAGGATTCTTTTTTTGTTCTTTTTCTAATTGTTGGAATTGATGAGTTAGAGTGTTGATTTTGTGTCTTTCCTCTTTTTGATGTATGCATTTATTGGTATAAACTGACCTCTGAGTACTGCTTTTGCTGTGTCCCATAGGATTTAGTATGATGTATCTTCATTCTCATTTGCTTCTAGGAATTTTTTTTTTTTTTTTCAGTTTTTATTTGTTCTATTACCCAGTAGTTTTTGAGCAGTGAATTGTTCAGCTTCCATGTTAGATGTTTTTTCCTTGATGTTCCTATTATTAATTTCTAATTTTACAGCATTGTGCTCTGAGAAGATGCTGTGTAGTATTTCAATGCTTTTGAATTTATTGAGGCTTGTTTTATGTCCTAACATATGATCTATTCTGGAGAAGGATCCCTGTGATCTGGAGAAGAATGTGAATTGTGCTTTTGGTGGTGGAATGCTCTGTATATGTCTATGAGGTCAAGTAGGTAGATTGAATTGTTGAGTTCTTCTGTATCTTTGCTGAGTTTTTTTTTTTTTTTTTTTCTAGTTGATCTGTCCCTTCTTGAAAGGAGTATGTTAAAGTCACCTACTACTATAGAGTTGTCTATTGTACCTTTTAATTCACTAATATTTGCTTCACACGTTTTGGAGCAATTTCATTGGGTACATAAATATTTATTATCTTAACATCTTCTTTGTCAATTGACCCTTTCAGTATCATACAGTGTCCTTCTTTGTCTCTTATGTTGTTTTTCACCTCAAAATCTATTTTATCAGAAATTAATATTGCCAGCCCTGCTCTTTTTTGATTATCACTGGCTTGATATATTTTTTCCACTCCTTAACTCTTAATTTGTTTTTATCTTTGTGTCTAAGGTGTGTCTTTTGTAGGCAGCTTATCAATGGGTCTTCTTTTCTTATCCAGTCTGCCACTCTCTTTCTCTTGATTGGTGCATCTAGTCCATTCACATTGAGTGTAATTAGCAATAGGTATGAATTGATTGCTGTCATTCTATTGTGTTTTTCTGTCGTATTGGTGTTTCCTTGGTCCATATACTTTTCTGTGCTGAGTTTGATTTGTTGTCAAGTGCTTCCTCTCTTTTCTTCTTTATTGTTGGTTTTGTGCTTACTAAACCCGTATGTTTTTCTTCCTTCTGGATTTGCTTAGGGGGATTGTTAATTTTCTCTGTGGTTACTTTGGACTGCATTCTTGTCTCTACATTTTTAGAACAGTGTGTTATATGAGGACATTGTCCTGTTTTCCTCTCCATTTGGAAGTTTGTACCTAGAAGTTTTATTCCCTCTATTAGGTTGTTGTGTGCAGATTGGCTTTCTTGATTTTTAGTGTACCATGTTTTATGGTCTTATTTTGACTTTCTATTCCTGATTTGGTTTTAGTGTTGATGTCATGTATCTTAATTTTGTTGATCTCTGTTGTGGGTTCTCTATTGGAAGGACTTCCTTAATCATTTCTTGTAGGGTTGTTCTGGTTTTCACAAAATACCTTAATTTCTGTTTGTCTGAGAATGCCTTGATTTTGCCCTCATATTTGATGGTTAAATTGGCTGGATATAGGATTCTTTGTTGGAAGTTCTTCTCCTTCAGTGTTTTATATATGCCTTCCCATTGCCTTCTTGCCTGCATGGTTTCTGCTGAGTAATCAGAGCTCAGCCTGTTTGATTATTATAAGTAATATTTCTTTTGTCCTGGGAAGCTCACAAAATTCTTTCTTTGTTTTTGGTTTTGGAGAGTTTGATTATGATGTGCCATGGTATTTTTCTCTTGGGATCTTCTTCGGTCTTCCTTATTTATTGTCCAGCTCTCATATGCATATGATTAAAAACACTGTGGCTTGAGTCAAGCACGCCTTAGCCTTCAAAGAGACATTTTTGCTCTTCAGTACTATAAAGAAATCTTTTACAGCAGATTTGCCCAGTGCAATGCATCATCTGAATTCTTGACTGCTGCTTCCATGGGTGTTGATTGTGGAACCAAGTAGTATGGAATATTTGACAGCTTCAATCTTTTCTCCATTTATCATGATGCTGCTCATTGGTCCACTTGTGAACATTTTCATTTTCTTTATGTTGAAGAGTAATCCATACTGCAGAATGTAGTCTTTAATCTTCATGAGTAAGTGCTTCAAGTCATCTCAGGGTTGTGTTATCTGCATATTGCAGGTTGTTAGTGAGTCTTTCTCCTATCCTGATGCCACATTCTTCTTCATATAGTCCAACTTCTTGGACTATTTGCTCAGCACACAGATTGAACAAGTATGGTGAAAGGATGCAACCCTGACACTCTCCCTTCCTGATTTTAAACCATGCAGTATCCCCTTGTTCTGTTCAGATGACAGCCTCCTACTGTATGTGGAGGTTCCTCATGAGCACAATTAAGTGTTCAGGAATTCCCATTCATGTCAATGTTATCCATAATCTTTATGATCCACGAAGTTGAATGTTTTTGCGTAGTCAAAAAAACACCACCACTTGTCTGTCAGTTTGTCATACTGTGGTGGCTTGCATGTTGTTGTGAGGCTGGAGGCTATGCCACTGCTATTTCAAATACCAGCAGAGCCACCCATGGTTGGCAGGTTTTTCCAGAGCTTTCAGACTAAGACAGACTTAGAAGAAGGAAGAGGCCATCCACTTTTCAAAAGTGAAAACCTTCTGAATAGCAGTGAAACTTTGTCTGACATATTACTGGAAAGAAGAAAATACTGTGAATTTCCTAGGACTTCAACAACAAATCAACCACAAACTTGCTTAAAACAACAGATATTCTTAAAATAGCTCTAGATACTTAAAATCTGAACTCGGGGTATTGGCAAGTCTGTGCTCCCTCTGTAGGCTCTAGGAGTAAATCCTCCCTTGTCTTTTATAGCTTCCAGTGGCTCCTTAGCTTGTGGCCACATAACTCCAGTATCTGCCTCCATCTTCACATGTTTTCTTCTTTATGTGTCTCAACTATCCCCTTCCCTTTTCTCTGTTAAGGAAATTTGTCACTGGATTTAAGTCCCACCCTAATCCAGGATAATCTCACCTTGAAAGCCTTCACTTAATTATATCTGCAAAGTTACTTTTTCCAAATAAGGTTACACTCAAAGGTTCTGGATAGACACTATTCAACCTACTGCAGTATGTATATATATATATATATATTTTCAAGATCACTATGACAAGGCCAGGTTCAAAATAAGCAAAACATTTTCTCAAAGTATAAAGTGAGGTTTAGTTTACTTTTACTTAAGACAATAGTATCACTAGAACTTCTGTTTATTGAATTTAAAAATATATCACCTCTATCTACAAACATTTAAAATAAAGATCAGGGACCAGAAAACATGTGGCTGTAGGGAATTTCACAGAGAAATTAGCAGGTCCACTTCCCGGGTAGATAGCACTTATTATTTAAGACAGTTGAGGCCCAGCATAATTTAAAAGGTCCATACCTCCACAAATCTTATAGAGAGTTCTCAAGTGTTCTGTTGTTTCATCATGGAAATACAGTATGTATCAAAAGACCCTCCAAGAAGTACAAGAAATACCTTGAAAAACACTTTGTTAAAACCTCTTTATTTTAGAAATTAGGAAACTAATATCCTCAGAGGATTTCATCTTCAATGAATCATGCAAGATCATGCAGACAGGAGGTGACTGAAGCCAGATCAGAAGATTGATACTCATTCCAGACCAACACTGTTTCTCTACATGCTATATTATGACTAACCTACTTTCCTCCTACTATGCAGTAAACTCATTCCCCTGTTCTTCTGCTAATCTAGAAAAGGTGTCACCATCTGCAAGATGCATCTCTTCTTACACCCCTAACATATGATGCCAATAAAGAGCATTCCACTTTTCAAAATGATTTTTCAATATCTTATTTAATCCTCATAACTCTGATTTGCTCCATTTGACAAATGGAGAAACTAAGGCTCAGAAAACTCAATGGCTTGTTCAAGGTCGTACAGCTAGTAAAAAATCAAATTAGAACGCAACACATGTCCTTTACCTGATTTCTAGTATTCTTTCCTAGTATTCAAAATGACCTTCTCTATTGGTTAACATTTTAATAGCTCTCTTTATAAGGCATCCACAGACACTGTAAAAACACATGGCTTCTAACAAGGCCCTTAGAGAGAATTTCTATGAAAGTCTAACATTGTAATTCTTATACTTGACTATCTAACACATTAGTGACTTAAACCTCATGGAACAGAAACAGTTTAATATGTCATCCATTCCCATGTGTATCAGGAATATGACTTGAGAAGAGATTCAGCTGTTCTCATAGGAAGCCATCAGATCTTACCAAAAAGAAAAATTATAAAAGAATAAATAATTATTCATGATACCAAAAGTACTTAAAACAAGAAAACACTATATTAAAGAATGTGGGAGAAAAAACTGAGGCAGAATCACTCAATAAGCTTTTCACTGAAACCTAAATATTAAACACAAGAAATGCTCATCCCATAATGTGGTATCAAGGTTGACCAAACGTAAAAGGCAAATTATTGTCTAATGACAATGATATAAATTTCTAAATGATTTGGGATATAAGCTTAAAAACTTAACATGTGAAGTATTTTTCATTATTACATAAAATTAAAAAGTATCATTATGTTTACAGATACTAAGTTTTGTAGCTGAGATGAGAATAGTGCTATTATTTTCAGGGAAAAGTTATTTTAGATATATTTAGGAGTGAATTGTTATAGGTCTGTAACTAACTTTAAAATATTTCAATAAATGAAGCAAAAGGGTACTAGATCTTGGTTATGGATATATGGTGGTTCATTACACTATACTTTGTACTTTCATCTATAAAAATGTTAAGTCTAAAGTTATGTCTAAAAAGTCATAGTAGAATATAAATAAATATAAGTAAATAATAAAATATGTTATGAAGTTACCAAAATCTTGGAAGTAAAATATACTAATACATTATTTAATAGAATATAACTATTCAATAGTGCATTGATGATCCATGTAAGAGGAAACAAGGGAATAGATACACATACACCTTTTTAAAGAAATACACCTCATTCTTCCATTATCTGCTGTTATATAAATACACATTGATCAATAGATTTGGAACAACCTCAACGCTCCGTATTTTTAGAAATTAAAAAGGAAAAATGAACTCCATTTTTAGTAGGATGGGCCAGTTTGGTTTCAATAGCGTTATTCATCTTTTGATCCACAGAGGATGGAAACATACACCTTCAGGAAAATGTAGTCCACGTGCAACTAACATTAAAAGCAAAGGTTTTGTGGAAATACTTGTTCTGTTAAGGCTTCTATTTGGAAGGTTAAAAACTTTTCCCCTTGAGGGTATTCAAAAAGCCAGCAGTAGTTTTTTGTCACTTGCTCTAAATTTTTTTCCTAAGATGAAGTACAGGAAGCCAATTCAGAGTAGCTAGTAAATTCAGTCATTTTAAGGGCCCCATGCTTCCTCTTATCTTCTCCCCACCCCCATGCATGAGTCTTGCTCTTACCCAGAAGTACAGCAGCCAAATACAGGACAAATACAACTTTGGTTGAAGTTGAGGGTCTAGCTGACCCAAGGGGCTTTTATTCAAGTAAAGTTTCCCATTTTACTTCTCACATGAATAGTGTGTATGTTGGTACAGAAAGTAAATGTACAAGAAAACCAAATCTATTCACACACTTGTACTTTGTCATTCCAGATTCTTTGAGGGGAATACCATATAGCTTTTGGAAGCTATTAGTCATCATCAACTCCCAGTTTGCAGGTATCACAATAAATTTATTATTTTACCTGACAATTACCTCTGCAATTGACCTCTCAGAATTAGAGAACCTGGAAACATGTTGGGTTAGGAGAGATGCTAAGCCAAGTTGCTGGAAAGAAAAGTAAACTTTACCTTACAGGAGGAAGAAAAATGAGATATGGCTATGTGTAAAAGCACATCTGTGAGCTCTCCCACAAGTCCTCCTGTGAGCTAAGAAGAGTAAGTGTACACCTAGAAGATGAAGTGGCTGACATTGCAAGACCTTCAACTGATAACACAAAGAAACCGTGTGATTGGTTGAATGTCTTGCAATTGTGGGAAATGTTAAAATGGGATATTTTCCTATTAACAAAGAAGTGTTTCTTTAGAAAAAAAAAAAAAATCCTATTAAAAAAACAGTCATTCCTAATCCCACCCTCTGGGAAATAGTGCACTGTTACCCACCAGCCACTCCTCGGAAGGAAGGTTGGGCAATCCTACTTCCGTGGTGATACTGCCTCGGAAACCCAAGGAGGGGTCGCTATGAGTCGGGGCCGACTCGATGGCACATAACAACAACAACAACAACATCACCTGAGTGAGCCTTCCAGATGCTCAGAGAGGTCTTCCCTGACAAAATTAACTAAACATGACCCAACACTTCACTATCAATCTTACAGTGGAAACTTTAGAAAACCCAAATTATACTGGCTTAAGCAGGAATGGACATTAATCCAGGGACTCAAATGATGTCTCACAGATCTGTGGTCCCCCATGGTAGCTTCATTTGAAGGCTTCTGTGATGACAAGATGGCTACCAGAAGCAAGAGGCTATATCTTCCCCAGTTTAAATCACTGAGGAAATAAACTCTCCTTCCTCCCAGTTAGTTTTGTAAAAGACCAGAGACTGGTTCCAACTGGATTGTATGGTCATCTCTGAACCAATTACTTTGGCCAGGAGAATACAATAAATTCAGGAATGCTAAATATCTGGGAAATGCAGCTGTAAGGAAGAAGACTTCTTTCCTCTTTCAGAGGGAGAAATCAAGCAGTGTATCTAGTGCCTCTTATAGAGTTATAAGTAGAAGAGTTCTCATTGTAAATTTTACTCAGTCACTTCAACACACCAGGCCATACTCAGAACTGTCATCATTTCCTACCAACTAATGGTTAAGCTTTTTGTTACCTGCCTGGTTTCCTTTTCCCTCATGCCAAGGGCTCTTCTGAGGGGCTTCTCAGTCCCTTGGGCATAGACACTTGCCATCTAAGTCCCTCTGACTTTCAGGCTGGACTCTCTAACTCTGCCTTTCTTTCTTTTTAAAAAACATATTCTTCTTCTTTAGCATTTTCACTGTGGTCTCAATTCAGAGGACTTTTGAAGGACAGCATTTGGTTGACTTGCAGATTATTGTTTTGTGTGTATAATGGCAGACAATAAACTAAGAGAAGACAATACTGGTTCTACCTGGAATATATGTAATTACATAACAGAACACAGGATGATGAGCCAGGTGGTATGGGTAAGACCACACCATCACCATGCTGCCTCCTATATGTGCCACTTCTGCATCAGCAAGTTCAAGTACAGGAGTTCTGTTATCAGTTATGAGGGGACCAATGTTTAAAGCAATGACTGAAGATCTGCATCTCATAATGGTCCCTGTGATGTCAGGGCTATCTCTGTCACTTTGGGGATAAAGACAGGGTCGTTGAGGAACACAGGGATGTGGGAAGAGTACAGACACTAGATTCAGCCTGCCTGGGTTTGGATGCATAGTTCTGCAACTTGTTAGTTATGTAAACTTGAATGAGATTCTTTGCTTCCCTGTACCTCATATGTATAAAGGGAATATGTTAAAACTACCTACTTGGAATGAGTCTAGGAATTAGATAGGATAACACATATGAAGAATTTATCATAATGGCTGGCTCATAAGCCCTCAGTAAATATTTTCTACTATGATTAGTCTTATGACCATTGCCACTTCTTAAAACTACATAGTGATTTAAACCTAAAACCCCCTGCAATTGAGTGAATTCTGACTCACAGTGCCACTTTAGGACAGAGAACTGCCTCATAGGGTTTCCAAGGCTATAAATCTTTATGGAAGCAGACTGCCTCATCTTTCTTCCATGGAGCAACTATTGGGTTCAAACCACTAACCTTTTGGTTAACAACCTAATGCTTTAACCACTATGCCACCAGAGCTCCACATAGTAATTTAGGTGCATAGATTTTGGAGTCAGATTATATAAGTCCAAACCCAATTCTATCTCTTACTATGTAATGTTGGAAAAGTTACTTAAATTCATAAGAATTGGTTTGCATGGCTATAAAATAGGAATGATAATCTATCTGAATAAAAGAAGTAGAAGAGAAGATTACATTAAATAAACGTATTTTTCGGGTCTCAGACGTTATCTATTATTTATTATGTCAGACCATTGAAGGATTCTGATAAGCACCTCTCAATACCTACACAAAGAAAAAACTAGTTCTCCAACTGCTAATTCTGTTCCAGGAATTTGGAATTCTGGAGTTGGAAAGGCACCCCTACAGTTCAAAGACAGTAAACCAAAAACCAAACTCACTGCCATCAAGTCAATTTCAACTCATAAAGAGCCCCATTGGGTTTCCAAGGCTGTATATCTTTACGGAAGTAGATTGCTTCATCTTCCTCCTGTGAAGCAGCTGGTGGGATTGAACTGCTGACCTTCTGGTTAGCAGCTAAATGCCTTACCCACCATGCCACCAGAGTTCCTTTAAAGATGGTTGTTGTTGTTGTTGTTATGTGCCGTTGAGTCAGCCCTGACTCATAGCGACCCCTCCTTGGGTTTCCGAGGCAGTATCACTACGGAAGTAGGATTGCCCAACCTTCCTTCCAAGGAGTGGCTGGTGGGTTTGAACTGTCAACCTTCTGGTTAGCAGTCAAGTGCCTTAGCCACTATGCTACCAGAGCTCCCTTAAAGATGGTATTACCTGTTAAATGGAAATGCCTTATGGTGATCATGAGAAGGAGTACCCAAACGATAGCTCAGTAGTCTCATCTGGTTTAGCAAATGTGTTCCAAGGTGACATTTTGAAAGATGGTGAATGAAGGTAAATGCACTGGACTGGACAGTTGTAGAAATGATGTTGTATACAATACCCTGAGCCTAGGGTATCCTTGAAGCTGAAGTAGCCACCAATGTGGAGGTACAACACAATGCAACCACTGCCATGGAGTCAGATCTAAAAACATTACTGGCCTGTACAATTTGATCAAGGTCTGACGTCAACTAATAACGTTAGATTCAGGGCCCAGCTTATTCTCTAGGCTCTGGGCACAGCATCTCTACAACAGAGCAACCAATTTTACCACTTGTAAATATTCTTGTTAGATTTTGGGAAAACTAGATTTTTTGAAGAAATGATGAGATTACATGTAACTACTCATGGAGCGGGTGGTTTAAACACTTTCTACAACGCTAGCTCTCTAGTCTTTTCCAAACAGTATTTTAATGATGATACAATTTTCCTCTTCAGATGTGGAGAAATCAGAGAACTGAATAATTTCTTAAGATCACAAAGCACAGAGGAGACAAAGCCTGTCTCAAAGTAATGAGATGAGCTGAACCAAAAGAAATCTTCAACTTATTAGCAGAACAAGTTTCCCAAGTTTTCATCTACTGAGAGAACTCCCAAAAGACATTTGGGGCACTATTTTCCTGAAGCATGTTTTAAAATTCAACCAGACTAAACAATGGAGACCACAGGGAACAATTCTCCTCTTGCCAGGTAAAAGGGTAAGAGGGCTGGACTGGTATTTTCCAGCTCTAATTTCTGTGATAAGTGATCCCAGTTACCTGGGCTGTTGGGCGGGGAGTGGAGGCAGTGAGAGTGGATTGTTCACACCGACTTTCAATTTTAATACAAGCAAGTTTAATCAGCCCTGGGCACAGCCCTCCTTTCAAGTCTCTGGAAACATCCCAAGGGAGAGAATAACACTAAGAAACACAGAAATCTTTTCTCTTCTCTGCAGGCATTTGTCATGGCGCCAGTTCTTAAGTGCACAAAATTTTGGCAGGCTGAATCACTTTGATATATTTTTCCCAGGGTTCAAAAAGAATAGATAAACAAAGAGCTTGTGACTTCAGGGGAGCAAAAAGTAGCCAGCAGTTTATGAGGTAGCCCATCTTCTTTACATTTCTGGCAAAGGTGGAAGCAGTGTCAGTGGAAAGTAATCACCTTGTTAGTGGTTTCTGAGAAGGTAGGTTTGATGCCTGAGGGCCTTTTCTGGGCTGGCTCAACAAGGGTTTGTTACCGTTTTCCACAGGTAAAGCAGAGGGCAGCTCTTCTAAGCAAAGGTTGACACTCCAAGGTTTTATTTTCATTTTTTTCCCCCTCCAAAGCACAGAAAAATATTGTTCATTTAAAACTGGTTCTCAAAACATATTTGGATATTCTTCGACAGTATTTCTCATAAATTAAGACAAACAGAAAAGGCAAAAAAGAGTTCATGTTTTCTTTAGACTTTAAAAGAACAAACTGAATTATCTAATTAAAGTTTTGTATTATTTGGGTCCTAGAGACTTTGGTAGGAGACCTGATTGCACAGTGGTTAAAGGTCTCTGCTACTAGCTGAAAGGTTGGTGGTTCAAACTCACCAGCTGCAGTCTGCTTCTGTAAAGATTCACAACCTTGGGAACCCTGTGGGGGCAGTTCTATTCTGTCCCACAGAGTCGCTATGAGTTGGGTTTTTCAGAACTTTGGTGGTTGGTTTATTTCTTTTAGAATAAGAGTTTTTATAACCACATTAAAAATTCAAAATGGTAAGTAAAAAATGACATAGAGTGAGTATGAATTTAAATATTAGCCATATTTTCATTATAGATGTCTCCTTTTCTGTGGCTACCAGCCATGTTTCTTTATCAATGAGCCTCATGTCATCCCACTAACAGAGACAGACCTTAAACACAGTGACTGCTTTTTGACACTGTACTTTGCTGGAAAGTTGCCAAGAATTTGAGAGGTAAGGAATAAAAATTCATCTTCAGTTTTTAGTGGAACTAGATTAGAGCCAAGAAAATACAGCACAAATCAAGTGTTTTCTCCAATGACAATGTGCCAGTGATGTTCTAATTGGAACCATTGTTATTATGTGCCGTCAAGTCAGACCTGACTCATAGCAACCCCTCCTTGGGTTTCTGAGGGAGTATCACTATGGAAGTTGATTGGCCGATCTTCCTTCTGAGGAGTGAGTGGTGGGTTTGAACCACCAGGCTTCTGGTTAACAGTCAAGAGTCTTAGGCACTACGCTACCAGAGCTCCTAATTGGAGCTGAGATTAGATAAATCTCACAGGATCTTGGTTGTTGTACTCACTAACTCCTTTGCCAATCTAATTATTTTCTTCCCACTTAAGAATCAGAATACTGCCCAACCTAATGAAAGAGTGGTAATATTTGTGTCCCTAGATGGAGGGTGGCCCTAGGGATTGGCCTTAGGCCTAAGGTAGTCACCTGCCACACACAATGCTGTCGGTTGGAGCCCACCAAAGAGCCCGGCCATCTCTTTCTAGGAGCTCTGGTAGCATAGTGCCTAAGGCACTTGACTGCTAACCAGGAGGCTGGTGGTTCAAACCCACCAGCCACTCCTTGGAAGGAAGGTTGGGCAATCCTACTCCTATAGTGACACCGCCTGGGAAACCCGAGGAGGGGTCGCTATGAGTTGGGGCCAACTCGACGGCACATAACAACAACAGATGGAGGGTAGAAGAATCAAACCCAAATCCACTGCCATTGAGTCGATTCTGGCTCATAGTGACTCTATAGGATGGAGTAGAACTTCCCTGGAACGGTTTCCAAAGCTATAAATCTTTATGTAAATCTTTCTCCAGCAGAGCAGCTGGTTTGTACCACCAACCTTTCATTTAGCAACCAAATGCTTTAATCACTGCACCACCAGAGCTCCCTGGGTAAAAGAAAACAAACAAACAAACAAAAACCAAACTCACTGCCCTCAAGTTGGATCTGACTCATAGCAACCCCTCCTTGGGTTTCTGAGGCTGTACCACTAGGGACATAGATTGCTCAACCTTCCTTCCAAGGAGTGGCTAGTGGGTTTGAACTGCCAGCCTTCTGGTTAACAGTCAAATACCTTAGGCACTGGGTCTAGTCCCTTGCTGCAAGTGAGCAACATTAAGGAGAGAAATGCCAACTATGCCAGATACTGTACCCTTCTTGACTGCATCTTGAGCAATTCCACTCTAGTCCACCATAGGTCAAGATCTGCAAGTTCAAGACACTAATATGTCTTCAGCTGACTTAGGGTGATCAGCTTCTAGAGACAGACTTAGCCAGACATCCATAAGACTGATTCAAAACACCAATTTATTAATTCACATTGATAAATATCATTCCCAAAGTCTCAGAAGAGCCCTTTAGTGTGATCAGATCATTCTTTACCCTAGAGGAAGAGTCACATGAGAATCTAAATCACATTTAAAAGGCAGTTTAGTGAGTGCAGTATCAGGAATGCTGTGCTAATATGAAGTACCTCCAAGCTGTGATGGCCAATATTACCCATCTCCATTTTCAGGAATAGTCCTCAAAGGAGACAGGAGAGATGGTCATTTGGTGCATGCAGACATACTAATAGGTTAACTTCTGAATGTTTTTCTAGAATTCAGGAAAATCACCACCATCCCTTAATGATAAGGCAGTAATTACCTTAAATGTGTACTCTACATATATTGAGTAAATTGCAACTTCTTTTTCCTAAAAAAAAAAATGTCTTGATGACTTTGACAAGACTTACAGAGTAGATTCAGGATCTTAAAATTCATAAGCTATCCTGAATTTCCTATATGTCAATTTTAAAACACAATAGCTTCTTCATAGACAACATACAAATTAGACTTTACTCAGATGGCTTTATTCTGCAGATTACAGCTCATCTACAGTATAAGAACTCTTTGTGTATTCACCTTCAGAAGGTGACAGTTTTTGATCTTGCTTCCAAACTTGAAACTGCATTCTGCTGTGAACATTTAGATCTACTTGGCTGCTGTGTGACATGTTTTCCTGAGACCAACAAAGTGACAGAGGCAACATACCTGTGCTCACAAATCCTTCTTGTCCTAATGGAACATCTTTCCCACCAAAATTATTTTAATTCAGTAATAAAATGAAGGGAATAGTAAAGGGTCTTCTGTGTCTATCAAGGCAAAGGATGTATTCTAGCCCATCTATTCGAGGAGTGACATAAAATGAGTTGAAACCTTTAGCCAATATTTTAAGGATGATAAGTAAGATTCTCATTTAAGGAATAATTCAAATCCTGTCCATAATTGTACAAATTCACTCAGTTTTCCACCGTCTTCTAAAGGATCTAAAGGATATTAAAGAATGCAACCAAATAGTAAATTTTTTTCTCCTTGAATGAATAAATTTGTTCATGGACAATTTTTTTCTGTTCAGTAATACTGATAAAACAACCAGTATTTATTGAGCACTTAGAATTTCTGTATTTATTGAGCACTTAGCATTTTATACCAGATAATGTGGCAAAAGCTAAACTAAATCCTCACAAGTATTTTATGAGTTAAATATTATTATTAATCCTAACCAGTATTAAGCCAGTTGCCATCTAGTCAATTATGACTCAAGGCAACTCCATGTGTGTCACAGTAGAATTGTGCTCCATAGGGTTTTGCAAACTAACGCACTGCTGTCGAGTCGGATCTGACTCATAGCAACCCCTCCTTGGGTTTCCAAGGCAATATCACTATGGAAGTAGATTGCCCAAACTTCCTTCCGAGGACTGGCTGGTGGAATTTGAACCACCAGCTTTCTGGTTAGCAGTCATATGCCTTAGGCGTGGTTGATTTTTCAGAAGTACCTCACCAGACCTTTCTTCCAACACACTTCTAGGTTGACTAAAACATCTATTCTTATAGTTGGTAGCCAAGTATACATTGGAGTGAGAACATTGGACAAGGTGCTTACCTTCTGTATGCCTCAAGTTCTCTTAAATGGCAGAGTTACTGTTTAAACCTATGCAATCTGATCACAGAGCATATCTTCTTAACTACTCACCAATGTGCCTCTTCAAATTTTCAAACTATAAAGAATTGTGTAATTTGGCCTAACCCATTTTACCCATTAGGATTGCCTCTATAAACTTGATTACTATGCTGAAGTTGTTTTTATTCCTTTTTCCTTTATTAAAAATAAGGCAAATGTGAAATTAGAATAACCTCCTGTACTGCTTCTCAGTGAATGACTTTATTATTATCTCAGCCAATATTGGAATCCTCATTTCAAAAACATCTCCACCACCCACATTACCTTCATTGTTAATATTTATAACATGTGGTGAAGGGGTTTAGAGCCCAACTTCATTGTTCCAACAAAAATTCAAGATCTTCCAAATTGGCTAAGGGGTCCTACGTCTAAAATGTCTACTCCTCAAATGTAGGCCTCTTGCCAATGTGTCTAACAAAGTGAATTGAAAGTTATCAGAGCATCTTTTGGCAAGTTAAAGAGAGTTCCAAGTGTCAAATGGACTCCTAGAACTGAATCTCCAAAAAATACAATTCGTTCACATTTGTACATAAGAATTTAACCAGATGTTCATTACAAGGAAAAGTAGCCAAGTTAACTAAGCAAGGGCCTATTCACACTCTACTATGAAAATTACCAAGGTAAACATAACTCAGAGGAACTCAAACAATTTACTTTTAGAAATATTTAGCAGTAATTTTCCAACACGAGTATTTACCTTTCTTAAGGTGGACCCCCAATAACTATTTTTTAAAATTTAAATAAAGAAAAATACTATTTATTTTTCAGTTCTTTCCGACTTGCTTTTAGTTTTTGCTAAGATGTTTCAAGACACTGATAATGCATCAATGTCACAGGAGATTAATCATTGTCCAATCACTATATCACTGTAAGAAGCAATCTAATCAGTTAATAGAATCTTTTTTTGCTCTTATCTCTCTTACTATGTCTAAGAAGAATGTCAAAGAGGGTTCTATTTCAAGCAGAAATGTCTCTTTCATTTTCTCATTAATCTCTTGGTACCTAGGTACCTAAGAAACATGGGCTTTCTCCTTCCTTCAAGTCTTCAAAAAACACATACAAGGGGGTTAAGCTGTTGTGCAACATAATCTCAGAAGACAATTCTAGTTGACCTCCTTGCCCAAAGTTTATTTATTCCCTCTTGTTCTCACATTCTCCTATCTCATTAAATTTGTATATATCCTCATATTTTTAACCAGTGACCCTATACTGTAATTACTTTCTATCCATTTTGTTTGAACTTTAGTCCTAGAAGAGACATAGTCCCTTTAGGTCAGACAAAAAGGAAGTGAATATGTATAACCGTTTCCCAGAAATAATCCCAAGATACTGGTGTAATAAATGTTATACCAAACTCTTATTTAATTAGTACATCAGACACTAAAATCTGTTTCCCTTTGGATTTCAAACCTTTGTTTCTTAAATGTTTCCTATTTATTAGGCTGGGACATTGTTAAGATTTTTGTTGAAGTCTAAAGAAAAAAAATCTTTCATTGTCTACTAGTATTGTTTAGACAGTAGAAAGCAAGTCAACTATTTTAGCTTACTCACATAAAGCATAAATTCCTGCTGAGGAAAACCTGATCTAGAAGCATCCCTAACTGGATGCTAGTGTAACAATTTGTCTGATCAAGTTCTTGGCAGACTCAATGGTTCAACTTTAGCAACACCTCTAGACCAGTTGCTTTTGAGTCAGTTCCATCATGTAGCAACCTTATGTGTGTCGGAGTAGAACTGTGCTCCATAGAGTTTTCAATGGCTGATTTTTCAGAAGTAGAACATTAGACCATTTTTCCAAGGTGCCTGTGGGTAGGTTCAAACTGCCAACCTTTTGATTAGCAGCCGAGTGCATTAAACATTTGCACCATCCAGGAAAACCTGAAACACCTGCACAGTATTCTTAATTTAGATCTTTCGAATCTTCCTCTTCCAAGAAAATAATAAGAGATCCAAATAGTGTGACTTAACTCTTTAGTTTAATTGTATAAACATGTATTAAGTATGAGATTATAATAATGAACTGTTTTCTAAAGTCCTCATGGGATCTTACAAACACAAAGTCACAATGGTACCAGCAGTCTCATGAGCAGTGAAGATGGTACCTTGACACAGATCCCAGGGTGTTCACCGTGGGCATCCACAACCTTAGCATGGTCATCGTGCCTGTGAATAGTAATCATCCATTCAGAAACATTGGGAGCCAGGCTACTACTCTTAGTGTCAGCAGGGAAAAGGGACATCACCTCAGAGCAGAAATTTCATCAGTGAAAATAAAATATCTCCAGTGCCACATAATGGCCAAAAAGGCTGGTTTCTAGCTCATATATCCCAGACACCCCTTAGAAAAATTATGTGGGAAGAATATAACAGCACTAAATTACCACAAAAGAGTTGAATGTTGTTGTTACATGTCATTGCGTTGGTTCCAATTTCTAGTGACAAAACACAAATACAACAGAACAAAACACTGTCTGGTCCTGTGTCATCCTCACAATCATTGCCATGCCCATCATCTCAGCCATTGTGTCAATCCGTCTCATTGAGGGTCTTCCCCTTTTTCACTGACCTTCTGCCTTACCAAACATGATATCCTCCTCCAGGGATTGGTCCCTTCTAACAACATGACCAAAGTTTGAGAGATGAATTCCGTTCTCACTCTAAGGAGCATTCCAACTATACTTCCTCAAAGACAGATTTGTTCATTCTTCTAGTAGTCCGCGGTACATTCAATATTCTTCACCAACACCACAGGTCAAATGCATCTATTGTTCTGCAGTCTTCCTTATCCATTGTCCAGCTCTCACAAGCACATGAGGTGAATGAAAATAACTGGTTTGGATCAGGTGCACTTTAGTCTTCAAAGTGACACCTTTGCTCTTTAACACTTTAAAGAGATCTTTTGCAGCAGATTTGCCTAATGCAACATATCACTTAGATGAAGCTACAGCCAAAAAATACTATTTTTTAAATTACAATTTTGATCCAATTTTTTACCTTCAGACTAGTACAGACTGAGAAATATGTTAACTTCCTGATTCACTTTCTACTGTTGCATAACAAACCACTTCAACACATAGTGACTTGAATCACAACTGTTTCATTAATTCTTATGATTCTGTGGGTTGTCTGGGGTGGTACTTCTGCCCAAGATGATGTTGGTTGGCTGGAACTGCAATCATCTGGGGGCTCAATTGGGCTGGAACAGTCATGGCAATTCACTCACATGGCTGCCAGTTTATACTTACTCTTGGCCAGGAATTTAACTGAGACTACTGGACAGAATGCCTAAATGGGACCTTTCCATGTGATTTGGGCTTCTCATCAATATGGTGGCTGGGTTTCGAGAGGAAGCAACCTCAGAGCTAATGCTCTGAGGAGAAGCACAAGCAGCCAATCCTTCCAAAGGCTCAGGCCTAGAAGGGACATAACGTCATTCTGCTGTATTCTACTGATTAAAACAGTTATGATCTCAATCCAAGTTCAAGGAGTGGAGAAATAGACTCCACTACTGAGTATGTAACATCTTTAATCTGTATAACCTCCATCCTTGACTGGTTTCAAGAGGAAGTGAAAAAGCTTACAGAGAATTAGATTATTCTGCAAACATCTAGGAAGGACTAGGATGTAGGGGAGGGAATATCTGAAATATCCTGGCTGTGGTTTTTCCCCAGGCTTCTTGTACATTTCCTTAAACATCACTTTTCAGATTCAGTCAGCACTGCTTCATTTATATTATCTTCTCCATTTCTTTACATTACACTGCTGAATGAAAACACCTCTGTCTGGTCAGGAAACCACAATTCTTTTTTATCTGTTTCACTTTGTGCTTGATGTTTTATTCTCCCAAGTGGCAAGAGTAGAAGAACTAGAGCATGTGCAGTCCTCTGAAGAATCGTTCATTACACAGCAGTCACTGGTTGGAGGAGCTTTTACATCTCTATTCCAAGGCTGTGTTCCAGGTCCACTGAATCACAGTCTCTGTAGCTACAGATATATAGAAATAGAGACAGAGACACAGATAGACATAGATATAGATAAAGATAGCAATAGATTAAACACAGACATGTTGTGTGTCACCAAGTCAATTCTGACTCATAGTGATCTTGTAGTACAGAGTACCACTATCCCATAGGTTTCCTTTTCTTTTGTTTTTTACTTTTATTGTAGTGAAAACATACACATCAAGACATTCACCAGCATATCAACTTCCCCATAGGTTTTCTTTATGGGAGCAGATCACCAGCTCTTTCTCAGAGCCACTGGTTTATTCAAACCACCAATCTTTCAGTTAGTAGCCTAAAGCTTTATCATTGCTCTACTAGGGCTCATAGACATAGATACACACACACACACACACACACACACATGAAAGAACCCTCCAAGTGATTCAGATATGCAAAATTTTGTTGGGAACCACTCTTAAAAGGATTATTGCTTTGCAAGTTAATTTAAGTCATCCATAAAGAGGAATGAAGTACTGATACATGTTACAACAGAGATGACTCTTGAGAACATATGCCAAATAAAATAAGGAACAAAAAGACAAATATTGTATGATTCCACTTATATGAAATATCTAGAAGAGGTAAATGCATAGAGATGAAAGTTTATTAGCATGTACCAACTGCCAGAAATTCAAGCCAGATTCAGAAGAGAACATGGAATGAGAGATATCGTATCAGGTAGACTTTGGCTGAAAGCAAAGAATATAAGAAATACGTTTACATGCATTTTATTGACTATACAAAGGCATTTGACTATGTCGATCATAAGGAAGTATGGACAATATTGCAAAGAATGGGAATTCATGAGGAAACTGTACATAGACCAAGAGGCAGTCATTTGAACAGAACAAGGGGACACTGAATGGTTTAAAATCAGGAAAGGTGTGTGTCAGTGTTATATCCTTTCACCATACTTATTCATTCTATATGCTGAGCAAATAATCTGAGAAGCTGTACTATAAGAAGAAGAACTCAGAATCAGGATTGGAGGAAGACTTATTAACAACCTGCATTATGCTGATGACACAACTTTGCTTTCTGAAAGTGAAGATGACTTGAAGCACTTACTGATGAAGATCAAAGACTACAGTATTCAGTATGGATTACACCTCAACATGAAGAAAACTAAAATCCCTACAACTGGACCAATAAGCAACATCATGATGGATGGAAAAACGATTGAAGTCATCAGAGATTTCATTTTTCTTGGATCCACAATCAACATCCATGGAAGCAGTAGTCAAGAAATCAGGTGAGATATTGCACTGGGCAAATCTGCTGCAAAAAACCTCTTTAAATGTTAAAGAGCAAATATGTCACTTTGAAGCCTAAGATGTCCCTGATTCAAACCATGGCATTTTTTTTTTTTTAACTACTATTGTGGTGAAAACATACACACCAAGACATTCACCAACTAACAACTTACACATTTATAATTCAGGGATATTGATGACATTTTTCATATTGTGCCACCATTATTACTAGCCTCTTCTAAAATATTCCACCACCATTAACATAAACTCAATGCCCAGCAAACAAAAGCTTCCTCTTTCTCCCCTCCCTCCTAATCCACGGTATTTTCAATAGCCTCATATGCATGTGAAACCTGGACAATGAATAAGGAAGACCAAAGAAAAGCTGATGCCTTTGAATTGTGGTATTGGCAAAGAACACCAAAAACATTATGGACTGCCAGAAGAAGAAAGAAACCTGTCTTGGAAGAAGTGCAGCTAGAACTCTCCTTAGAAGTGAGAATGGCCAGACTTCATCTCACATCCTTGGGTCATCATGTTGTCAGAAGGGACTGGTCCCTGGAGAAGGATATTGTACTTTGTAAAGTAAAGAGTCAGCAAAAAAGGACAAGACCCTTCATGAGATGGAATGACACAGTGGTTTCAATGCTGGGTTCAAGCATAGCAAGATTGTGTGGGTGACGCAGGACCGGGGAGCGTTTAATTCTGTTATATATATGGTCACCGTGAGTCAAAGCCAACTTAATGGCATCTAGCAACAACAGCACCAGGGGTTGGGGAAAGGATAATGGGGAGTTATTGCTTAATGGGCACAGAGTTTCTGTTTGGTGTTTGGAGTGATGGAAAACTTTTGGAAACAGATAGTGGTGATGATTGCACATGGTGAACTGAATTGCTGTTGTTGTTGTTAAGTGCCGTTGAGTCGTTTCCGACTCATAGCGACCCCATGCACAGCAGAACGAAACACTGCCCGATCCCGCGCCAGCCCCACAAT
>NW_006921768.1:2741766-2770953 GCF_000298275.1 Orycteropus afer afer
GGATTAGGTGAGGAGGGGAAACTCAGGGACGCCCAAAGAAGCAGGCCAGAAGAGCAGGAGAAAGGGGATTAAAAGACAGGAAGCCAGACAGAGGTGAACTGAATTAGTATCACTGAATTGTACATTTAAACATTTTTTAAAATGGCAATTTTGGGGAGTTTGTATATTTTACCACAGTGTTTTTTTTTTTTTTTAAGTAATACAAACACAATAAAAATAAAGATTGCCTATCCAAAAAAAGAGTGAGTTTAGTGTTTCAAAATTTTGAAGGGAAGGCTCTTATGTGCAACAACAATACATATGTTGTTGTATTCTGTCAAGTTGATTTTTGCCTCATATCAACCCCATGTGACAGAGCAGAACTGCCTTATTTGGGTTTTTGGAGCTCTGGTAGCGTGGTGCCTAAGGCACTTGACTGCTAACCAGAAGGCTGGCGGTTCAAACCTACCAGCCATTCCTTGGAAGGAAGATGGGGCAATCTACTTCCGTAGTGATACTGTCTCAGAAACCCAAGGAGGGGTCGCTATGAGTCGGGTCCGGCTCGGTGGCACATAACAACAGTCGGGTCCGGCTCGGTGGCACATAACAACAATGACAACAACAACAACAAGCTGTAATCTTTTTGGAAACAGATCGACAGGTCATTCTCCTGCAGAGCCACTGAGTAGGTTAGAACCACTAGCCTGTCAACACTATACCAGCGAGCCACAAATTAATTCACACAATCTACTTGGTCCTGCCTAGGCCCTTGGATCAAAGCTCAGTATATCCCATTCCAAATGTTTCATCTAAGTACCACTGAATTACTGGTGTTAGAAAATCAAAGCTGTGTGTACTTGGTTGGTGTTGTTGCCGGCCTGCTGGGTGGGCCTATGAACTCTAGCGAGCCTCGAGGTGTTTAGATATAATCGCCTGGGACATAGACATAGTTGCCTGGGACAAAATGGTCATCATGGGGTCTGCCTGGGTCTAAGCAAGAAAACTCTTGTACCAGCATCCAGTTGTGAAATCTGTGGAATCCCCATTCACGTGGCTGCTGGACCTAGGTGCTGCACCTATAGAGCAAAGCAGCAGCCACAAGGTGGGCGCAAGGCCAGCACTGTGCGTGCCAGCAGAGCAGAGGCAAAGACTGGGCTAGAAAGGCAAATCTTCCTTTTTATAAAAGTGTCTGACACGCCAGGTCTGATGCTGACTCCTTGCAGTAAAGAACATCGGATGTTACCAGAATCAGGCTGCCTACGGGCCAATGTGACCATAACTTTCAGTGCCTCAGTTTCCCCTGGAGCAAAATAATAAATGAGTATGATTCTTCCTGGGGATGCAGTGAGGATTGATGAGATAATGTTTGTAAAGTACCTTGAGGAGAGTTCCTCAGAGAGCTTTTGAAAGGCAAGGCCAATCATTAACATCCATGCAGAACAGGCTTCATTTAAAGTATAACACACCAAACACAGGCTCTTAAACATTGCACTCCCAAGCCCAAACAGCAAGCTCACTCCAGATGCAGACAAATTGATTTAAAAAAAAAAAAAAAAATCGTTTCTGATCATCAGGCATGGCATTCATTGGGAAGTCTCTGTTTTCTTTGACAGAAAGGTTGTAACCAGCAAGGTTTCTTCCCTGGCTGACAGCCATTTTCATAAAGCCATGTATTTTTTTCAGAGCAGTCTTTGGTGACATAACAACCCAGACATATGGTGTCATTATTCAGCCGACACAAATTTGACACTTAAGTGAATTTATTATATTTTGCTTTGCTTCTGGTGCCTGAAAGGCTTTGCCACTGTCTCTTCATAGAGCTTGTCACAGATGTTGATGTATTTTCCTCTTCCACGGCCAGGTTTTACTGTGGAAACTGATACAACTTCACGATAGAATTTCTAGATGAATTATTCACGGATTGCATGCTTTCTGCACGCAGGGGCTTGGGAGAAATCCATACTATTCAATAAATGGTCTTTCTAATCCTCTTTAACAAAGCATTCTCTCCTGGTTTAAACTGTTTCTATTATCGTCTTTGTAATTCTAATGTTTTGGATAAAGTATTTCATAGTTGATAGCTTGGTTAAAACATTCACAATATTTCACATTAATGGGAAGCAAAATTGCCCAGGCACTATGATGAAACTGATCCATTCTAGGGACAATAAACCATATGGGCCAAATTCTCATCAGCTCAACTTTTGCTCACTTGGAAAGAAAAAAAAAATCTGAAATGCTGTAGTCAATTCCACTTCCAGTGATTTATTGAGTAATTCCTGAAATATCTCAATATTTGTTGTTTTAGACAGAACAGGCCTTCCTAATGCTAATACCATCTGTAGAGATGAGTTTTTAATTGAAAAGAATTTTTAACTTGATGGAAAAGAGTCAGATGAACTCATCACTGGCCTCTGAGAAAAGATTAATGAAACAAAAACATATCAAGCTTCTTTAATACCTGGAGAAGCCATAAGGATGCCTCCAGTGACATTATGGGCTCTAGTACACAGGAGTGAATAACCTTGACATGACACTATAAGCCCATTGAAGAATTAAGAACTATAATTACAGTTTTTGAAGCCTACCAACCTCTTGACCTATAAGATTTAAGACCTTGCTTCAGGGCCATTTCTTGACCTAGTTTTTTGTTTTGTTTTGTAGTTGTGGGTTTTTTTATTTGCTTGTTTTATTTATTTATTTTTTTTAATTCCCAACAGAAATAATTTTTCACCTTTATTCTATTAAATTCCAAATGTTGGTTCTTTTTTAAAATCTTTGCCTATTTTTAATATGCTTCATTAAATGTTGAGAAGTACAGATTTTTAAATAAGAAGTTTCTTCTTTGAGAAACTGCTTTCCATTCAGAGAGCACAGACATCCTGAATGGTTCCTGGAACAGATGGCAAAAGAATTGCACAAAAGCACAAAGGAAGATGAAATTCTAGCTAATGATTATTATTATTTGAGCAAATGCAGGCTAAGTGCATTAGATTTCGTTTACTGAGCTTTGAGGCCCATCCATACATAGCTTCCACTATTTGTTGTCTATGGCACAACTCTTCCCAGCTTCTCAAAACAACCTTAGAGTCATCTTTAGCTTTAACTTCTCACATCCCACGTCCACTCCCCAACTTTTAACAGTTCTTTCTTTCTTTGAATTATGTCTTTTAGTCAACACTCTCAGTTTTTCTCCACCCTACTCCAAGCACCAACTGTCTTTACCCAGATATCCATTAATTCTATCCCATCTAGTCTTCTAGAAATTTTCCTCATTCAAATCCACTCTGTATATCATAACAAAGATCATCTTTCTCACATTTTATTTTTATTATATCTCTTCCTACTTAATAACCTATAATCATTTTCTATTATTTTGTGAAAGCTATTTTATTTAATATGTATTATATATAAATAAGTATATTGATATGCCAGGCTTCTTCTAAGCACTTCATAAACTATGGGCTCATTTAAATTTCATAACCACTATGACATAGGAACTATCATTTCTTCCTTTTAATAAATGAAGCCACTAAGGAACAGAGAGGTTAAATAAATTTCCCAAAGTCACACAGCCAGAAAGGGATGAAGTCAAAATTCTGCTTTTAACCAATATACTATGCTGCCTTACAAATGCTTATGAATAACTAAACAGGTGCCATAGAGTCTTTTCCAAGTCATGGCACCCCTATGTATGTCAGAGTAGAACAGTGCTCCTTGGGGCTTTTAATGGCTGAATTTTGAAGTAGACTGCCATGCCTTTCTTCTGAGGCACCTCTGGGTGGACTCAAACCC
This sequence comes from Orycteropus afer afer, assembly GCF_000298275.1. Lineage (NCBI taxonomy): Eukaryota > Metazoa > Chordata > Mammalia > Tubulidentata > Orycteropodidae > Orycteropus > Orycteropus afer. Next base: position 2,745,541 of record NW_006921768.1, read on the forward strand.
CCAACTTTTCAGTTAATAGCTGAGTGCATTAACCATTTGCACCACCCAGGGACTCCCAGCACATAATGTTTCAGTTTTTTAAACTGATTTTATTTATTTCTCATTTGACCTAACCCTTCAGTCAGATGCTGTTCATCCCTAAATCTATCTAATTTTATCTGTTTTAGTAAAAGGACCCTCATTTAAGTGGGCCAGTCTCCTTATTTATACATATTTCCACCCCTTGCACTTTCATCTGTGATGTTTTTCTGCTCTGGGCTGCCTTCCCATTTTTCTCTCTTTGACATGCATATATCAAGTAATATAAATTGTAAATACTTATAATTGTAATATATATACTTCTTGCAGGATGTAACTGAGTTCCTCAAAGTTGGCTTTTCTGACTGCACTCGAGTCTCTTCTCTTCTTTGCCCTCAGCGTGTGTGTGCACATGCAACCCAGCTTGGCTTCACTTTCCTTCAAGATCTCCTCAGACACTCGTTTTTCTCTGAAGTCTCCCGTTTCTGTAAGGGTCTCCCTCTCTCACAGGCAGAAATTGTAGCTATGCCAACAGTGCTCTCACAACAAAGCAGGTAGTTAGTTGGTTCATCCCTTTATTATTACCTATATCACCCTATGTTGGGATCACTTCTGTCTATCTCCCCCCACGCCACTGGATTATGAGCTCTTCAAAGGCAGGCACTGCAAAAGCTCCAGCCTACATCTTAGCATAGTTGGGAGTTAGTATGTAGTTTTTAATACATTAACGAGTAGTTCCATTTTGGTTTCTACTTGTGTGCATGTACACACACACTTGTGTGCATCGGTTTTATTATCGAGCAATATTGTAAATTCAATGAAGACAGATTTGCTTCTGCTTTCCCTACATTTCTCATCAAATCAAATACATGGCTTTACCATCAATCCTCCCTAAATGCCTGCTATATGAATGGGTGAATTATTAAAATTACCCCAGGAAATGAAGATCTTTCACTAGAATTGCCAAGTGTTAAAAATGGCACTACTCAAAAATATATAGTCAACCACACATTAGAAAGTACTAAGAATAACTCAATATTTCTTGCATGGGACAGTTGCATTTTCTTCTGAGAATCCATATGTTAAAGTTTCTCTATTTCCCACATGAGCACTTAAATCCAGAACTCACAGTGTACCTGGCTTCAAACCAAATACATTAGTTACTTTGGAATTACAGAATTAATAGTCATTCTCCCACTTGCAGATCTGCCTCAAATAAAACTGTATTTCATTTGGATTAAGAGTTATAATTCATAAACTCAGCCACAGCAAACTACAAAAACAACTCTGTAGCTTATATCCCATATGCATGCTTCTGAAAAATTTTCACAACTACAATGATTAGCTTATTATAAATGAAGATCTCTTCTTTATATAGAGAGAGATTAGATGTAGAAATAAGCATTTTACTTATACCAATAACTAAAATTTTATAGTGATATTATAATATATAGCACAAAGTTCAGGCTACCTGGGTGGCACAAACACTTAAGCACTCAGCCACTAAATGAAAAGCTGGTGGTTTGAGCCCACTTGGAGGTGCGTTGGAAGAAAGGCCTGGTGATCTCCTTCTGAAAGGTCATGGCCGTTGAAAACTCTATGAAACACTGTTCTACTCTGACACACATGTGGTCACCATGAGGATGAATTGACTTGACAGCAACTGGAATTTTAGGCCAAAGGCCAGAAACATGAACAAATTCAGGAAACCATTTTGACAATTCAAAGGTAATAGCCAGATACTTTGGAATAGAGCCATAATAATACAGTTATCAAATGACTTATACCTTTTAACAAGAGAACTAAACAATGGAGCCATTAGAAGTTATTTTATAAATATGCAACTGCCTTATAAGACACTAAAAATAGAAAAGTGGAGAGAGTTAATGTTTAAAGCACACAGAGAAGCTCAGCCTTCAGCAATGTGGCATAACAAGGATTAAAAAAAAACACAGAAGCTGACAGACCACACTCTGGATAGGAGAAAAGGAGAGGAAAAGGATTGTTTTCTCAATAACTCTTATGACAACTTGTTGTTAGCTGTCATGGAGTATATCCCAACTCATGGGGACCCTATGTGCAGAGTAGAATGTCTCCATAAGGTTTCAAAGGCTTTGAGCTTTCAGAAGCAAATCACCAGGCTAGTCTTCTGAAGCACCTCTGGGTTCGAATCACCAGTCTTTCAGCTAGTAATCTGACGCTTAACCCTTTGCACCACATAAAACCAAAACAAAACAAACCCATTGCCATCAAGTCGATTTTGACTCATAGTGACTCCACAGGATAAAACAGAACTGCCGTATGGATTTTCCAAGGCTATAAATCTTTACAGAAACAGATTGCTCTGCATAGAGGCTGATGGGTTTGAATCACCAATCTTTTGGTTAGCAGCCCAGTGCTGTAAACACAGCACCACCCAAACTCCTTTTCACCACCTAAGGACTATCTTAAAGTCAAATGCATTAAAATCAGAAGCATTGTAAAAGGAGGCCTTTTACAGCAGCTGCCCGTGTGAAGCAAGTCATTTCATATTTATACATTATGGAGAATACTATTGACTTCTCACTTCTTTTAGTCACGCATGTTCGTACAGAATGTGAGGGTCTCCAGTGCCTTCTAGATGGAGGAAGACAATACAGAAGCAAATATTAATATCTCAATACGTGGTTAAATTGAAGACCTGGATTTGATTTCTATGGTTTTGACTTTAGGGATTGTTTCAACATTTTATTTAAATCAAAACTAATGGCTCCTAAACCAAACCAAACCAACTCACTGCCGTTGAGTCGGATCCGACTCATAGTGACCCCTCCATGGGTTTCCAGGGTGGTATCCCTGCAGAAGTAGATTGCCCAACCTTCCTTCCAAGGAGTGGCTGGTGGGTTTGAACTGCCAGGCTTCTGGTTAGCAGTCTAACGCCTTAGGCACTATACCACCAGAGCTCCTTAATGGCTTCTATACCAAAACAAACCAAACTCACTGCCATGGAGGCTGATCTGAGTCACAACGACACCTCCTTGGGTTTCCAAGGCGGTATCACTATGGAAGCAGATTGCCCAATCTTCCTTCTGAGGAGTGGCTGGTGGGTTTGAACCACCAACCTTCTGGTTAGTAGCCAAATGCTACACCATTTTAAAATAAATTCTTCCAATATGCAGATGAGTAGGTTCTCTATATAAATGAATTGCCATTTATAAAAGGATTGTAAGGATCATCATGCATGCACTCATCTATGGAAGACCTATTGTGTAATAATAGGCCCAGGGTAGGGGCTGTGGGTACAGATAATAGCTAGACGGGATCCCTGACCTCAAGAAGTTCACAAGCCTGATGAGATTTCCAAAAAGATAAGATACTTGCCTCAAATTCAGTATGTGCAGAACCCAGAGAACGTGTCTAACTCAATGTAAAGAACCTGGAAAGGCTTCAGGAAAAGCTGACCTTGGTCTGAGCCTTGCACAAAAAGAGGATAACTTCGTCTATGTGGAAATCATCTAATACTACATACATCTGGTCTTTTTAGAGGTCCAATAAAATAGATATACAGGAGTGTTTCTAGAAAATATGACTTAATAGGAATTAAGATCCAATTTAGTTGTAAGTATGTGTTTTAATGCAACAATCATATAAACTCTCTACTAGGTCTAACACTGCACCAGGGCATTGTAGAGTGTACAAATGAGGAATAACATACAGCCTTTTCCTTAAGCAAGTCTATAATTTAGTTAGGTGCTCTGGTAGCATAGTAGCTAAAGCACTTGACTGCCAACCAGAAGGCTGGCGGTTCAAACCCACTCCTCGGAAGGAAGGTTGGGCAATCCTACTTCCGTAGTGATACTGCCTCGGAAACCCAAGGAGGGGTCGCTATGAGTCGGGGCCGACTTGCCGGCACATAACAACAACAACAACAACATAATTTAGTTAGTAAAAATCCCACACACAACTGTTAGATATTGAGATAGGGCATTATTTGGTTAAGTGCTAAGATCTCTAGTTTTTCCAAAGCCTGGTATGAATGAATCACTTTCTATTCTTACCCAATCTTCTTTGCCACAGTTTTGCCTGTTAATGATGTGTTTGCACAAGAGACAATACCCATGTATAATTCTTGTAAAGTTTTTCCATTTGTTTGTGTATGGATAAACCAAACATCAAGAACAATGCAATTACCCTAATAGATGTACATAGCAAGAGACCAAACATGAGTTCACATTTCTCCATATTTGTGATAAATACCATGTAGTCATGCTTCATAAAGAAACAGAACTCCTATTTGAGGCCTCTCTCAGGACCAAAAAGTCATCTTCTTAGCTTTTACACAAAGATAGATAGGAGGCTAAGTCAAGATAACCAACCATGATTTGAAGACTTGTCAAATTAAGGGGTTTGTTTACAATTTAGTTACATAGCTGTTCCTTTCCTTAATCATATTTGCTGGAAACTGAGAAAATACTATTGGTACATTGTACAATTCAGTGAGGCCATTTCACTAAAAAGTAAATATTGAATGCTTAGGGTCTTTTACTCCTGCCTCCAACTGGGACGTAACAGTTTTTTCTAAGAAAAAACTTACAGATCATCAGATCATTAAGTTGTAAAGTTACATGAGTATAGGCCTGAATTAAGGTTCTACCTCTACTTGCTGCTCACTTTGTTGATTTGCTTGACTTCTACAAGCCTTTGTTTTGCCGATAAAAAATAAAACCAAATCTATTGCCATTGAGTCTATTCTGACTCATGGCAGTTCTATTTGGAATGGGATTCCATGGGTTCCAAGGTAGAACTGCACTCCATAGGGTTTTTAATGGCTCTGATCTTTCAGAAGTAAGATCTTTCATGCAAGCACCTCTGCATGAATTTGAAAGGCCAACCTTTTGGTCAGTAGCAAAGCCCTTAACCATTTGTACTACCTAGGAACTCCTTTGTTATCCATAAGATGGGTATAATAATGCCTACTGAATCATTTCAGTTGAGACATTACAGACTGATGACAGATTGGATAGAAGGGACAACATACAACTCTGAGAATGGGTAAAGTTCCTGATTTGAAAAGGCAATCTTAGTAGAAATGAGGTAGCCACACAGAGAATAAATGGATACACAGCTGCCTGAAACACTACCTATACAAAAGATAACTTCAACGGCATTTACAGCCTCAACTGTTCCTGTACCACCCTTTCAGACTTGGCCTCACATCAGCTATCAGGAAGAAAATCTGTGCATTTCTATTTAAATGAATGTTTATATTCTCAAACACATAATGGCCATTCAATAAATGGCAACCATTATTTTATTCACTACCAAATAGTGCATTCTTTGCTTTTATTTTCAGAAATATGAAATGATTATAGTAGGCAACATCTACTTTTCTTGTCAATACATGAACTTAGAGGAGTGCAAGTGGGAGTACAAGTCACAAAACACTGTTTCTTCTTTAGTTTCATACTATCTCTCCCCTAGTTCTATTTCCCACCTACCATTTCTGGGAATCCCTATTAGCTATCTTCATTAAGCTCACAGTCTTCCTCCCAGGTACTATATGACATCCTCACCTTTTCTTCTTCTACTGTTTGGATGGAGTCCCTAGATGGTGCAAATGTTTAATACATGTCCATTAACCAAAAGGTTGGCAGTTCAAGTCCAACCAGAGTACCTAGTAAGAAATGTCTGATGATTTACTTTCATAACATCAGCATTGAAAACCCTATGGAGCATAATTCTGCTCTGACACACATGGAGTCTCCATGAATCAGAATCAACTCCATGGCAACTGGTTACTGGTCCTTCTGGGTTGAGTGATACCTCCTACATGCTTGAGACTGTCAGTTCTCCAAAGTCACTACAGCCTCTCCAGCTGTCCATGCCCCAATCACATACTGCATCAAAGCTGCATCTTGCCAAATTTGTAGCTCAAATGTTCAATATGCCGCCCCTATGCCACAGGTCTCTCCTATTGAAGTGGAGAGAAGACTTCTTCTGAAGGCCTTTGCACATGTCTGAGCATGTGACTGGAGCCTCCTGGAGTTGTGCTCTGCACGCAGTCCTCACAGGGGTATACAGAGGCCTGTTTCCTCCCACACTCTGCTACCCAGGTCATGAAAGTGTTGCCTCCTTCTCTCTATTGTCTTAGACACATCAGTGAAAAAGGCTCTCTTATTTATTCTTTTCACTTTAAGTCTTCTCTGCTGGGATCTGGTGCAATCCTCAAGGAAAGTAGGAAAGGCACATAGAAAACAAACATGAGCAGCACACATGCAAAACTGCTCCTCCTCTTTGATATAGGACTTTTTTCCTCAGCCCTTCCTCTGCCTTAGGATGACTCATTCCTTCTCAAGAGGCTGCCTGGATCCCAGAGAAGCACATGACAAGTCTCAGATATGCTTGAACCTCAGAGTCTATAGTTTGAGTTCAAGCTGAGGTCCTAACTGTAGTCATAAACTAAAGATTTATAACTTACAGCTTCTTGATAAATTGTTTTAATATGAAACTCAGTGTTTGGAAATGGAAGAGTATTTTATGTTCCTAAAATTCTATTTACTCATTCTCCTCTCACCTAGAAAGTATGCACTCACCAGCTTATAGACCTAAACTTAGCCCATCTTCTATTCTCTTCACCCACACCAAAATTAAGACATATAACACTGATCTAAGACCTGTGTCACCGAAATGCCCTTATTCTACAAATGTGTTCAATTTAAACAGCTCTTGCCTACACAGAATTTTTGCTTAGATTCTCTATGAGGAAAAGCTATCTGCTGATCAACTGATAAAACATGCCAGTTGTATTTATTTTTATTAATAAAATAACTCATGGAGAAGAGGTGTTGAGATACATGGCAATCTATTTTGTATATTAACTTCAAGGCTACTTTGTAATATATGTTAAAATTGTCTCTATATTACCTTGAAACTTTCATATTCAGAAGGCTGTTGGCAAGATGCAGGAAATGAAGTGAGAAACTTGCAATGGTGAAAGAATGCATTCCAGCATTTTTTTTTTAAGTCAAGAAGGCAATATTTTCTTTCTAAATTAATAATTTAATATATAAGCATTGTTGCACTATGTCTCCCTGTACACACAAACCAGAACTCCTAAAAAGAGGAAAAACTCTGAAATACTCCCACTTGTTTACATGTGTACCTCTTTAACAATTTTAGCTGGTTTCCAGAAGGAGTGACTTCATTAATCATTACTTCACTCATGTAATTTATTTTTCATGCTGCTCCAGTGAATTCTCCAGTTGTCTTTAATCTTTCCCAGTATCTTCGGAGATTTCTGTAACTAGGCCTTATCTCCCAGTCTGTTTTGTTACACTCCCTGTCAGACACAAAACAGAACACCATCTGAGTGATTTCAACAGCTGAGAGAACTACCTGGTGAGAGCATATGTGAGGCAAAAGTGGAAATAACTAAATAAGTTATGAATCTTTAGTTTATGACTATAGTTAATGAATGGAGAAACTCTCTTTTGAGACTATTTAACATGCTTTCTGTAAATTTAGAAGGTGCACTGGTGGCACAGTGGTTAAGACATTCAGTAGCTAACCAAAACGTCTAGCCAAACCCACCGGCTGCTCTGTGGGAGAAAAATGAGGCAATCTGCTTCTGTAAAGACTGACAGCCTTGGAAACCCTGTGGAGCAGCTCTACTCTGTCTTATGGGTTGCTATGAGTTGGAATCAAGTCGATGGCAGTGGTTTGGTTTTGTTTTCTATAAGTTTAAGTGTATTTGGAACAGATAAAAATCTATGTATGTGACACAAATATGGGAAAAAGACTTCAAACAAATGACTACTAAAGGTATAAGCACACATCCTGCTGGAACTGACAATATTTTCCAATTTGACTCATTCTTGATGAGTTTTGCCATGAATTTTAACAAATTCTTTCAACTTGCATTTTTCAGGGGTTTTTCTTTTCTCTCTCTCTCTCTCTCTTTTTTTTTTAATTAAATCTTTTCACACATAGGTAATAGCCTTGGAATCAGATAGTTAAAATTATGTGTAAGCTTACGTCATTTTGAATTAACTGTATCTTTCAGGTCTGCTAGAGTCCCTTTTATTGTCAAAAGTAATAATTTAGGTCAAAAGCAATGTTGTTTATATATTTTATTTTTTTTCTATATCATATATGGGAACTCTGGTAGCATAGTGGCTAAGGCACTTGACTGCTAACCAGAAGCCTGGAGGTTTAAACCCACCAGCCACTCCTCAGAAGGAAGCTGGGCCAATCTACTTCTGTAGTGATACTGCCTAGGAAATCCAAGGAGGGGTTGCTATGAGTCAGGTCTGACTTGACGCATAACAACAACAATAACAATATCATATATATTAAAGAGGAGTCCCTGTGTGTCACAAATGGTTAAGCACCGGACCACTAGCCAATAGGTTGGCAATTCATACCCACCAGAGGTGCTTAGAAAGTGAGGCCTAATGATCAGCTTCCCAAAAGTCACAGCCTTGAAAACCCTATGGAGCAGTTCTACTCTGCACACATGGTCAGGATCAACTTGATGGCAAGTAACAATTCTTTTTTGTACAGTGACTTTGTTTATTCCTTTCATCTTCTTTTGATGCTTCCTGTATCATTCAATAATTTTGCCCAGAGAATCCTTCAACATTGCAGTTGAGGCTAGCATTTTTTCTTCAGTTCTTTCAGCTTGAGAAATGTCAAGAATGTTCTTCTCTTTTGGTTTTCTAACTCCAGGTCTTTGCAAATTTCATTGTAATACTTTACTTTGTCTTCTTGAGCTGCCCTTGAAAATCTTCTGTTTAGCTCTTTTATTTCATCACTTCTTCCATTTGCTTTAGCTACTCTCCATTCAAGGACAAGTTTCAGAGTCTCTTCTAGCATCCATTTTGGTCTTTCTTCCTTTCCTGTCTTTTTAATGACCTTTTGCTTTCTTCATGGATGATGTTCTTAATGTCATCCCACAACTCCTCTGGTATTTGGTCCTTAGTGTTCAGTGTATCAAGTCTATTCTTCAGATGGTCTATAAATTCTGGTGGAATATAATCAAGGCCATATTTTGGCTCTCGTGGACTTGTTTTAATTTTCTTCAGCTTCAATTTGAACTTGCATATGACCAATTGATGGTCTGTTCTACAGTCATCTCCTGAACTTGTTTTGACTGATGATATTAAGCTTCTCCATAGCCTCTTTCCAGAGATGTAGTTGATTTGATTTGTTTACAGACACATGTTTTATGTTGTTGAGAAAAGGTATTTGCAATGAATAAGTCATTGGTTTTGCAAAATTCTATCATGTGATCTCCAAGGTCATTTCTATCACCGGGGCCATATTTTCCAACTATGGATACTTCTCTGTTTCCAACTTTTTCATTCCAATCATCAGCTATTATCAATAAATCTTGATTGCATATTTGGTCAAGTTCAGACTGCAGAAGTTGATAAAAATCTTAAATTTCTTCTTTGGCATTAGAAGTTGGTCCATAAGCTTGAATATATATATTGAATATATATTCAATGAATATATATTGAATATTGAATAGTCATATTAACTGCTCTTCCTTGTTATTATATCACTAACAGTGATACATCTTGAAATATTCTTTTTGGCAATGAGTGTGACGTCCTTCCTCTTCAATTTGTCATTTCCAGCATAGTAGACCATATGACTGTCCAATTCAAAATGGCAAATACCAGTCCATTTTAGCTCACTAATGCCTAGATATTGATCTTTATGCATTCCATTTAACTTCTGACAACTTCCAATTTTCCTAGATGCATACTTCACACATTCCACATTCTGATTATTAATGGATGTTTTCAGCTGTTCTTTTGAGTTGTGCTGTGTCAGCAAATGAAGATCCAAAAAACTTTACTCCATCCATGTCATTAAGGTTGACACTACTTTTAGGGGGCAGCTCTTTCCCAGTTGTATTCTGAATGCCTTTCAACCTGTCTGGCTCATCTTCTAGCACTATATCAGACAATGTTACACTGCTATTCATAAGGTTTCAGTGACCAATTTTTTCAGAAGTAGACCACCAGGTCCTTCTTCCTAGTTTGTCTCAGTCTGGAAACTCTGCTACAATCTGTCCACCACGGGTGATCCTGCTGGTATTTGAAATACCCATGGCATAGCTTCCAGCATCACAGCAACACACAAGTCACCACAGTATAACAAACTGACAGACAAGTGGTGATATTTTAATACAGCGGTTCAAACCCACCAGCCACTCTGTGCTAGAAAGATAAGGCAGTCTACTTCCATAAAGATTTATAGCCTTGGAAAACCCTGTAGGGAAGTTCTATTCTGTACTATAGGGTTGCTATGAGTCAGAATAAACTCAATGGCAGTAGGTTTGATTTGGTTGATAGAAAAATAAATAAGTGAACAGTGCTGATTACCAAGCACCATTCTAAGCACTTAATGTTCATTCAATCACTTAATCTTTACAGTCATCCTGAGACAGGGACTATTATTATCCACATCTTACAGATAAGTAAACTAATGTATAGAGAAGTTAAGTAATCTATCCAAGGGCACACAGCTTTGTAAGGGGTAGCACTCAGTTTCCAACCCAGGCTGTTTGGGTCCAGAGCCCATGTTCCTAAGCACTGTACTCTACAATATACCATGTAAGTGGCTCTGAAAGGCCCTGACTAGCACTATCCCTTCATGTTTTACCTGATCCTAAGGCAGGGTACTCTCATAGTCCAGGAATTTATACTTTGATGGGTGTGGCTAATGACAGATGATGTTAGTGACTCCACTTGAACCAGGACTTGATCATTGCTGGGCACCATTTCTAGATTCTGAGGTTAAGTTGATCCCAAAGTAGTATTTGAACAAACAAGACTGGTAACATCCATGGTAGTCATACTCTGACTCAGTTCTTTTTTCCTTAAGCTCCCTGTGCTGTCTCACTGGAGGCTGTGACATCAATGTAAGCATTTATTACTCATTGGCTTATTTTCCCTCCAACCCAGGAAGTTAATATAATTACCACTAGTTCAACTGTGTTGTTTCATTTTTATTGTTGTTGTTAGGTGTTGTCAAGTCAGCTGTGACTCATAGTGATGCTATGCACAACAGAACGAAACACTGCCCAGTGCTGTGGCAGCCTCACAATACTTGCTATACCTGAGCCCATTGTTGTAGCCACTGTGTCAATCCATTCCTTGAGGGTCTTCCCCTTTTTTGCTGACCCTCCACTTTCCAAGCATGATATCCTTCTCTAGGGAATGGTCCCTTCTAACAACATGACCCAAGTAGGTGAGATAAAGCCTGGCCATTATTGCCTCCAAAGACATTGTGGCTGCACTTCTTCCAGGACAGATTTGTTCATTCTTCTGGCAGTCCATGGTACTTTCAGTATTCTTTGCCAATACCACAACTCAAAAGTATTTTAATGAATAAATACATAGGAATTTTTAAATATGCTTACAATAGGTATTATTGACCAATAAGAAGTTATATTTGATTTATCATATATTTTTAAATAAAAATATACTATCTAAACCCACCAGTCACTCCTCGGAAGGAAGACTGGGCAATCTACTTCTGTAGTGATATTGCCTCATAAATTCAAGGAGGGGTCACTATAAGTCAGATCTGACTCCATGGCAGTGCGTTAGGTTTAGTTTTTTAAACTTAAATAATCTTCCTTTTACAGTTCATTCCCAAGGTGTGAAAAACATAACTTACCCTTTAGAAAATTCTCCAAATGTAGCCTGACACTTAGTCTTCTTTCTCATTTCTGTAAGGCAAAATAATTACAAACAGAACTTCAAGAAATCTCATATGCATCAGGAACTCAGTCTCTTTTTGGTATCAACTTGTTTAGAGACCATTCCCTTTGAGAAAATCTCATGGTTCTCTTGATACCAGCATCTTCAAACCTGTTTCTTCATAGAGACTACAATACTGTCATAGAATATGGCTTTGGACCACCATCGAAGCAAGCCTTTTAAAGAGTTCTAACATACCACTTATTCAATCTATATGCTGAGCAAATAATCCAAGAAGCTGGACTATATGAAGAAAAACATGGTATCAGGATTGGAGGAAGAATCATTAACAACCTGAGATATGCAGATGATACAACTTTGCTTGCTGAAAGTGAGGATGACTTAAGGCACCTACTGATGAAGGTTGAAGAATACAGTCTGCAGTGTGGATTACATCTCAACATAAAGAAAACAAAAATCCTCACAACTGGACCAATGAGCAGCATCACAATAAATGGAGAGAAGATAGAGGTTGTCAAGGAATTCACGTTGCTTGGTTCTACAATCGATGCCAACGGAAGCAGCAGTCAGGACATTAGATGACGTGTAGCATTGGGAAAGTCAACTGCGAAGGAACTGTTTCAAGTGCTGAGGAGCAAGGATATCTCATTGAGGACTAAGGTGCGCCTGACACAAGCCATGATATTTCCAATCGCCTGGTATGCATGTGAGAGCTGGACAATGAATAAGGAAGACCAAAGAAGAGTTGATGCTTTTGAGTTGTGGTGCTGGCGGAGAATGCTGAAAGTACCACGAACTGCTAAAAGAACTAACAGATCTGTCCTGGAGGAAGTGCAGCCAGAATGCTCCTTGGAAGTAAGAATGGCCAGACTTCATCTCACCTATTTTGGTCATGTTGTAAGAAGGGACCATTCCCTGGAGAAGGATGTCATGCTTGGTAGGGTGGAGGGTCAACGAAAGAGGGGGAGGCCTTCAATGAGATGGATTGATACGGTGGCTGCAATGATGGGATCAAGTATAGCAGGGATTGTGGGGCTGGCGCGGGATCGGGCAGTGTTTCGTTCTGCTGTGCATGGGGTCGCTATGAGTTGGAAACGACTCGACGGCACTTAACAACAACAACAACAACATATCCTGTGACTGACGAGGAGTCAAACTTCATATATCAAACAGTATTAAAAATAGAGCTATTTTTAGTTGGCATGTATCAAGAGATTTTTCTATGTTAATACCCTTTGACCAAGTATATCTACTTTGGGGAAATCAATCCTAGGGAAATAACCAGAAATAACAGAAAAAACTATATGTACAAAGACAGTAACCCAAAGACCTAAATGTCACCACACACAGGAATGGTTAATAAAATATCCCCTTGAAGGAATATTTGATAACTCTTAAAATTTGGTCATGAAAATTTTATTAAAAATTTTTTTTCTAATGCTAAATGGAAAGGTAAGAAAAAAATTATATGCATAACAGGGGGGAGTGTGCCCATGGCAATGTATAGGGTTTGTAGATAATGTTTCTACAAGTATATTTGTATGTTCTGTAAGAATTTCCAGGTATATAGTACAGCCGAAAAGGGACAAGGTTGTAGTCACTTCTTGGCCACAGCTAGTTACCTAGAAGGAGCAAGTAGTTTGACCTGTGGGCTAGGGCCCATGGTCACAAGAGACATCAAGCTCAAGTGGCATAACATACTACTCAAAAACTTTGTTCCACATCCTACTTTGGTGAGTAGCAACTGGGATTTTAAAAACTTGCAAACAGCCATCTAGATGCAGCAATGGGTCTCTCCTCATCCAGAGCAGAGAAGAATAAAGAAAACCAAAGACACATGGAAACAATTAGTCAAAGGAACTGGTACACCATGTGATCCTCAGCCTATGTGACTATGAGACCAGAAGAACTAGATGGTGCCCGGCTACCATTGTAAACCATTCAGAGGGGTCATCTATGTAGGGGATCCTGGATAGAGTGGGAGAACAATGTGGAACAAAACTCAAAATCATAAAAAAGAAAAAGAAAAGAAAAAAGGGACCAAGTTTGTTGGTCTGATAGAGCCTGATGGAACCCCTGAAACTATGACCCCTAGCTGCCCTTCAGGTCTGGAATTGAACCCATTCCTGTGGCTTCCAGCCAAACAAAAGACAGGCATATGAACTGAACATTTACATTAGGCAGATACGCTCCTTGGAGCGATCAATCATGGGAGAAGAGAAGGGCTGTGTATGCACAGGGACACAACTCAGCGGCAGGAGTGTGTGGGAGGGGAGGACACAGAAAAGAGGTAACTATGGAGAGGAAGTGGGAAGAGAGCTGTTGCATTGGGGGAAATTACAGTCAATGTCCTAAGACAAAGTATATATGTACTTCTGTAGGAAAGATGAAGTTGCTTTGTAAACTTTCACCCAAATCACAATAAATTTTTTTTTAATTATATGCATAAGTTAATCAGGAAATCTGCAGAATAAAAAGTAATAGACAAAAAGACACCAACTCTCAGAGAAAGTGATTTTGAGCCTAGCCTTAAAAGACTGGTAGGATCCAACAAAAAAGAGAAGAAATCAAATGTATTCTAATCATCTTTCATGTGGGAGATCCTGGTTCAATTCCCAGCTGATACACCTTATGCACAACCATTACCTATCTGTCAGTAGATGCGTATTGCTGTGTGAGTATTGCTGTGAGGTTGAATAGGTTTCAACAGAGCTTCCAGGCTAAGACAGACTACAGAGAAAGGCCTGTTGATCTACTTCCAAAAATCAGCCAATGAAAGTTCTGTGGATCACAACAGTCCAATCTGCAACTGATCATGAGATGGTGCAACACCCAGCAGTGTTTAGTTCTGTTGTGCAGGGGGTCACCATGAGTCAGAGATTGATTCTATAGCAGCTAAAATATGTCCCTTGCCAAAGGTCCCCTAGAACAGCATTTTCACACACTCTTACATAAAGTGGTAAACTAAAAAAAAAAAAAAAAAAAATCACTTCTGTGAAGTTGATTCCAACTCATAGCAACTCTATAGACAGAGTAGGACTGCCCTATAGGGTTTCCAAGGTTGTAATCTTCACAGAAGCAAACTTCTACATCTTTCTCCCACAGGACAACTGGTGGGTTCAGTGTGCCAATGTTCAGTTTGCAGCCAAGTGCTTAACCACTGCACCACCAGGGCTCCTTATATAAGATGGCACTCAGTAAGTATTTGGTAAGTTAATGAGTGCTGTCTACGTAAGTGTTCACTATTCCCAAAAAGTTTTTAACATATGAAATTGCTGACGTTTAACTATTTTGACCAATAAAAACATCAATTTCATACAGTTGAGTCGAATGGAGTCAACTAGGCTATACTACATGTAGTATACATGTAGCACAAGATCAGGATGAAATAATCTATACTTCCCAATAGTCAAGGAGGCATGGTGGTGCAGTGCTTAAAGTATTCAGCTGCTAACTGAAAAGTCAGAAGTTTGAACCCACCAGTCACTTTGCAGCAGAAAGATGTAGCAGTCTGCTTTCTGCAAAGATTTAAAATGTTGGAAACCCCATGGGACAGTTCTACTCTGTCCTATTGAGTCACTATGAGCTGGTAATCAAGTCAACAGTAATGGGCTTTTCTTTTAACCCCAACAGACACTCTCTGCCTGCCTTGCTCCTCACAGCAGCCAAATAACCAACATGGAGAAAAGCCAACTGGATATCTGACACTGTTGCTAAAAAATAAAAATACAACCTCTCGCCAATTTTTCCTCCATTTTGCTGTCATCATGTAGACATGTGTTAGGGTTTAAACAGGAAAAATGCATGCTTTTCAAGCTTTCTTTGTATTTCATTATGTTCTCTTAGGATAATAGACACTGATAAGTCAATTTCCTACACTTGGCCATCTAAAGAGAAAACCACCAGAATTATTTAAAAGATATAGCAGTTTTTCTGTTAGAAATAATCAGTGATTCCTTTTCAATATACTGAGAGCAATCAAGTTGTAGTCTTTCAATTTATTCCCTTTATAAATGCAGTAGGAATATTGAATGGGAGCTCTCTATTTTAGAAAGAAAGCAGTTTCATTTTCCATCCCTTCCCCATGAAAATCCCCTTTCCCACCCTAATAAAATTAAAGCCATCACCTTTGAGTCAATTCTGACTCATAGTGACCCTATATGACAGAGTAGAAATATCCCATAGCGTTTCCAAGGCTGTATAACCATTGTGTCACCAGGGCTCCTTCCAAAACAACTAACAAGCAAAAATCACAGGTAACCTTGGAGGGTTTAGGTGCATGGAGGAAGATGGGGGAATCAACCTAATGAGACCTGGAATAAATTCAAACCAGTCAACCAATATTTCCAATATATTTTAGCCAACTCTTGGCAATATTTTCCTGGCAAATATTCTTTGGCAAATAATCTCCTTTTTCTTTTTCTTTTTCTTTTTTTTTTTCAGTCCCTCAACTACAAAGAATAAATATAGTCTGTTAGTTTGTCATAGTGTGGTGACTTGCAAGTTGCTATGATGCTGCAAGCTATGCCACCAGTATTTCAAATATCCCCTCATGGAAAATGTTTCAGTGGGAGCTTCCAGACTAAGATAGATAGGAAGAATGGCCTTGCAATCTTCCTCCAAAAATTAGCCAATGAAAACCTCATGGATCACAACAGAACATTGACTTGCTTGCTTTGTACATGTCATCAGGAGGAATCCACTGCTGGAGGAGAACATCATGTTTGGTGCAGTAGAGGGCTAGTGAGACAAGATAGACTCTTGGCAAGATAGCTTGATACAATACCCACAATGATGAACTTGAACATGCTGGCCATTGTGAGCATGATGCACAGCCTGGCAACGTTTCATTTTATTGTACATATGGTTGCTGTGAGTCAAAGCCGACTTGATAATGGCTATGCACTCAATATCTCTAATTGACTCTGTGGAACTCCTACTTCTACCTTAACTTTTTCAGAGTTACATCTTACATAGGTTGTTAAAATTAGCATCCAGAAAAAGAGGAGTGCTCTCATTCACTTTTTAAAATTTGCAGGTACCAAGCTAGAAAAGTTTCCTATGAGAACTGTGGGAATAAAACAATTAATATAAGTTTACCTTGGCTTTATGATAAGTTTCCAAACTCAAAAGATAGAAGAACAAATATATCACATGATTAAATAAATTATTTAGCTAGTTTACCCCAGGGCAAGGTCTCAGAAATAAGTTTATAGTATATTCTCTCCTGTTTCATACTGAATTGACATAGGTTGATTGGTAAGTAGTTCTGATCTGATAGCATTTTCATAAGAGAATTCAGAAAAAAAAAAAGTCCCTAAAAATTATTCACTTCCAGAAAAAAGGAAGAAAGGGATAAATCCTGTAATATATACTTGCTTTCGGTGCCTAAATAAACAAAACAATGTAAAATCATTTGTATGAAAATAAATAAATCTAACTTTTGTCAGCATTTAATGTACATTTTTATGTTCCCGTTGGCCAAAGGCACATGCGAGCTTTAATATGGTTATCCATATAAGGAGACAAATAGAGCTTAAAACTATTCAGGAACTTACTTCATTCTTTTGTTATTTTAGTGGCTTTGTTTGGATGTAAGACTTGAGACAAAATGAAAAGTATACAATGACATTGAGATTATTGCAATTACCTTAAAGTTGCCTCTTTAAAGTCACCTTATGGTCTAATTGAAATTAACTTCATGATTTGTTTTTTAGCAAAAGAACTCTCTACATCTTGCCCAGTGTTTACATATGAACCTGATTCAAACCCGTTATTGTTGTTAGTTGGCATCGAGTTGATTCTGACTCATGGTGACCCCATGTGACCCCACATGTGCAGAGTAGAACTGCTCCATAAGGTTTTCAAGGCTGTGGTCTTTCAAAAGCAAATCCCCCAGCCCGTCTCCCAAGGAGTCCCTGGATGGGTTCGAACTGCCAACCTTTTAACTAGTAGTTGAGGACTTAACCATTTATTCCACCCAGGGACTCCAAAGCAGTCCTAGAAGATAATATTATCATTGTTATCTTAAATATAAAGAAATTGGGAGATTAAATAACTTGCCCAAAGTACACCTGTCGTGGGGGAGTCTGCATTTAAAACAGGAAACCTGGTTCCTGAGCCCCACTTGTAATTGTCAGCAGCAATTATTTTGAAGAATAAGGGATTACTTTGCTTGCTGTTTCTCTTTTCTTTTTGATCTCTCTAAAGTGTGTGTGAGGGGGTAAAGATGGAGAGTTTGCTTGAGACTCTTCTTGTACTTTCATTGATTTCTGTATGTATTACTTTCCAAATTAGCCAAATAAGACAAACCATCTAAGGGACTTGTTAAGAACACAGATTTAGGACCCTGCCCTCGACCTACAAACTCAGAATCCTCCAGGGAGGGGCCTGGGTGGTTGTGTTCTTAACAGGCCTTCACAATCAAGTAAAGTGAGCTATTACTACTATATGGTGTACTATGTTTGATCTTTCTTAAATACGTTTGGCTTTTCTTTTCCCTTCTCTTTACTGTAGGTGTCAGAGACCACTCAGAAAAGAAACTGCTAAACTGTACACTAGGAGCTCTGGTAGCATAGTGCCTAAGGCACTTGACTGCTAACTGGAAGGCTGGCGGTTCAAACCCACCAGCCACTCCTCGGAAGGAAGGTTGGGCAATCTACTTCCGTAGTGATACTGCCTTGGCAACCCAAAGAGGGGTCGCTATGAGTCAGGGCTGACTCGATGGCACATAACAACACAACAACAAACTGTACACTATACCTACTCCTCATTTATCGACTGTGTTATCTGACATTTCACATTTATTGCTGTTGTTGTAAAAAAGTCTATTATCTGACTATTTTGCACATGAATGATGTATGTCTGGCAGAACAAGGAAAAAGGTGAGAATCACACTGCCAGTGATGGTAAAGGTTATGTGTCCGCTTGGCTCGGCCATGCTTCTCAGTGGAGTAGCTTAGTAGCTATGTAATGATGCAGTCATCCTCCACATGTGATCTGATGTGGTCAACCTCCATTTTTGCATGACTCCAATTTTTGCATAACAACCTGTCTTTTGAACCTAACTATGAAGATAAGTGAGGAACAGGTGTAGTGATTTTATGTAATTAGGAAGTGGTTGCCTCTAAAATGCTGGTGAACATTTGGTAGCTAAAGAATTCCTGGCAGCCCTAAAACACAATTTAGCATTGTAGAGCTGAAATAACTTCTGTACTGTTCTCTAACAGGGCAGGATACAATTCCTCACTGTTGAGAACAGGCTGAATAGTCAGAGACCAGTGAATGCTGATCAAATGAGGCAGTTCCCTTCTGTTAAAAAAATAACTGAACAAGCTATAATATCCAGGGTTATGACAAATAAATTCTATTTAAAATGTAAAGTGATTGTGTAATTTCCTTCTTTTCACTTTTAAAAAACTATCTCAAAGCATAAAATTCATAACATATTTACTCAGATTGGGAAAGAGAGTGTGAAAGGAATTAAGCTGTTGCTTAAGAATTTTATTTATATTAAAATTGTCTTATTTGAATGAGAATTTGCATATATATCACTAAATATCCTCAAAAATAATCTTAAAAGTACCCGATATATGAGGATACATGCAGGTACAGTGTTAACAGGTCACATGTATTGTTTCATTTAGTTCTCACAGCACTCTCATGTGCTAGCCTCAGCATGTTATAGATGAGGACACTGGGGTTTAGAACACTGTGGTTACCTGCCTTAGGTTACACAGCTAGGATGTTTCAGAGCTGGAATTGAAACAAAGCGCAGCAATAAATCACTAAATAATACAATAGTGACCTTCACTCTAGATCTTCACAATAAATGCCTATATACCCATTAATAATACACAAGCATGTGTGCATAATATTTTGCAGCCGTGGAGCTTAAGGTCAAATCTATTTTATTTGTTAGGTTCTTTACATGGAAGAGACATATAGAACCATTATAAAAACCTATTATCAAAATATTGTACAAAAGTTTACTTGGACAAAGACACACAATAGGTGGGAAGAATGTGTCTGAGAGTTACCCAGCAAGTATATATAGTATTTGAATTGTTTCCATTTCAAAGATTTTACAGTTTGGTTTGGAAGGACAAGACATGCACAATTATCCATATAATATAAGAATGATAATAATTTATTCCTCCTTATTCAGAAAACACTATGAATAAGAAAAAGGAAATGGAAATAAATTGCTAATTTATAGAGAAAGTAAGCATAGTCTTAATACTACGGCATTACTATAACACTCTTCATTACATTACAGAAATTGGGACCTCATCCAAAAAGGGTCAATATTTTACCTATAAGGTGATTGATTCTACAGCATTAACCTCAAAGACATTGTTCTAATGAGACTTCAAAATACTGTGGATTTAGAATCCAAACCCTTTAAAAAATCACTTGGGAATCATTAAAAGATTTACTTGAGCTCTCTTCTCCCCCTACTCCCACCTGCTTTAAAAATTCCCTTTTAGCTTCAACTATGCATTTCCAGGATATTTTTAGGCTAAATTTTCATGTAGACTAATAATTTTATTGTTAAATTTTCAACTATGGGAAAATGGAGCACAAGCTTTATTCTAGGGCCTGATTAACCTACTGTTCAGGTTAAAGTTTTTTAAAGCTTTGTGTTTGCAAACAGCCTGAGACTATATTGTGAGGCTCCTTTGGTGAAAGTACTAGAAAGGCCATTAGAAGTGAAAACCATTCTTGTTACATTTCCAAGCAAATTCTCTTGAATGCTGGTTTCATCTATGAATAGAGGGTGTTACCTGCAGTATTCAGCTCTCAAGATCATGCAACAAGATGAATAAGAGAAAATGCAAACTGAACTGAGAAGAATAACATGAGAGATCATTACTGGAGTCTGAAAGTAAAATCCTTCTCTCCCTCAAATAGTCTAGGAAACTCAAGTGGCTTTACCCACTTTTATTCATCAGTATATCACAAGCGTGTCACTGCTCAAGATGCCATGTGTTGAGTCTGTCCTGCGACATTCTTAAGTCTGCAGAACAAATATAAATGGATACTTAGAGGGATTCCTGAGCTTGGTCCTATAGAAATACAAACGTGTTCTCCTGGTGATGATTTACACATAGACAAGGGATACCACACATTTCCTCCTAAGAAGGGTTAATCATATGCTATTAAAGACACACAAATGATCTAGTAGCCTGCATCACTCCACTATGAGGTTGCAGAGAGCTCACAAAGTCACATTTGGCAGTGCTGATTTAACACCTCATAAAAATCAAGCTCTTTAGAGGAGCCCTCTGGTCTTCAGGCTGGGGACATAAGGAGGAGTTTGAAATAGATCAATTAGCCACCTTTTTTTAAAAAAAAAAAATCTAAAAGCTTGTCCAGGGATTGATACAAACAGATTTTAAGATTTTAAAATGTTCAAAGAGAACTGCTAGTACTTTGCCAATGCACCAAGATGATTAGTGACTTTTCTCATTTTCTCAACAAACTACATTTAGTTCTAGATTTTTAAAAATATGCTTTACAAAATAATAGAGTGATATTTTCAAATGCTGGGGTTTTTTATATAAAAATTTAAAAATATACTCATCCTGAAAGTATAATAATAATTTTTTAATTAATATCCATGCTCTGTTAGCAATGTTATATTTTCAAAATAATTTTTATTATTGATTAAATAAAACAACTCTGAAGTATCAGCCATGTAAGCTCTACAGGAACTCTGAAACATAGTATTATGTTAAGAAATGATGCCTTCCACTTTGGATTACACTTTTGGCAAACCAAAACACTGAGCATCTCATTAGATTAATAAGTAAATAAAACCTACTCTTAAATGTAATTGGTAATATGAAAGTTTTTCTAAAAATGTTATTTCCTTGAGGATATCTTCCAGGGATCACATGAATAGAAAAACAGCTTAAATGTTTATTCCATTCAATCTAATATTTGGCTCTTTAGGAAAAGAAGTAATAGTAAATATGCAAAGCCATTGAATATTTTATATTAGAAGCATTATTAAAAAACAAGAAAAGAAAAGAATACCTTTATATCTCCCAAGTTCTCAGAACTTAAAAGCAAGTCTCATCCTAGCTCCTGGAACCATAAATGTCCTCCTACCACAGGACAACTCATTCAGTGACCCAAAACCAGCAAGAAGACAATGAGGTTGGTGGCAAAGTTAAAGAGGAGGGAGCCCTAGTCAGGGAGGCCAGAGCACATGGACTAATGGAAATCATGAAGGTCACAGCTGCCTATAGATGAACTGACTCTTTAATACTGTCATAAATCCTTCTAATTCCTCTCTCTCTCTCTCTCTCTCTCTCTCTCAACTCAGGAATATAACCCTAGCTTCTGCAAACAGGCTCTAGTCTCAACTTTACCAATAGTTAGCTGTACAGTGTATAGTGTGTACAAAGGCATTTGACTGTGTAGGTCATAACAAATTATGGATAACATTTGAAAAAAAGGGGGGGAAGGGAATTCCAAAAAACTTAATTATACTCATGCAGAACTTGTACAGAGACCAAGAGGCAAACAGAACAAGAAGATATTGAATGGTTTAAAATCAGGAAAAATGTATGTGTTAGAGTTGTATTCTTTCATCTTACTTATTCACTATGTATGCTGAGCAAATAATCTGAGAAGTTAGACTAGATGAAGAAAAACATGGCATCGGGATTGGAGAAAGACTTATTAACAACCTGGGATATGCAGATGATACAACCTCCTTGCTGAAACTGAAGAAGACTTGAAGTACTTAGTGATGAAAACGAAAGAGTACAGCCTTCAGTATGGATTACATCTGAATGTAAAGAAAACAAAAAACTTGACAACTGGACCAATAAGCAACTCATGAAAAACAGAAAAGGTTGAAGTTGTCAAGGATTTCATTTTACTTGGATCCACAATCAACACCCATGGAAGCAGTAGTCAACAAATCAAACAACATATTACATTGGGCAAATGTGCTGCAAAAGAACTCTTTGAAGTTCTGAAAAGCAAAGATATCACTTTGAAGACTAAGATGTGCATGACCTAAGATATAATATTTTCAATTACCTCATATACATGCAAAAGTTGGACAATGAATAAGGAATACTGAAGAAAAATTAATGCTTTTGAATTATGATATAGGTGAAGAATATTGAATATACCCTGGATTGCCAAAGGAAAGAATAAAAAGTACAGCCAGTAATGATCAGGTATGTCTAGACAAGGGGTAGCAAACCCATGACCATGTATAGGGTAAGCAGACAATGTTTCTACGTGCGTATTTGTATGTGCTGTAAGAATGTCCAGGTGTATAGCAGAGCTGACAAGGGGCAAGGTTGTGGTGGCTTCTTTGTGACAGCCAGCTACCTGGAGGGATCGAGTAGTTTGACCTGTGGGCTCAGGACCATGATCGGAGGGGCATCAGGCTAAATTGGCATAGCACACTATACAAAAACATTGCTCTACATCTTACTCTGGTGAGTAGCCAGTGGGATCTTAAAAGCTTGCATGCAGCCATCTATATGCAATGATGGGTCTCTCCTCATCCAGAGCAAAGAAGAATGAAGAAAACCAAAGACACATGGAAACAATTAGTCAAAGGGACTGGTAGACCATGTGGCTACAACTAACTGTCAACCACTCAAAGAGGGATTGGTGCAAGAAATCCTGGACACAGTGGGAGAACAATGTAGAACAAAACTCAAAATCATTAAAATAAATAAACAAAGACCAGATTTGCTGCTCTGATAGAGCCTGGTCAGATCCTTGAGACTATGGCCCCTAGCCACCCTTCAGGTCTGGAACTGAACTCACTTCTGTGGCTTCTAGCCAAAGAATAGACAGACACATGGAATGGACATTTACATCAGCTAGATACACTCCTTGGAGCAATCAATGATAGGAGAACAGAAGGGCAGTGTTTGCACAGGGAGACAGCTGGGGAGGGCGGTGCTAGAGTGCATGGGAGGGAAAGATACAGGGAAGAGGTAACTATGGGGAGGAAGCGGGAAGAGAGCTGTTACATTCTAGGGAATTGCAGTCAATGTCGTGAGATAAAAAGTATGAACTGCTATATGGAAAATGAATTTGCTCTGTAAACTTTCACCCAAATCACAATAAAAATTAAAATAAATAAATAAATAGATAGATACAGCCAGAATATAGAATGTTCAATGGAAGTAAGGATGGCAAGGCTTCGTCTCACATACTTTGGACAAGTTATCAGGAGGACCAATCTCTGGAGAGAGAGATCAAGCTTAGAAAAGTAGAGGGTCCACATAAAGGAGAAAGACCTCCAGTGAGATGGGTTGACACAGTGGCTGCAATAATGGGCTCAAGCATGGCAAGGATTGTGAGGATGTCTCAGGACCAGGCAGTGTTTTGCTCTGATGTACACAGGTTAACTATTAGTTGGAATCAACTCAATAGCACTTAATAACAACAACAACATAATGTTAGGCATGTTACCATCTCTTATTCTTAAAATTCCTTGTCTTTAAGAAGGGATAACCCATTCTTCCCACCTCTGACACACACGGCTGACTCAAAGTGCTCCGTATGCAAGATCTACTAAGGTGAGAGCTTCTAAATGGTGCTTTGGAAAAAGAGATTACTTAAAAAAAGAAAAAAAAAAAAAACCATAGAAAGAGAATGTGTATTTTTATATATTTACATAAGGAGTTCTGGTGGTGCAATGCCTAAGGCATTTGACCACTAAACAGAAGGTTGGCAGTTCAAACCCACCAGCAGCGCTGCAGAAGATGAGGCAATCTACTTCCATACAGATTTACCACTTTGGAAACCCAGTGGGGGTAACTGTGAGTCAGAATCAACTTGATGGCAGTGAGTTTGGTTTTTTTATTATAATTTACATATATATTTTTTTCTATATATAAAAAAAAATTAAAATTACATATATTCATTCCATGGGGAGTATCCTTTAGAGCAAGTACTAAATATTCGGGAATCTGTACTGGAATAAGAGAAAAAAAATGATAAAAATGAAAAATGTTAATGACTGAGCTATAAGGGAGGCCTCGTTTTGATTTCCTCAAGAGTCATAATACATTCTCTCAATGCTACTGGTCCAAACAGCTGAAAGAAGGATTACAGATTTCTTAGGTTAGGCCATATAAAAATTGCTGTTGTCTAACCATTTTGACATGTAATACTCATTTAAATAACCAAAAGCCCCAAACACAAGAATTAAATTAAATTAAGGATTAAAGATGAAATTTTGAGCTAATAATTTACTCTTCCATCACTAAGTAAATTAGTTATTTAAAGTTTTAAAAATGAACCAAACCAAAACCAAACTCACTGCCATCAAGTTGATTCAGACTCATAGTGATGCCCATTGGGTTTCCAAGGCTGTAAATCCTTCCAGAAGCAGATAGCCTCATCTTTCTTCCACGGAGCAGCTGGTGGGTTTGAACCATTGACCTTTAGGTTAACAGCCAAATGCCTTAACTACTACACCACTAGAGGTCCTTTAAAAGTGAACAGTAATGTTGAAAAACATTTTCAGTATGGTTATAGATTTCATTTCTGGTTTTTAGTGAGATCCATAATGACATTTTTGAGTTGTTCTTCTATAATAGAATTTCTTGTACTTTACTCTGCATGGTGTGAAATCACAGAGCACCTCTAAATTTCACTTGGAGTGTGTATATATATATATATATAT
>NW_006921768.1:2771053-2821842 GCF_000298275.1 Orycteropus afer afer
ATATATGTGTGTGTGTGTGTGTGTGTGTGTGTGTGTATGTATATATATAGGAGCTCTGGTGGCATAGTGTCTAAGGCACTTGACTGCTAATCAGAAGGTTCAAACCCACCAGCCACTCCTCAGAAAAAAAGTTGGGCAATCTACTTCCATAGAGATACTGTCTCAGAAACCCAAGGAGGGGTCACTATGAATCAGATCTGACTCAACGGCAGCGAGTTTGGGTTTTCTTTTGGATTTGGATATGTATTTGGATATGTATGTGTGTGTGTGTGTGTGTGTGTATACATATATAATCTCTATGGAACAGTATATAATATTTATACTGTTCAAATTATCACTGCTGCCAGGAGAGAGAGGTAGATCACACTTAGAATTATTAAAAATCATTTTTTTAAAAATCTCTTAGCTGGTGGTAAAACCACCACCACCACCAGTTACTGCTGAGTCAATTTTGACTCATGGAAAACCCATGTGTGTCAGAGCAGAATTGTGCTTCATATGGTTTTCAGTGGCTGATCAGTCAGAAGTAGATTGCTAGAAATTTCTTGCAAGGTGCTTCTGGATAAACTTGAACCTCTAAACTTTATGTCACCAGCCAAGCATGTTAGCTATTTGCACTACTCAGGTTCTAGTAGTGAAACAGGTTAATTAAAACTGTTTGTGTAATTAAGTGTTTTCTTGTGCTCAGGAAAATGTACAAGCAAACAGCTCCCATGCTTTTGATTATCCATTTCCTGTGTCAGTAGCATATTGTTCTCCCAATTCTGCACACCCAGGACATTCTGTGCATACTTTGTTCTATTATATCACTTGTCACACTAGTAATTTGTTTTCTTTTGTCTCTCTGCTGAACTGGAGGGTCCCTGATGCAGAATTAAGCCTTATCTATTTTTGTATCCCTGGCCCAGTCCCTGGTACATAGAAGATGCTGAATAATTTTGAATGGAAGGTATTAATTATTACAATGGAAATAAGACTTATTCCAAGATTTTTTAGATATAGTGTCAACAGGGCTTGGCAGACTATTCGAAGTAGCGAATAAAGAACAGGGAAAAGATAAGGATAACTCAGATTTCTAGCCTGATAAAGCACACACTATTACAGCATAGTCTGGAGACAGAGACATAGGGTGGAAAAATTTAGTTTGAAATATGAGTAGGCAGAACCACAATAAAAATGATTGGCAATGAGATACAAAAATTAGTCTGGTCCTTGGAGAAGATAAGACTATAAGGCATAGATTTTTGGTATCACCCATATAGAAGTTCATGTTCTGCAGACAGAAATTTGATCGTCCAGAGAGAAAGATGAGGATAAGAAGAGGAGAGGGCCAAGGACAAGAACTTATGGGAACACTTGTGTGCGGGAGTCAGGCTGCATAAGAGGAACAAATATGAAAGGCAGAAAGAACATAGAAGGCAGGAATGACATAGCCTAATGAACATGAGGGTTGGTTTGGGGGGGGTGATATCAAACACTATGGAGAAAGGAAGCAAAATAAAAAGACCCAGAGAAGATCATTGAAGTCAGCTTGTAGGGGAAGATTAGTGATTCTAAAGGAACTTATTTCAGTAGAATAGAGCAGGAAGACAAGAATTAAGGAATGAGAGTGGTTTTCAGAATTCAAGCTTAAAAGCAAAGATATACGAATGTGAACAGAATGTTCAAAAGCTAGGGCTGAGACAAGGCTTTTTTTCCATGAGAGAGACTTGGGTGGTAGACTTACCTTGTAGGGTTATTATAAAAATTAGGAAATAGATACAAAAAACTTAGGACACTATCTGGCAGCTAGTAAATTCTCATTAAAAATTAGCTGTTGTTACCATATCCTGTGCATCTCAGCAGTATTCCACACACAAAAATTAGACTTTCATGACGATCTTGGGTTCCACAGTCTCCTATTTGTGCAGCCCATCTTAACTAGAATCATGCTCATTGACAGATGTGATAGAACTGAATTATCATCACAGAACATGCATTTTAAATCGTCCTTTAGGAGCAACAAAGGATTTTCCCAGAGTTCTCCGAGAGTAGTCCTCCTGAAGCATGGCCAAAGAAGATGCTAAGTAGTGTCCTTGATAAAATGAGAAAGTAGGCAGTGTTAGAGATACAGCGTGTGGCCATGGAAATTTTTCTCCTTCAAACTGACCTAGACCATAGGGGGCCTGAACCTCGGCCTCATTAGCGCCATATTTCCAACCAGCTCAGCCAACCAAAGCAGGCACACGGCACCTTGCAGAATTTGAACCCTCTGAAAAAATTTCAGCTTGTCAAATCCCTGGAAAGAGTGTTAAAAACTACTGTACTTAACCGTTATTTCTGCTAGCCCAAGAATTATAGCAATGAGGTACTGAGAAATCTACTCCTGACCTGACTAACTTTATCTTAAGATTATACCTGATGCATGTTGGCATTCAATTAATGCCCTCTGTGTTGACTGAGCACTGAGGCTAAATTCCTAAACTGTATAATAAAAATAGTAACCTGCCTAAAGATCAAAATAACAGTAAGTAGAAGGTATGTCAGTATTTTATGTGTCTTTGCCTGGCCAGTTAAGAACCAGGTGTTCAGAGCTTTAACTATTATTATATATACGGTTCAAGACAGATTTTTTATGTATGCTTCCCTGAAGGTAAAGTACTTAGCCTTCTGAGTCAACTTTATAGCCCCTTTCTGCTTTCACCTTAATGGATAACATCCGTCCGCAAATTTGTAACATCAGTGAGTTCAAATAATGACTAGTGAGAATTCCATTCCTATTCCAAGGTTAAGACATTTTAAACTTCATTTCAGAGTATGGCTTAATCTAAAAGTTAATCAACCCTAACCTTAGAGATTTAGCAAAAACATAAAAGAATAGCTCTGAGACCAACCAGTGTTCTGCTAAAGACTCTAAGGGAAAGTGAAGAGGTTGATCTCTTTATTGAATCCAGCACAGAGAGGCAGTTACTCAACACACTTGCTGGTGAGAACCTCCACAAGCCGTACCAGGGAGGAAAAGGTTCTCAGCCAACCCCATGCCCACCTTGTGACGGGATAAAGACCATAATCACTAACATTTTGGCTTTTCAAATATCTACAGATCACTCCTTTCAGTAAACAACTAAATTAGATTTCATTACTCCAATTCAATCTGTTTCCTTCTTTTTTCTCCTGAGTAAGGATGATAAGGAATCATTTCTAAGGATTTTACTAAAATTCTACAGACCTCAGGTCTCTTAACCAATCAAATCCCCTCTTATTTATGTCATCTATGAAATATCTTATTGATGGTACCTGGAGGTATAGATCCCACTGCCATCAAGTTCATTCTGACTCATAATGACACTACTGGGCAGAGTTGAACTGCCCCACAGGGTTTCCAACCTATAAATCTTTATGGAAGCAGACTGCCTCATCATTCTCCTGCAGAGCAAATGGTGGGTTGGAATCACAGACGTTTTGCTCAGCAGATGAATGCTTTAGCCACTGTACCACCTGAGCTCCTTGGAGGTATAGATAGCAGTTCAAAAAAAAAATAATAATAATAATAAAACATTTCTCCCTTGGATCTTATGTAGAAAAAATCATATTATCTTTAAAAGGCTGAGGAGATATGAGTGAAAGACAACAAATGGATGCAAAGGAAAAGCACTGTACAGTCTCACCAAAATGCCTGAGGTATTCTATATACTTGAAATCAACAGGCTATTATTGAGTAGTGAGATGGCAGGCATACTGAACTCCTTAATCTCTAGACATTACACAGAATGTAACTGCCAATCACAGATCTGGCTGATATTTTTTTCTCTGCATGTTTCTAAATGATTTTATAAAACAGAAACAGTTGTTGAGTCGACTTCAACTCATGGCAACCCCATGTGGGTCAGAATAGAACTTTGCTCCATAGGATTTCCAGTGGCTGATGTTTCAGTAGTTGGTCATCAGGCGTTTCTTCCTAGGTGCCTTTGGGTGGACTCAAACTTCTAACCGCTCAGTTAGCAGATGAGCACCTTAACCATTTGCACTTCCTAGGGATGCCAATCTATTTATTAGGGCCATTTAATTTTATCTTGTTTTATATTCTCAAATTAATATGCTTAAATTGGGAAATATGATCTGAAACTTGAAAAGATATTTTCAACGAAGTTCTTTTAGGATGAACTTTTCCATCCTAAACTTAATTTATAAAAAGCCTAATTTGTGTCATTTTTTTTCTATTCATAAAAACTATCTTCTTTCTTCTTTTCTTATCATATTACCTAACAAATACTTTCTCAGCCTTGCTAATTTCCTATCATTTTTACACCTTTACCACTCTGCTTATCCTTCAAATATTTGATTACTTACTATGCGCCAGACCCTGTACCAGGTGCTGAGAAATTAAACAACTACATTGTGATCTCAGCCTCCACAGACCTCATTTTCCACTACTCTGACAATCTGTTACCCCTTTATTTATAAGCTTGATCACTACTTGCTTTCTTCACATCTTTGGAAGCTCCCACAGACTTATCTTTCACTATTTCAGAACTTATTCCTCCCTGCCAAAAAATTCCCTGACTTTTCTACAATTGTAGGGCAGGTTTTCCTATGTCTGTATTATACTACCTCTTCCTCTTGGAAGAGCTACTTCTCTCCAGATTGTTAGGTTTGACCTTTAGCTTCTTTTTCCCATCCTTTATGTTTCTTGGCAATGTTATTAACATTATCTTTATGCCTACATTCCAGGACACCTGAGTCCATTTTTGTGTATTCATACTTTGCCTGCTTTCTCCTTTATAAAAACCTCTTCTCTTCCTAGCTCCCCATACTCTCTGCCACTTTCCCACTGTCTAATTATGAATACAATCCCAATGCTTTCTTATGAATATGAGAAAGTAACATATGAAAGCTTTAACTTTGATATGGGTAACTTACCCATTCACATTATAAAATACGAGGATCAGAGGGAAATAAAACTATAATTTTGGTTCTTTTGAAAGCAAAATAAGTTTTCACAAAGCTACTAATTTGAGAATTCTCAAACCTGAAATCTTATTTAGTGCATGCATTCAATACTACACCCATCCATTCACCCAACCAACAACAAATATTGATGTAGACTTTCAGGAAAGAAAATCAAGCATTTTCATTGTTTGACTGGGCCCCATTACCAAGAGACACTTGAGTTTAATTCAGAGCCAAGTTGCATCACTACCAGGTCAAGGCAGGTAGATTGCTCATCTGAGAGGCCTTCCAATTAACCCCACCTTGGAAGCATCAAGATGAGAACCAGGTTATCCCAAATTGAAAGGATACTCTGTGAAATCTCTCTTAATCCTGATTGCTCAAGAATACAAGGCATAATTTGGTGCATCAGAGCTACCCCCTAAACTAGCAACACTCTATAGGGCTATGTCTGGCTTCTGAACTTCCCAGAAGTCTGGAGGTTACCATACTAGTTGGTATGAATGACAGGCTTTCTTTGTGCTCCTCCCTGTTCAACTCTCCCCCACCCTATGTCCTCAGTCTCCAATCCCTCCAACTTCTTTACTTACAAACCTTCTCAGACATGATGAACTTGACCAATATCAACTTAATCCAAGGAGTCCAAACAACAAAGAAAACAGTATTGCAAGTATAATAAATGCACTGTTGTGAGCTGCTCAACAATTCTGAATGTTAACAATGGAAGATAGAAGTAGATACGTTTATCTAAACATATTAATGATCTCCTCTACACAATCTCCACTGTCCCCACGAACTTTATGGAAGCCATAAGAGGCATGTGTACTCCACAACATTCATTCTTCAGGCTGACCATTCCCAATCCCTGGCCTCCACCAGGGAGAATTATGACATGCCAAAATTCCACCTAAAGTCCTTACTGAAAGGCCATGTAATGCTACCAAAATTACTTTGATTACAAATTACACTGATTCATCACTGATTCATTTGTGAGTTGAGTTATTCCAGAATAATCCAAGGCCCAAATTATACCTACAATACATAGTTATTAATTAATTGCAAAACTCTCTCAGAATTGTAAATCTAAGAAGCAAGTGACTCCATTAAGTAAAAAACATTCACTTCTAGAGGTTTGACAAACATCTACTTTTTCCTAATAGGAACACTTTCTAACTGGCTTTTATCAATTACTTCTACACTTGTATTTAATTTTTAGGATTTTGCCAGCCTGTGGTTGTGTGACTGACAAACAGAGATATGACTAATGCTAGTGCATTTAATAAGAAGTTCTGGTGACATAGAGGATAAGACATTTGGCTGCTAACCAGGTCAGTGGTTCAAACCTACCAGTTACTCCATGGAAGAATGATGGGGCAATATACTTCTGTAAAGATTTAAAACATTGGAAACACAATGAGGGTCACTGTGACTTGAATCAACTCAGTGGCACTGAGTTTTGGTTTGGTTTGAGGGCATTTAATAGTCATTATACTTCAAATCTCCCAAAATTCCCTATTTAATTGTTAATGCCATTGTAAAATTTGTTACTAGAGATGGAAATGGGCTCCATAAATTACTTGAGGCTTAACTAATTGAAATATATGATGGGAGTATCATATCTGTAATGTATATGATTCAAGAAGAATAGCTGTGTTTTGTATCAAACAGGATTTGGCAGTGCACATAGGGCTTACAAATCTCTGGTGTCAAGCCTGCGCTAAAGGACCATTTGTTTAGGGAAGATTTGAAGAATATGAATGAGTAGGAAAGAGTGGGGCCAGATGTTCTGCTTCAACCCAGGTGTGGCTCAGTTGTCCTGTTTCGTGATGAGGAATTTTCCAGAGCACAGGAAGCCACACCTGTAGGAGATTACACACAGATTTAAACCCTCTACAAAGCTGACTGCCTTCTGTCTGATCTCCTCCTAATTGCATTGGTTTGGACAGCTCTCTGGTGGAAAGGGCCAAAGACTTCGTTTGCTACTGCTTGCATTGAATGAAATATACAAAAGGAGCTCAGTAGTAGGAAGATCACTGGCCAATATGATGGAATCAAGGTTGAAAGCACAGAAAGAGTTGAAGGTCACCAAACTAATAATTAAACCCAGGGCATTTTAGTATAGCCTTTCCCTCAAAAAAGGACAAACATATTTCCTACCTGGTTTCAATACCGAAAGCAGGGCAATACTGAAAAAAAGATTGTTAAGCATCCACGATCCTGGGTTTGGCATTCAACAGGTTTTTGCTGTAAATCGGTTTGGTGTGTGTTGATGACTTTTGGCTGCCTTATTAAAGGAAAATTCTTCTAGTAAAAATACACAGCACCCTTTTTTATATAGTAAACAGATGTCAGACTTCCATTGTAAAATAGTTTTGATTCAGTAGATGTCAAATATGACTTTAACAGACAGTTCCTGTCTACAAAGAATACTTTTGTAAGATGAAATAGTCACTCAAGCCTTTTTTAACAGCTAATGAGGCAGCATTAAAAGTAAATGGCCTTGCAAATCATGCAGGTCTTTGCACTTTAATTTAAAGATGATCTCTGGGCATTAAAATTTCTCTGGTGTGTGATTTTGCAGTGATGAAACCCCTGTGGTTGACTGTGTTTATGCAACAAAGCTCCTCCCCCTCATACATCTGTTGGGCACTGACAAACTGCTGATTTCTCTCTTGTTATTATAGGATATAAGTGTCGAATGGCAGAAAGTGCAATGCAAATGGCCAAATCAAGATTGGTCTCTCCATACAGAGCTATTTTCTGTAGTCAAAAGCAATGTGCAAGGATGGAAAAGAAAATACTCTTTTTGTTTATCTACTATCTTATCAATAGATATTTGAGTTGTGGCTGCCAAAAAAAAAAAAAAAAAAAATTGTGTTGGAATCCTAACCTTAAAATTGTAGATGCAATCTTGTTTGGAAAATAGGATTTTCTTTGTTATGTTAATTAGATAATATCCAACTAAAAAATGAAAAATGAAACTCACTGCCATCGAGTCAGATCCAACTCATAGCAACCCCACCTTGGGTTTCCAAGGCCATATCACTACAGAAGTAGATTGCCCAATCTTCCTTCTATGGAGTGGCTGGTGGGTTTTAATCACCAGTCTTCTGGTTAGCAATCTAATGCCTTAGGCACTACGCCACCAGAGCTCCCATATCCAACTAGAGTGGGTTCTAAATCTAATAATTTCTGAGTTACATAAAAAGAACACATTAGATAAGAGGCGGAGGAC
The DNA here is from genome assembly GCF_000298275.1 of Orycteropus afer afer. Classification (NCBI taxonomy): domain Eukaryota; kingdom Metazoa; phylum Chordata; class Mammalia; order Tubulidentata; family Orycteropodidae; genus Orycteropus; species Orycteropus afer. The sequence goes on from NW_006921768.1 coordinate 2,779,218, forward strand.
AGATGCCATGTGAGTATTACCAAGGAACACCTGTGGTTCAATATGGCTGAGACCCTTATTTGGACTTTTGCCTCCAGACTTATGAGAAAATAAATTTCTGTTCTTTAAAGCCAACAATTTGTTGCATTTCTGTTGCAGTAGCACCTGGACACTAAAGACACATGCCTATGCAAAATTCTATGAAGAAATGCTCCTAACTCAAAATTAGTTGCTTCATACTGAAAGTTTTTAATTCAAGTGGTATGATACAAACCTGGGTGGTTTCATTTTCCTTCCGATGGACTTAAAAACATCTTTGTAGTTTGCCCAATAAAAGCAAATCACTTACAACTTCTTGTGTTCCTCTTAGAACACCAAGCTCCTCTACCTTATGTTTTTGTACCATCCCACAGTTTACAAAGTAAACACTGTATTTTATCCTCACAACATCCAAAGTGATCATATCTGGTGATAGCTGAAGGAACTGAGGCTCAGAAAGAGGAGAAACCTACCTGCGGGTAGTAAACAGATGCCTCAGCACTCAAACCCAAGTTTGTTAAATGGACAGAAGTGGAAATATCTTTCCTAGCCTTTGGCCAGGTGTAGTCTTAAGCCATCCTGCATTTAAAAAATACAAGTATAAGATGTTTAAGCATTTGATGTCTCTTGCAGTTGCTAAGTATAATCTTCGCTCTGTTGTTGTTGTTGTTGTTATTTGCCGTCTAGTTGCCCCAACTCATAGTGACCCCACCTTGGGTTTCCGAGGCTATATCACTACAGAAGTAGATTGCCCAACCTTCCTTCTGAGAAGTGGCTCATGGGTTTGAACCATCAGCCTTCTGGTTATCAGTCAAGTGCCTTACTCACTACGCTACCCTCTTTAGGAAGAAGGATATAGCCTATTAGTTAAGAAATATGAACAAAAGTAAGTGTTTTGTAAGAAAGTGATTTCAACTTGGAATATGCTTTCTTTGCAGAGGGTTCTGGATAAACCCCATGGTGAGAAGATGCTTTTCTCATTATGGCTGGGATCTCAGATTGTGCTGAGGTTTTGATTCCTGAAATATCCAGAGCAAAACAATGACCAGTAACCCAAATTCACAACTATGCTTCACTGGCATGGGGGAGAATGGATGTGAGAAAGGATCCTGGACAGGATCAGAGTAACTGCATTTCCAGCCCTGGAAAGTAATGCAAAACTGAATCTGACTAATGCAAATCAAAACAACAATGAGATACCGTCTTGCTCCAGCACTAGTAGCAAAGTTCAACAAGACAGAAAATAACAAATGCTGGCAAAGATGTGAAGAGATTGGGACTCTCATACACTGCTGGTGGGACTGTAAAATGGTACAATCACTGTGAAAAGCAGTATGGTGATTCCTTAAAAAGTGGAATTAGAAATACCATTTGACCCAGCAATTCCATTACTAGGTATATATCCTAAATAAGTGAGAGCCATGACAAAAACAGACATATGCACACCCATGTTCGTTGCAATAGCCAAAAGGATGGAAACAACCTAGGTGTCCATCAACTGAGGAATGGATAACCAAACTATGGTACAAACACACAATGGAATATTATGCAACCCTAAAGAATAACTTAGAATCTGCAAAACACCACTTAACATGGATGAACTTGGAGGATATTATGCTGAGTGAAATAAATCAATCACAAAAGGACAAATATTATATTAGTCCATTATGGTAAAAGTCAAAGAAAGGTTTATCTATAGAAGGAAATTTTCTTTGTTGGTTACCAGGGGTGGGAGGGAAGGGGAGAGAACACTGTTAGATAAGTAGAGATAAGTATTGATTTTGGTGAAGAGAAGGGCAATGTACCAAATGTAAGTGATCAACATGGTGACACTGAGGAAGAGGAAGACATAGAAAGGTACATGGGAGGTACAGACAACAAAGATGAACCCTTTCACACATACAGTACTGCATTGTAAGTGAAGGCAAACAGGGGTATACAGGTGGACAGATGCGTGGAGAGGCTGAACTATTAGGTATGTCTATGAAGTGGGGAGTGTACCCAAGACCATGTATAGGGTTGGCAGACAATGTTCTTATAAGTGTATTTGTATGATCTGTAAGAATTTCCAGGTATATAGTAGAAATGACAAGGGACAAAGTTGTAGTCACTTCTTGGTCATAGCCAGCTACCCAGAGGGACTGAGTAGTTGAACCTGTGGACTCAGGATCATAGTCACAGGGGACATCAAGCTCAATTGACATAACACACTACACAAAACATTGTTCCACCTCCTATTTTGGTGAGTAGTGACTAGGATCTTAAAAGCTTGCAAGCAGCCATCTAGATGCAATGATGGATCTCTCCTTATCCAGAGAAAAGAAGAATGAAAAAAACCAACGATTCATGGAAAGAATTAATCCTAGCAACCACTACACCATGCGATCTGCAGCCTATATGACTATGAGATCAGAAGAACTAGATGGTGCCCATTTACCACTGTCAACCGCTTGGAGGGGGATCTATGTTGGAGATCCTAGACAGAGAAGGAGAGCAATGTGGAACAAAACTCAAAACCATTTGGGAAAAGAAAAAGGGGGGAGGGACCAGTGTGGCTGGTCTGATAGATCCTGGTGGAACCACTGAGACTATGGCCCCTAGCTGCCCTTCAGGTCTGGAATTGAACCCACACCTGTGACTTCTAGCTAAACAAAGACAGGCATATGAGTTGAACATTTACCTGAGATAGTTACCCTCCTTGTAGAAAACAATCATGGGAGAAAGAAGGGCTGTTTATGCACAAGAAGACAGCTCAGGGGGCAGGACTGCATGGAGGGATGGACTCAAGGAAGAGGTAACTATCAGGAGGAAGTGGGAGGGGAGCTGTTGCAGTGTGGTAAATTGTAGTCAATGTCATGAGACAAAGTGTATGTGAACTGCTGCATGGAAAGTGAATTCACTCTGTAAATTTTCACCCAAATCACAATTAAAAAAAAAAAAAGTGAATCTGACTAATAATGGGGTAATAACTTCACATTTGTCTGTATGGATCATAGCAAATTACGGATAGCATTGTGAAGAATGAGAATTCCAGAGCACTTAATTGTGCTCATGAGGAACCTGTACATAGACCAAGAGGCTGTTGTCCAAACAGAACAGGGCATACTGCATGGTTTAAATTCAGGAAACATGTACATTAGGGTTGTATCCTTTCACTATACTTACTCAATTTGTATGCTGAGCAAATAATCTGAGAAGCTGAACTATATGAAGAACAATGCAGCATCAGGATTGGAGGAAGACTCACTAACAACCTGTCATCTACAGATGATACAAACTTGCTTGCTGAAAGTGAAGATGACTTGAAGTACTTACTGATGAAGATCAAAGACTACAATATTCAGTATGGATTACATCTCAACATAAATAAAACAAAAATCCTCACAAATGGACTAATAAGCAATATCACGATAAATAGAGAAAAGATTGAAGTTGTCAAAGATTTCATTTTACTTGGATCTACAATCAAAAGCCATGGAAGCAGCAGCCAAGAACTCAGACATCATATTGCACTGGGAAAATCTGCTGCAAAGTCCTCTTTAAACTCTTATAGAGCAAAGATGTCACTTTAAGACTAAGGTACAGTTAACCCAAAGCATGTGATTTTCATTTACCTCATATACATGTGAAAGCTCAACAACGTATAAGGAAGACAAAAGAGGAATCGATGCCTTTGAATTGTGGTTTTGGCAAAGAATACTGAAGACATATTGCACTGCCAGAAGAATGAACAAATCTGTCCTGGAAGAAGTACAGCTGGAATGCTCCTCAGAGGCAAGAATGGCCAAATTTTGTCACATCTATTTTGGTCATGCTGTCAGAAGGGACCAATCTCTGGAGAAGGATGTCATGCTTAGTAAAGGTGGAAGGTCAGCAAAAAAAAAAGGAGGGCCTTCAGTGAGATGGATTCACATAGTGGCTATAATGATGGGCTCAGGTATAGCAAGAATTATGAGGCTGGCTCAGGACCGGCAGTATTTCATTCTGTTGTACATTGGGTTGCTATGAGTCAGAGCCGACCCAATGGCACTTAACAAGAACAATAGCAGAAAGAAGAACAAGGCATCAAGTTTGGAGGGAAACTCATTTATAACCTGTGATATGCATAGGGTCACTACGAGTCAGGGGCAAGTCAATGGCACTTAAAAACAACAACCTTATTTGACCACACACAAATGCAACACATCCTTACAAAGTACTAAAAAAAGAAAGAAAGAGGTTGCCTTTGATTCTAAGTCTTGGCTGTGCTCCATAAGATTGTCAATGGCTGTTATGTTTTGGCCTTTATTTTGAGGCCTATGAGTGGATTCAAACCTCCAACCTTTTGGTTAGTAGCAGAGTGCTTGATGGTTTGTGCCACCTAGGGCAAACCTTTACAAAATATAAAACACCATTAATTAAAGTGCATCTCTTAATTGCAAGGAATCTGAGTTTGAATAGCCCATTAGAGTCACCGAACGTTATGTGTATAGGCTGTTAGGTGTAATCTTGACCTAGTTCCTCAGGATACACAAGGGTCTCTGAGACAGAGGCGTTTAGTGAACATTATCATCCCTTCAAAGTGCTCTGATGGTGTAGTTGATAAAGCATTCAGCTGCTAACCAAAAGGTTGGTGGTTTGAAACCATTAACAGTTCTGCAGAAGAAAGATGAAGAAGTCCGCAATCTGAAGATTTACAGCCTTGGAAACCCTACAGGAAAGTTCTACTCTGTGGTAAACAGTTCCTATGAGTCAGAATCTGCAAAAGGAGGAATGAGTTATGAAACAGGAAGGAGTTTCTTAGGTAATAAAACTAGCTGATATTCTCAAAAAGAGAAATGAAGTCCAGGTGCATACTATAACATGATGAACATTGAAAATACTATGAGCGAAATAGGTCAATTACAAAAAGACAATTATTTTATGATCCTCCTCGCAAGGAAGGTTAGGCAATCTACTTCCTTAGTGATACAGGCTCAGAAACCCAAGGAGGGGTCGCTATGAGTAGGGTTTAACTCCAAGGCAGTGAGTAATGGTTTTAAGGGAGCTCTGGTGGCATAGTGCTTAAGGCATTTGACTGCTAACCAGAAGACTGATGGTTCAAACCCACCAGCCACTCCTCAGAAGGAAGGTTGGGCAGTCTATTTCCGTAGTGATATTGCCCCAGAAACCCAAGGAGGGGTCGCTTTGAGTCGGGTCCAACTCGATGGCACATAACAACAACAACAACAACTTAGATGAAATATCTGTTGTTGCTGCTGTGGTTATGTGCCATCGAGTCGGCCCGACTCATAGCGACCCCTCCTTGGGTTTCTGAGGTGTATCACTACAGGAGTAGATTTCCCAACCTTCCTTCCAAGGAGTGGCTGGTGGGTTTGAACTGCCTGCCTTCTGGTTAGCAGTCAAGTGCCTTAGGCACTACACTACCAGAGCTCCTCCTGATGAAATGTCTAGCATAGGCAAATGAATAGAGACAAAATTTTATTAATGGTTACCAGAAGGGGAGGAGGGGCAGTCATTGTGTAGGAAGCATTGAGTATATGCTAATGATATGCATATGATATGCATAGGGAAATTTTGATAATGGATAATGATGATTTTTGTACAACATGATTAATGTATTTGGTGTGACTGGATTATTCAGGTAATAAATGTTGAATTGGTAAATGTATTAAATATGTATTTTTACCACAATGAAAAAAAAGTAGTTGATATTCATGCAGTTGGGTTTTTGAAATAGTCTGCCACCTCCTGCCAGTTAATTTTGCTATTTTCCTCTTTTAAGGCTCCCATATGACCTATTTCTGCCCAGCAGCAACCTTGCTGGCTCCTTGTGAAATTAATACAAGTATGGGAACAACTTGCAGAAACTCAGGGCTCCATTCTGCCCTCTGGCAGTCCTGGGATTTCTCCACCATGGACTACATGAGCTCTCATGCCATACTGCACAGGACCCAGCCTCTTACAAAATACTACCAGCCAAGAAGGGAGCTGTACATAGCCTAGGGAGTTAAAGAAACCAATATCCTCCATAATCTCCCTTCCCTCTCCTCACAAGCCATTACCCTTGTAAGGCTTATCTCCCTATGGTTTCCCAGAGACCCTTCAACTCCTCCCTCTCTATACAAATTGATTACACTCTATTTCTCTTCCCTACCTATTCAGCTTCTCCTCATTTTTCAAAGCTCAGCTTAAGTCCTACTCCCACTACTCAAATGTTCTGTCAATACAGCAAACATTCCATGCATGGGGCACCTCAGCACCTCTCACCTCCATCCTTCTCCCGAAGAGAAGGATAAGATAGGCCACAGGCAGAGACTAGAATAAAATTTGTTCTCATTAGGAAAGGGTGGACTATCAGTAGCAGGGATATAATTAAGACTGTATTGAGGTGGTGTTGTTCTTAGTGCTGTCAAGTTGGCTTCAACTCCTAATGACCCTGTGTACAACAGAATGGAATACTGCCCAGTCCTGCGCCATCCTCACCACCCGTGCTATGACTGAGCCCATCGTTGCAGCCACATTGTCAGTCCATCACATTGAGGGTCTTCCCATTTTTCGCTGATGCTCTACTTTACCAAGCATGATATCCTCCTCCAAGACTGATCCCTCCTTATAACATGACCAAAATATAAGAGAGGAAGTCTGGCCACTCTTACTTCTAAGAAGCATTCCAATCTCCCTTGTTAAGTTTTTCAGTATTTCCTTATGTTTACCTCCTTGCCATCGGCATATACTTAGCTCTGTCTGTATAGTGGTTAAACACTCAGGTTCTAAATGTTCACTATGTGGGTTCAGATACCAGCCCTAACCCTAACCATCAGTAAGTTAGTTAGCTTCTCTCTATCTCATTTTCTTTATCTGAAAAATCAGAAAAGTAGTACTTACTCCAAAGGGATTTTGTAAGGACTTAGTGAGAAAACAAAAGGAGCACTGGTAGTGCAGTGGTTAAAACACTCAACTGCTAACCAAAAGGCTGGCCATTTGAACCCACCAGCAGCTCTATAGGAGAAAGATGTGGCAATCTGCCTCTTTGAAGATTTACAGCCTTGAGCACCCTATGGGCCAGTTCCACCCTGTCATATAGTGTTGAATCAACTCAACAAGAGGTTTGTTTGTAGTTTTTTGTTTTGTTTTTTTTATAATGAGAAAACACTGGTTAAGTGCATAGTATAAGGCGTGGCACATGGTAAGGGCTCCACAAAAGTTAGCTGCAAGTATCAGAGTGAGTGCTAAGATCTAAAGGGCTGAATTAAGTTCAGAACTAAGTAGGTCTTCAGCCTGTTTTTAGGGTAAACTTTAGACCACAGATACAAAGGCCATGTTGGACTCACCTGGTACTCATCTCAGCTAAGCATAGCTAAAATTTCAACAAAAGAGTTTGGGGCCAAAGTCTTATAGAAGTAAACAACGTGCTTTCCCCTAAAATGTCCCAGGCCCATTTTCCCCAAGAACTTGTAGTAGCAGTGGACTGTTGATAAATGATTAGAAGTTTCTGCAATTTCTTTTTCTCGGCCAACCCTCCTCCCCACACTTTTCCCCTCTCTCACTTCCAAATCGCTCTATCTCCTTATCTGTCTTTCTCTCCGTCTTTCTCATGGTTTCTTCCTCAGACAGAACTTGTACTAAATCAGTTGCCATTGAGTCCTTTCTGACTCAGCGTGACCCTATGTGTGTCAGAGTCAAACTGGGCTTCAGAGGGTGTCCAATGGCTGTTTTGTTTTGTTTTCCCTGGAAGTAGATCTCCAGGCTTTTCTTCCGAGGCTCCCTGGATTGACTCGAACTTCCAACCTTTTGTTAGCAGCTGAGCACATTAACCATTTGCAACCACCCAAGGCCTCCAAACTTATACTATCCTGAAAAATCCTTGAGAGCAGGATGCAAGCCTTACACGCCAGTTTGAGCCCCCAGAGAACGCAGCATAGTGCTGAGTACACAGCAGAAACCTCATCCAATTTCTTATTGGAAATTAAGATTAATTTTGTTTTCTTTAGGCAACATTAACCTACATAAAAGGAGAAAAAGCTAGAGCAGGACACCACTGAACTAGAGAAACAGTTATATGTAAAACAACAACTCAAGTTTTGTACAAAGTTCTAACAAAAAGCTTTCAAGTTGTGAAATACATATTGCTCTGGTAGTGTAGTGTCTAAGGCACTTGACTGCTAACCAGAAAGCTGATGGTTCAAACCCACCAGCCACTCCTCAGAAGGAAGATTGGGCAATCTACTTCCGTAGTGATACCACCTCGGAAACCCAAGGAGGGGTTGCTATGAGTTGGGTCCGACTTGACGACACATAACAACAACAACAACATCTAGCTGTAAAATGTGTGAGGCGGATGGGAAATGCATTTTATTTTTCAATTTATAAATTTTATTTGGCCATTTTTAGCATAAACAGTTACTGTTTATATTAAGCTGTTGACAAACTGAGTCTCCCCTCAGTGCTGGTTACATGTCTAAAATCCCCATGATGAGGCATGCTGACCGGGTTAGTTTTTCTGTTCCCTGTTTCTCTCTCTTCCAGAGTTTCAGCTAACAGCAAACAGAAATCCAACATAAATTCTTTTTTAGGACAAACATCACACAAGCAATTTTAGCTGATGCCAGTGAATGACTTGACATAGTGAAAATCAATCTGTATATCTACCAAGTACTCAGACTTGATGGTAAACATACCATCTTGGGAGAAATTCACTCATAGTTTCGTGTTAAATCCCGAAAACATAATCTGTATTTATGAGTAGAATTAAATAAGCAAGAGTTTCTCCACTCTTTGGTGTTAATTTTTTTCCTGATTAAATCAGTAACAAAACTCAAAAATGTTTGGTCATGTTAGAGCTGAAGTATGAAAGATACCTCGTAGACAACCATAGAGTAAAGTCAGTTATTATGTGTTTATAAGCATGGTCAAACTCCCATTGTTTCCAAGGGAAATGGTGGTGCAAAAATTATGCCCCTGCGCTTAGGGAATGAAAATCACATAAACTGTCTCCTATAAATCATATTTTGTTCGTCTAAGTGGATCAGACGATGGAGAAGGAATGGGGGCTCTCCATGGCAAGGAGCTTTGATCACTTTGATCAAACACAGACCACCTATCAGCCTTCCAAGTGCCACCATGCGTCATACACATTTGTAATATTGTGTCATAATAGCTACCAGTCATTGTAGTTGAGATAAAAAAGGGATTGTAATTAAACATATGATTGGATCCAGACATTTTAATCATGCCGTCTATCTATTTTGCAAAGCAGGCCTGCTGTTTTTTCAGCAGTCCCCTGGAATCGCCCTAGGATGACAATTTGCATGCTAACTGAATTCATGTACCGTGCGGATTGCACAAGGACATCTGTTGCTGATTGTTTTGGTCCTCTGCTTTTCAGACTCAAATATGAAAATGCAGAAAGTAAAAGGCAAATTATGGAGCCTGAGGCAAGCAAGCACACTGATTGTTTGATTTTTCTTTCTCTCACCCTCCCTCTAAAGGAGACTATTACAGAAACTAAAAATGCCCTCCACTTTGCAGTTCCCTTGCCTTACAATAAAATCAGTGCCCATGAAATGATGTTGTTTCCCAGCTGCTTTTTGTCTTAATCTTATTCATGTTGGCCCAAAAAGATAACTCATTCCCCACTCAAGGGTCTCCAAACACAACCATTCTGAGACAGTAGGAAAGGGGAGGGGCTGCCCTGACCCCTAAACGCAGCCATAAGAAAGATACAGGCCCATAATGTCCTTTGTTGCATAGAGAAGCTGACTAACTGGCTTGCCAAACAATGTTCTCAGCCCAGTGAAGAATGAGGAATGCGAATTACCCACATGTGAAGGAATGGTGCCACATAAACATTTAAGGAATAATTAAAAGCATAGTTTTCTCAAAAAGATACACATTAACCAACTGCAGATATAGACTTCTTCAGGTGTAACTATAGAATAATATATAACCCACCACAGTATGACGACCTGATAGATGAATAATTCTAAAATGGCAATAAAAGAAAATTAATGAGCAAAAGTAAAATTTAGCTGAATATAATTCAAAAGGAAGGTTGGGCAATCCTACTTCTGTAGTGATACTGCCTCGGAAACCCAAGGAGGGGTCGCTATGAGTAGGGGCCGACTTGACGGCAAATAACAACAACAACAACAACAATTCAAAAAAGGTTGCAGCAGTACAACAGAGAACTGCCAGAAATTTAAGATCAATTCAGAAGAGGGCACAGAATGAGAAATATCATTGCTGATGTCAGATGGGTCTTGGCTGAAAGCAGAGAATACCAGAAAGATGTTTACCTGTGTTTTATTGACTATAGAAAGACATTTGACTGTATAGATCATAACAAATTATGGATTACATTTCAAAGAATGGGAATTCCAGAACACTTAACTGTGCACATGTAGAACTGTACAGAGACCAAGAGACAGTTGTTTGAACAGAACAAGGGCACACTTCCTAGCTGAAAATGGGGAAGGTGTGTCAGGTTTGTATTCTTTTACTACACTTATTCCGTCTGTATGCTGAGTGAATAACCTGAGAAGCTAGACTATGTGGGGGGAAAGTGCACACACATAGCAAGATTGGAGGAAGACTCATTAACAACCTAAGACAGAAAAAAAAAAAAAAAAAACTCACTATGGAAGTAGATTGCCCAATCTTCCTTCTGAGGAGTGGCTGGTGGGTTTGAACTGCCAGCCTTCTGGTTAGCAGTCAAATGCCTTAGGCACTGTGCTACCAGAGCTCCCATAGATGAAATACCCTAGCTTACTGAAAGCGAAGAAGATTTAAAGTACTTGCTGATGAATATGAAAGATAAAAGCCTTTAGTATTACACTTCAACATAAAGAAAATCCAAAATTCTCACAACTGGACCAATAAGCAACATCTTGGAAAATGAAAAAACTACTGAAATTATGAAGGATTTTACCTAGATCTATAATAAATGCCCAAGGAAGCAGCAGCCAAGAAATCAAATGGCATATTGCATTGGGCAAATCTGCTGCAAAAGATCTCTTTAAGTTGTTCGAAAGTAAAGGTGTCACTTTGAGGACTAAGGTGTACCTGACCCAAGTCATGGTATTTTCAAATGCTTCATATGCACATGAAAGCTAGATAATGAACAAGAAAGATTGAAGAAGAATTGATGCCTTTCAATTATGGTGTTGGTGAACAATATTGAATATTCCATGGACTGCCCGAAGAATAAACAAATCTTTCTTCGAAGAAGTATGGCCAGAATGCTCCTTAGATGTGAGCAAGACTTCACCCCACGTGCTATGGACATGTTATTGAGAGGGACCAGTCCCTGGAGAAGGACATTACACTTGATGGAGTAGAGGGTCAGTGAAAAAGAGGAAGACCCTCAAGGAGATGGATTGACACAGTGCTTGCAACAATGGGTTCAAGTATAGCAATGTTTGTGAGGATGGTACAGGACTGGGCAGTGTTTTGTTCGGATGTACATAGGGTTTCTATTGGTCTTACCCAACTCAAAAGCACCTACAAACAACAGCCATAGAGTAGCTTCACCTGACTTTATTCAGTGCAAAGATTATGTATGTACATAACTGAGATTCAGAAAAGACATATATTTTTTTTAATTGTGATTTGGGTGAAATTTGACAAAGCAGATTCATTTTGCATTTAACAGTTCATACACATTTTGTTTTGTGACACTGATTATAATTCCTATTATAACCAACAACAACCCTCTCCTCTCTTCCTCCCTGTGGTTACCCTTGCCCTGTGTCCTTCTTGCCTATGCATTCCTGCCTCCCTATTTTTCTCCCTGTGCAAATGCTCCCCTCTGATTTCCAATGGTTGACTGATCTAAGGAGTACATCTCCCTGGTGTAGTTGTTTGACTGGCAGGCCTATTGTTTAGCTGAAACTGAAGCCATGAGAGTGAGTTCAATTCCAGGCCTGAAGGGTGATTCGAGGTCATAGTCTCGGGTTTCACCAATCTCTATATGACCAGTAAATACAGCATTTTTTATGTTTTTTAATTTTGTTCCACATTTTCTCTCCCACTCTATCCAGGATCTCCAATTCTGACCCCTCTCCTAGTGGTTGACATTGGTAGCTGGGCACCAACTAATTCTTCTGGTCTCAGGGTCATACAGGCTGAGGTTCTCAAGGACTTTGGACTGTTTCCATGTGTCTTTGATTTTCTTCACTCTTCTTTGGTCCAGATGAAGAGAGACCAATAAGTGCATCTTAGATGACTTATTGCAAGCTTTTAAGACCCCAGTCACTTCTCACTGAAGTGAGATATAGAACAATATTTTTGTGTACTATGTTGTGAAATTGAGCTTCATTTCCTCTGAGACCATGGTCCTAGCCTGCTGGCCCAGCAACTCATTCCCTTAAAGTGCTGAGTTGTAGCAAAGAAGTTACCCTTTGTTCTGTGTTAGCTTTATATTGGATATGGACCTTTTTATAGCACATACAAATACATATATAGAATATCATCTGTCAACCGTATGTATGGTCATACATACTGTTCATCTATCCATACCTGATATTCTTGCCTGTGTACTTCTGCATCCCATGCTCCACCCATGTTCATCGCAGCACTATTTACAAGAACAAAGAGATGAAAACAGCCTGAGTGGCCATCAACAAATAAATGGATACCCAAATATGCACAATGGAATACCATGCAACATTACAGAATAATGAAGAACCAGCGAATCACCTCTGCTAAAGGGACAGGGAGGCCCCATCTTCTGACCTCCTCTAAGCCCACAAGAGGAAGACAGAATCACCATCAGTAGACAAGGCCTATTCCTGCCTGCAAGGTCAGACATGATGCCCCCTCCAGCCGTTTCACCAACCGCTCCTCCCACAGTACCCATCACCACTCTGCTGGGTTCAATAATTCACTGCAGTGGCCACACAGAACTCACAGACTATGGAGTTTATTAGGGAAGCAACAGGCTACAATTCAAGTTCAGGAACATGCTCGGTCTCTCTCAGCCTGCTGTCTCTCAGCCAACACTCTCTCTCCCAGCAGTGCATGTCTCTCGCATCTCTCTCTCTCTCAGCAATGCATGTCTCTCATGTCTCTCAGCTGGTAGTCAGGGAGACTACTTCTGCCTCTAGGAGGGCTCCTTTTGATCCTGGCAGAGTGGACAAACTAACCAATCCCAACCTCAGAATTCTATGTCTCTGAGAGAGAGCAAACTTCCAGAAGACTGCTTCGTGCTGCTCCCAACAGAAATACCCCCAGGTAAATAACTTTAACAAATCAGGAGCTACTCAGTTGCTCACAGCAAATTCCACTATGGAGACTTACAGCTAGAAAAACCACACTATGTAATTTACTACACCACAACCTCATAACATGGATGAACTTGGAAGACATTATGGTGAGTGAAATGAGTCAATCATGGACAAATACTATATTAGTTCATTATTATAAAAAGTCAAGGAAAGGTTTACACAGGGATGGAAATTTTCCTTGTTGGTTACCAGAGATGGGGCAGTGAGTTGAAGGGAGGGAAATAGATGAATAGCTAAGAGACAGATGTTGATATGGATGAAGGGAAAGGCAATATAACAAAAGTGTATGACCAGCACAATGTCACTAAGGAAAAGGAAGACAGGAGAGGTGCACAAGAGGTACAGATAATAAAGGTAAATACTGTTGCATGCACAATACTGCATTATCAGTAATAGCAAATACTAATCTACAGGTGGCTACACAGAAAAGATTTCTTGCTGAGCTATCATATGCCTGGCACCACAAGGGATGTTTTCACCTACATTCTTTTACTATTCTTACAGTGTGGGGAGGAATTAGCCCCCCCTTATAAGAAATGAAGAATTTATAGTTCAGAAAGATTAAATAACTTGCCTGTGATTACCTAACCAGAAAGTCAAAGACTGAGGTTGATTCAGACCTACATCTTCTCCTTCAGAGTATGTGAAGATTTTCATTGTGCCACACTGCTTCCTCTACTTGCTAACCCACTGCCATCAAGTCTAATGCAACTCATAGTGACTCTCTAGGGCAGAGTAAAATTGCCCCATAGGGTTTCGAAGGCTGTAAATCTTTATGGAAACAGACTGCCTCATCTTTCTCCTGAAGAGCGGCTGGTGAGTTCAAACTACTGACCTTTCGGTTAGAAGCCAATGAATTCCTTAATCACTGTGCCATCGGAGCTCCTTCCCAACTTGCTTGTTGTTTTTGTTGTTTGCCGTGGAGTCAGCCCCGACTTGCTTAGGTGGCATTAATCAATCTCTTTTTCCTTCTTCCACTCAGTACAAAATTTATAACTTGGAGGAAAGCTATCCTTTTGTCTTTTGTGGAGTGCACTTAGTTTTTGCCTCAACAGAAGATAGGTAAAATAATTAATTCACTGTTTCAGAAAAAAAGTCAGATTTGAGATTTTACCTGTCCATGTAACATCTGGTGGCCTGGATACCAGAATGGGGCTGTGTAAAGGCAGGAGTTGTTTGAGTGGGCCAGGAACATGGTCCTTGGCTCATTTCTCATAATGATAGTGAAAGGAATTGCTGCCCTTGTCACTCTTGTGTCCTATACATCACCCCATCAACTCAGCTCCCACTGAAAATCAAATTCAAGTACTAGTTATTGAACATTGACACACTGACTTGTATTAATTTGTTTTTGAGCCTGCAAACAATCCCATGAGATAAATAGCAATAGCCCCACTGTCACCTAAGCCTAAGGAAGCAAGGCTCAGAGGAGTTAAGTGGTTGCTGAAGAACATTCAGATTCAAACATGGTCTCTTGACTATAAGCCAAAATGTCCCTCCCCTACAATTGTCTCCATTGCCCCTACACCTTATTATATTTTCTTTTTCTTTCTTTTTTTTTTTTTTAATTGTGCTTTGAGTACAAATGTACAGAGCAGAATTTGTTTTACATTCAACAGTTTGTGTACATTTGGCTTCACTCCAACCCTAACACACTCTCCTCCTCTCCCTTTGCAGTGACCTCCCCTATCCCTGTGCCCTTCTTAGTTATGTACTCCTGTCTGTCCAGCTTTTCCTCCATGAGAATGTTGTCCCTCTGGTGCCCCATGACCCATTGCTCCAAGGGATGTATCTCCGTAGAGGATGTAGGCGAATCATCCTGGGTTGGGTGTTCTGCATGTAAGTCTTATTACTGTTGGGCTGAGAGCCAGGCCTTGGGAGTGAGTTTTATCCCAGGCCCAAAATATATCGCAGGGCCATAGTCTTGGGAGTCCCACCAGACTCCATCTGACCAGTAATTCTGGTCATTGATGTGTTTTTGAATTTTGTTCCAAGTTTTTCCTCCCACTCTATCCAGGATCTCCAGTTTTGATCCCTTCACAAGTGGTTGGCATTGGTAACCGGGCACCATCTAGTTCTTCTGGTTGTGAGGTCCATCATATCCTAGGGCTGATGGTTTCCAAATGCCTTTGATTTTCTTCATTCTTCTTTGCTTCTGATGAAAGGAGACCATTAGCTGCATCTTAGATGGCTGCTCGAAAGCTTTTATAACCCCAGTCGCTACCTACCAATACTATGTCCCACAATACTACGATCTGAGTCAGCAGATCTGGTGGTTCTCTCTCCCAACGTGTCTGGCTGTCAATGAGAGATTGTTCCATGTCTCTCTTCTGTTCTGTAATGATTGTAGTTATTTTGTATCACTAGTATCTGCACAAGATTATCCTCACTTGAATCTATCATTGGTCTAGCATATATTCCTGTTCACTGACCCCCATCTGATCTTCTCAGTTGTCTATGCATTTATCTGTAGCCTGGTGTTTGGTGTTAGTGGTAATGCAGTATTGTGGATATACTGGTATCAGCCTCTGTCGTCTATTTTTCTTATTCGTCTTCCCATTTAACACTCTATACTGTTGACCAGTTCAGAGTCCTCATCCACTTACCACCCTCCTCTTCACTTTGTCTCTAACTCCCACATTCAGTCCCTGCGTCTTCTGAAGCAGCAGCCCTCAAACTTTAATGTGTTCAGGAATCAATGGAAGAGCTTGTTCCATTTTCTATATCCCATCCCAGTGTTGGATTACCCAATAATCAAAGTAAGCATGGGCTTACTTGTGCTTGCTTATAATCTATAATGAACAGTTTCACTTTTTTTCACCATATCAAAGACTACTTCTAGGTATGACTGGAATCTATCTGTCTTTCTCTCAACCCCACAGCACCTTCCTATAGAATCAAAGCTTCTTCAAATTCATAAAGACAGGGATGGAGTATCCAGTAGGCAAGGTAAGCAAGGGCTTACTTGTACTTACTAATCTGTAATGAAGTTTCACGTTTTTCATCATATTAAGTTGTTCATTTTCATTAGATGAAATTGTTGACTACAAATTAGTAAGTAAGCATAAGTAAGCCCATGCTTACCTTGCTAATTGGGCAATCTGCCTGTGCCCCATCCCCAGCGGTTCCAATCAGGAGGTCAGAGCGGAACCTGAGATGTTGCATTCCTAACAAGCTCACAGGGGATGCCCATGTAGATCACACTTTGAAAAAATCCCATTGGCCTGACTTCTAGTCTCTCTGTCATTTCTTCATGGCTCAAGTCCTACCTCCTCACTGGTCGGGGAGGATCTCAGTTGTTGGTCCTCTCAGCCACTTTCTTTGCTTTTGTCATCCTGACCAGTAGATGTGTTCTAACACCCTATGCCCTGGCTAGGCCCAGTGGAAATCCTCCAAACTTATTGGCTTCTTCTTTATTTTGGAAAGAAACAAGGAGCAGCCCTGACCAAGGGAGCTTTCTCAATTGGCATAGTGTGGTGAAAATTCCAAGGGTTTTTGAGTCAGACTTCTGGCATAATGTTTAAGGCATTTGACTGCTAACCAGAAGGCTGGTGGTTCAAACCCACCAAACCATTCCTCGGAAGGAAGGTTGGTCAATTTACTTCCATGGTGATACCGCCTCAGAAACCCGAGGAGGGGTTGCTATGAGTCGGATCTGACTCGTTGGCAGTGTGTTTGGTTTTTTGGTTTTCCACTATTGGGTGTGGCTTTGTATAAAGTCTTTATCCTCTCTGTTCCTCTGATTCATCATGGTCAAAACTGGCAGTATGATAATTACTTTAAAAAGTTATGGTAAACACCAAAGGAGTCCCTGGGTGGTGCAAGTGGTTAAGCACTTGACTACTAGTTGAAAGGTTGGCAGTTTGAACCCACCCAAAGCTTGCTTGGAAGACAGGCCTGGAGATCTGCTTCCAAAAGGTCACAGCCTTAAAAACCCTATGGAGCAGTTCTACTCTGCACATGTGGAGTTATCACATGTTGCAATCGACTCAAAGGCAACTAACAACAACAACAAAGACCAAAATAAAGAACATAATAATATTCCTACTACAATGCCTGGCCTAGAACAGATGCTCAGTAAATATCAAACTCATGACCATTCAGTGAATTCCAACTCATAGTGACCCTATAGGACAGAGTAGAACTGCCCCACAGGGTTTCCAAGGCTATATATCTTTACAGAAGCAAATCCCCACATCTTTCTCCCACAGAGCAACTGGTCAATTCAACTTGCCAAACTTTCATTTAGCAGCCAAGAGCTTAATCACTGTGCCCCCAGGGCTCCCTCTGCTCGTTCTCTTATTCCCTATTCCTCCTTCTCTTGGAACATATACAGTACAAAATCTGCCTCCAAACGTGAGTGCTGCTGCGGCACAGTTCAACACAGAGATGAAGATGCTAATCAAGGGGCCCTGCTGCCAAGACAATGAAGGATGACAGCAAATTCATACCTGCCACGTTAAAGGTGTTCCCAGAAACTGTGAGTGTGCCTTCTCTCTCGACTACTTTGTCACATGTATGTGAAGCAAGGGTAATTTGATTCTGCCACACCATTTGCCGGACATGTTTAGTGGGACACTAGAGACAAGGTAAACAAGAGAAGTCAGGATACTTGCTGTTTGCCCTTGGGTGACCTTCCTGAGGACATGTGTGGGGACCTCAAACTGAGGAAGGTGACCCAGCCTAACCCTATTTGTCCCTGTTATGGATTGAATTATGTCCTCCAAAATATGTGTTGTGAGTCCTAACCTCTATGCCTATAGTTAAGGTGCACTGGTGGCAGAGTGCCTAAAGCATTTGACTGCTAACCTGAAGGTTGGCAGTTCAAACCCACCAGCCTCTCCACTCAAAGAAGACTGGGCAATCTACTTCTGTAAAGATTTACCTCCTTGTAAACCCAAAGAGTCGCTATGAGTCAGAGTCGACTCCATGGCAATGAGTTTGGTTTTTACAGTTATATGCCTGTAGTTATAATCCCGTTTGGGATTGGATTGTCTTTGTTGTGTTAATGAGGCAGGATTAGTGTAAAGTGTATCTTGAGTCAATCTCTCTTGAGATACAGAAGAGATTAAACAAGAAGCTAAGAGGCAGAGATGGGGGAAGAGACATGCCAAGTCACAGGAAGATGCCACAGAGCCAACAGAGAGAGAAAGCTTTCCCCTAGACTGGCACCCTAAACACAGACTTTTAGCCTCCTAAACTGTGAGAAAATAAATGTGTTTGTTAAAGTCACCATTTACGGCATGTCTGTTATAGCAGCACTAGGTAACTAAGAGAGTCCCTAAAAAGAGCATTTAACCCAAGAATTTCCTAGAGCTTTAATTTTTTTCCTTTAAAAAATTCCGTACTCTCTTAAGTTTTGTGAGCGTTTATGTTCTTGCAATGCATCATTTTTTCCTGCTCTCTAATTTCTGGTTTGTCCTGCTTTGTGGAATATTCATTATCCCCATCTTCATTTGTCTTTCTTACAGTTTTTACCATTTAGTCTAATTTAATGGGTTTATTTATCTATTTATTTCTAAATCCTGTCTACTTATTTGAATTTCATGTTTATGGGGGGCATATTTTCTTATAATTTTTATTACATATGCAATGTAGGATAATTCAGGAGAAACTGTATGGTACAAACAAAATATATAGTTAAAAAAAGAAAAAAGTACTATTACCCACCCAGAGATAATCACACATAACAGTTGTATATACTTAGAGACTATTTTCCTGGGAAAATATTCTTAATCCACTCTTAGTTTGGCTTTTTCCAAACATTTTGATAATATACATATACTTCTCACTTATCAACTATCTCATTATCCAACATTTCACACTTACAACAATGGTAGTGTAGTGCCTGAGGCCCTTGACTGCTAACCAGAAGGCTGGTGATTCAAACCCACCAGCCACTCCTCAGAAGGAAGGTTGGGCAATCTACTGCTGTAGAGATACCACCAACGGAAACCCAAGGAGGGGTTGCTATGAGTCGGGTCCAACTTGACAGCACATGACAACAACAACAACAACACTATTTTGTGCAATAATGACACACATATGGAAGTAACAAACACTAAGGTGCAAGATGAGAATAACAATGGTGATTACAGTTAAAGTTATGCGTCAGTTTGGTTGGGTCACGATTCTCAGTGGTTTGGCAGTTATGTAACGATGTAATCTAGCAATAATGATGTAGTCATACTCCATTTTGTGATCTGATGTGGTTATCCTCCATTTTTGCAAAATGCTGATTTTTGCATAATGACCTAATCTTTGGAGCCTAACCATGTTGATAAGTCAGGAGTGGTTATATAGCCTTTATGTTAATAATTTGATCTGAAATGTCTGAAAGCTCTTATCAAAAAGAACATAGCCATTCTGTACTCTTATCTGAGGAAATCAGACTTGCTTATGTCAAGTCAAAGTACACAATTACCAACCTTCTCGTGGGTCACCCAAACTCACTAGGTTCCTTGGAGATTCCATTCTTGTGAACAATGTCCCTCTTGTGGAATACAGCTGAATAAAATCCTAAATGTTAAGATCCAAAACTGCCAGTTTTTCACCTGTACTTTAACAAGGATGTCATTGTGGCATTGAAAGGAGAAAATATCCTCAGAGATAAGGATGGACTGGCCTTCCCATTTCCTTCCCCCTGACAATGAGATCCTGGACTCATAGAATGAGACTCTATTCCTTCTCATCTTGATTGTGTTTCCTCTGAAAAAGTGCTCAGAATATGCCTTAAGGTTCATATTCAATTGGAAACCAAAAATCCTATTTGCTCACTTGAAATCTCTCTCTCTCTCTCTCTCTCTCTCTCTCACACACACACACACACACACACATACACACACCCTATTTTCCATTGCCAGATGTGGATAAGAACTTTACCTACAGCTCATGAAATCATAAACTCTGCCATTAACATTAGAAGTCATCTATTCAGTACATTTCTTATATAGATGAAGAAATAAAAGCTTAAAAATGTTAAATGAATTTGCCAACTTCACAGAGATAAAACCAGAATGAAGTCAAGAATCTAGGTCTTAGGAATACAGGTCAGAGATTTTTCCCATTGTAGACAAAACTCTCAGTAAGAATTTATCATGTGCCTGCCCTGACTACATAAAGCTCCAGGTACTGCATGAATTTTGCTAAATGCATCTGCCTGCTCCTTGCTGACTTCATTGGGTCAAGCTTAACAACTGCTTGTACAATTCAAGCTAGGCTATGTTGTGTGGCAGGTTTAAAAATAGCTACCTGTTTCCCTTTAAAAAAGGGGGAAGACACAGAAATAAGATCTTTCCCAACTATAATATTTATTTTTACTAGCATCAGATATGACCTCATTATATGTCTACCACTCAGCTAACCTGTAAGGGCCTTGAAAGGAGCACTTCTGTATTCATTCAACCCATTTTATAATTGTCTTTCCATTTTATTCATCCTAAAATGGAACATAATCTCACATATTATTAATAGTATTTTTCTTACATCATTCACTTTCTCTCCATGAAGACAAATGAAATGCTAATAAGTTTCTGCGTGCAGCCAGACTATTGGTCCTTGTTAAACAGGACACTAAAGTCCATCCATCACCACGTCTTAGAACAGCAATGCATTCTCTAGCCCTCTTAGAAATAACATAGAATCGTCCAGTGTCTGATTACATCACCATGCTGTACATGTAACAACTCTTCTATAGCTTCCTTCCCAATACCTCCACAAGATGACTCCAGTCACCATTACTGGACTCACTTCCTATCTACCCTATCTATCCTTCCCTCTTACCTGGCCCTCAACTACCATGTTAATTTATGCCTTGTTTCTTTGCATTGGGGTGTTCTCTCTACCCATGATGCCTTTCTTCATCTCCACCTGGTAAACAAGTCATATTTCTCAAACGTGTTCATACAAACCTCAGCTCCACCCCCCAAGTTCCTATAAAACTTGATAATGTTATTTGTTTACCTATAAGTTTTGTGTCTGACCTTTTTGGGACCTAATAAACTAGCTACCACTCCAAGTCTGGGAAGGCCCAGAAAATGCAAATCATCAGCTTTAAGTAAAGGCGAAATATGATTCTCCCGGGGCTGCATCTTCAATTTAGATAAAGAGACCAAAAGGACTCGCTCACCCAATCAATATTCATCAGGTGCCTAGATATACTACAAGGAGCCCTGGTGGCATGTATCTGCCAACCGAAAGATTGTTGGTTTGAATGTGGGAAAAAGACCTGGCAATCTGCTCACATGACAATTACAGCCTAGTAAACCCTATGGGGCAGTTCTACTCCCTCACATAGGGTTGCTATACGTCCAAATCAACACAAGGGCACTCAACAACAAATGGTGCTATACACTGTTCCAGGTGCTGGGGATAGAGCAGAGAGCCAGGAGCCAGAGCCTAGCATGAAAAGAGCAGATGGCCTTTACAGGAGAATCTCTTTGGCAAAAAGTTTACCAGGGCTTAGTTAGGTCTTAGATCTACTACTTTATCAGAGAATTTGTGAAAAGGTCATTGGGAAATAAAACTCGAAGGGGAAAAAAGAAAAATTGATTTTAGCCAGGACAGTACTGCACTCACATTCTCTCAATCTGACTCTATTTGCTTAAACGATATTTATCAAGGTTACAGTTTAAGAAGGACTTAAAAATTGCTCACCGTTTCATGTTTTTTTTTTCTCTTCCTCTATTATTCTCTGTTTGAGCTTTGAGGCTTCCTACTGTGAGGCTTTATGTTATATGGGAGGGTATCCGGCCAATGACTTCTAAAGCAAGAAAGAAAATGCCAAGAGTTTTATAGAATTTCTGCACACTGATTCCGTTAATGACCTGCAAAAGAGCTTTGTATGACAGAGACTGCATTCAAAACAAAGCAATGCTTTCGAAGCACCAGACAGGACTTGAGTGTGATGTACTAGCTAACTTGAAAATTGTTGAAAGGGTTTGCTTTGAAGTGCATTGCCAAGGCACATGGGTGCCAAATGTCATCCACACACAGCCTTCAGGCCTGGGGCCAAAGGAGTGCTTCCCTCAACCAGACCATCCTCTCCACTTTTGACAGTCTAACTCAGTGCTAACAGGAAAATTAGGAGCCCTTGGTGGCATGGTGGTTAAGTGCTTGACTGCTAAACAAAGGGTCAGTGGTTCAAATCCACCATTGGCTCAGTGGGAAAAAGAGGCCTGGTGACCTGCTCCCACAAAGCTTAGGAAACCCCATGGGGAGTTCTACTCAGTCATGTAGGGTGACTATGCATCGGAATCAACTCCACAACACACAACAACAATAGGAGCATTAGTCGTCTGCTGCCCAAGTAGGAAGATACTCATTCACCAAATGCAAGAAATTTCCATTTGAAAGGCATCTGAGTGAAATGGCAGTCAAATTAGATGGTTCACTAGTTATATTTCCATGCCTGTGCTTCTTAGGCAATGGGAGGAATCTCTGGATAGCATAAATGATTCAGTACTCAACTACTAGCCTAAACTTTGGTGGTTAGAACCCACCCAGAGGCACCTCTGCTTCTGAAAAGGTCACAGCTGGAAAAGACTCAATGGTAACTAACAGAAGATAGAGTATCCACTTTGATACTTTCCTAGTTACTTTCAATGATTATGATGCTCTAGTCAATTGCATAAAGGCACATGGTTTTTTATTGTTGTTACATTAATGCCAATATAAAAGAGTAAAGGGTGACTGTATAAAATATAAGTTTCCTGTTAAATATATATTTTGCTTTTTATTTTGGACTATTTCATATACATTAACTTTATTCAAAGATGTGATAAACAGAATTAGAAAGTGAATGTTGTATGCTGTCAATAGAGTGACGGAATATAATGAAAATAAAAACAATATAAATAAACACAACTTGAATTATTCTTGAAAAAGTCAAAACTTACCAATAATTTATTTTAAATGTTAAATTAAATTAATATTGTTTGAAACAAAACTCTTCCCAGTTATAATGGACCAATTCATTGTAGTATGGAAGTGACTGTCCATTATAGTCTCCCCAGGAATTCAGGTAGTGTTATGATCACTAATAGGAGCTCTGGTGGCATAGGGCCTAAGGCATTTGAGTGCTAACCAGAAGGATGGAGTTTCAAACCCACCAGCCACTCCTCGGAAGGAAGGTTGGGCAATCTACTTCCATAGTGATACTGCCTCAGAAACCCAAGGATGGCTCACTATGAGTCGAGTCCAACTCCATAGCAGTGCATTTGGTTTAATAAAGCCTATTATGACATGATAGAATTAACTACATTTATTAAAATTACAAGGAATTCATTACATGAGTCTCAAACCAAAACCAAACTCATTGCCATAGAGTCAATTCTGACTCATAGTGATCCTGTAGGACAGAGTAGAACTACCCATAGGGTTTCCAAGGCTATGACTTTTACAGAAGCAGAATGCCACATCTCTCTCCCATAGAATGATACGGGTTCAAACTGCTAACCTTCGGCACTTAACCACAGTGCCACCAGGGCTCCTTCTACATGGACCCTCCTGGCCTGAAAATAGCACTAGAATTTCTCCACACACTGGGAGAAA
This sequence comes from Orycteropus afer afer, assembly GCF_000298275.1. NCBI lineage: Eukaryota > Metazoa > Chordata > Mammalia > Tubulidentata > Orycteropodidae > Orycteropus > Orycteropus afer. The sequence goes on from NW_006921768.1 coordinate 2,803,052, forward strand.
CCTGAGTTGTTGTCATCATATCTATTTCTAAACATTTGAACACTCTGCTAGATGTTTTCATGTATATTAGATAAATATAGAAACCTCACAGCTTGTCCAACTTAAAGCTTATGCCATGTATTCTCTATCAATTGCTTATATTTGAAACTTTTGGAATCATAAAATAAGATAAATGGTTAATTCTATGTATTTTCTTCTATTTTGTAACAATAACAATTATTGTAAAATGTGTAGTTTGCTTGATACTTCACCAAATACTTTTATGTACATTTTGTATTCCACATGACAGGGACACATTTGTCTTGTTCACAGTTGTATCCCTAATCTTAGTGAAGTTAAAAGTTTAGTGCAGTTAAAAGCTAACTAACTCTACTTTTATATAATAAGTAATCTCATTTGAGTTAGACAAGCTGGGGAGGAATAGTCTCATTCTAGAGATTATTAAAGCTCTAACAAGTTAAATGATAAACACAGAGAAGGAAAACAAGGAAGTGGCTGAGCTGGGACCAGACTAAAACCTCCTGATTGCAAACCTATTTCTTCTTCCAGTGACTACTCCATGTAATCTCACATAATTAATTTTTTGGTTGGGCAATCTACTTCCATAATGATACTGCCTGGGAAACCCAAGGAGGGGTCGCTATGAGTTGGGTCTGACTCGACGGCACATAACAACAACAACAATCAACAAACTGTTATGAAATGTTTTTTATGGCTTTGTTTGATCAATATGTGACCATGTGAGAAGAGCATGGGAGACAACATTCCCATTTTGATGATGAGAAAACTGAGGTCCCAAATCACCCCACCAGTTAGAGGCAGAGAGAGAACTAGAGCTGAGATCTTCAGGTACTATGCCCAGTGTTCTTCTCTTTGCTATTCTTTGTCACACTTCCAAGACTTCCAAGAGGCAGCTCTATTACTTCTGCATTTAATGGGGCAGGCAGCGTGACAGGCTCTTTGGGGACATGCAGGGCAGATGGCACTGCCTCTCTCTTCCAAGGCTCCCCTTCCTGTGGTGAGTTCACATGTATGCACAGCTGACCATGTGAAAAACTGATCATGAAAACACCGAAAAGGTACACAAAGAAGGTAAAGAGTTCTGTGGGTCCAACAAGAAATTAGGGCATTTGGGGCCACAAAATGCAATCCTGAGTCTAATTGCAATTTAGTTTCTAATGGATAAGACATCTACTTTGGATTTCTTGGAGTCCTTTGGTGGTGCAAGTGGTTAACATGTTCAGCTGATAGCTGAAAAGTTGAAGGTTCAAGTCTACCCAAAAGCACCTTGGAAGAAAGGCCTGGCTATCTGCTTCTGAAAAATCAGCCTATGGAGCACAGTTCTACTCTGACATACATGGGGTCTCCATGAATCTGAATTGACTTGACAGCCCTTGGTTACTTATTATATTTCTTAGCCTGTCAAACTGGAAAAAGGAAATGTACAGTGTTTATAGACGGTAGAACATTTGATGTAATTCCATCACATTTTTCAGAATTTATTTTTTCCAGCTTAAATTTAAATTGCTGTTATTTTTCAACTTTTAATCAGATCTCTGTGTCCTTGTAACAAAAGCCATTTCATCTATCCTCACTATCAGAACCCTAATCTTGCTCAGAGGCCGTGTGTCCACCCTGGGGTATAGCTCCTATTTGTCTAAGCTGATTGTTCCCTGCATAGCTGTGCACTAGACTCACCTGGGTGCTTTTAAAAACTACCAGTGACTGGCCCTGATCCAGACCAACCATACTGGAATATCCCTCCCCCACTTTATTTTATCTTTATTTATTTATTGCCCTAATCAAATAAGACAACTGGGTTTAAATAATTTAATAATGGCAAATAATTTGATCACTATAACTTTTTTATTGAGATGAAATTCACCTAACACTAAATTAACCATTTTAAAATGTACGTTTCAGTGGCATTTACTACATTCACAATGTTGTGCAACCATCACATTTACCTAGTTCTAAAACATTTTTGTCACCCCGAAGGAGATCTTGTAACCAGTAAGCAATCATTCCCATTCCTTTCTCCTCCCAGCCCCTAACAAGTTGACGCCTGCTCATGGTGACCCCATGTGTGTCGGAGGAGATCATCAGACCCCAGCATCCACTAATCTGTTTTCCGTCTCTATGGATGTTCTGCAAGTTCTTAATAGTGAATGAAGATATTTCACCTTTCTCTCTCTTAAGCCAATGCACAATTGTCTTTAGAGAATTTTTAATTTATCTATGAGATAATATGAGACGTTTTCATAATGTTTTAGATGAATAAACTCTGCACAAATACAATGAATGTGAAATTAAAGTAGCACCTGCCCCCTCTTTTTTTTTCCTGTGGGAAGAATTAGAGAATGAGAGAAAAATTGACTTAACCAGTACTTATTTCTAATTGGAGAATAGAATGCAATATTCCGATAAAACTGAAGTATTTAATAACAGCAACAAATTTAAATTTTTGCCATGACATATAGATAAATGCAGTGGTTATTTAAAAAAAGGGGGGGTGCTACTTCCTGAAATGAAGGTACACCGCAGTATGAAACTGACCAGTTTGTCACTGAATTACTTTGACAGTTTCCATGGTCTGAATTTGTAAATGACATGAAACAGCAAATACAAGAACAAAATTGTCTGATTCTTGTTACTTTGTGGTTACTCTGTATTTCAATGACAAAGGCAGTTTCTAGACGCTGAGAATCATGTACAAACACATTACTTCTTTTTTTTTTTTTACTTATTCCTATCATGAAGAACAGATCAAAAGGACCCCCTGAAGTCATGTCTGTCCTTTATTTCTGCTACTATAATTACTAATCTATTTGGTAGAATACTTGGTATTTTACTTTTTTTAATGCTCATTATTATATTACTTTTTTATCCTTATCGTCTAAAATGCAGCAGTAGGCTAGACTATATTGTTCAGTGGCATTTGTCATAATAAAAATGTAAAATTAAAGGTGACACATACAGGTCTCATGGTATAGTGAAAACAAAAATGGACTAGAAGACATTTATGTGTGAGCTGGGGTAAGTTATAAACAACTTCTCTGGGTTCTGTTGTTTGTTGTTGTTATGTGCCGTTGAGTCAGACCGACTCATAGAGACTCCTCCTTGGGTTTCCGAGGTGATATTACTATGGAAGTAGATTGCCCAACCTTCCTTCCAAGGAGCGGCTGGAGGGTTTGAACCACCAGCCTTCTAGTTAGCAGTCAAGTGTCTTAGGCCCTACGCTACCAGAGCTCTCTCTCTGGGTTCTTTGAACTAAAATTATGAGATAAAACACAAAATGACCTTGAGTGGGAATCCTTACAATTCAAAAGAAAAAATTAGGTTTCTCACTTCTGGCATCTATTCTATATAGTCAATTTTATCAGAATTTAACTACTGTATCAATATTCTTCATTTTCACATGTTCTTAAAAACCTCTAGGAACATCCTATGAAGATAAAAGAGAAGCGCGGAGAAAAGCTTCACCAAGAGCTCCAACCACAGCATTATGCATGGAAGTGGTCATGGACCAAGTGATGCCTGGGGATGAGCTGCCCTGTTGCTCAAATACCTGCGTGAGAATTCCTTGAGGTGCTTGTTAATACTTTAAGCCCAAATTCATGGGCTTCTCACCCCATGAAGGAATCGGAATCTCTTCAGGTGGAGCCCAGGGATCTGCAACTAATAGGATCCTCAGGTGATGTTCATTTACATGAAAGTTTGAGAACCTCTGCCTTCAGTACTTTAAATAACAGGCTGGCATCTGACTCTGGCCTCCAGGACCTAAATTTCGGTGCACATTGTAAGCTCTGTGGGGAAGTATTTCCATTTCAGATAGAAAATATTATGGGATGGGGGCAGGGTGGCAAAGCAGCAGTACAAGTGGAGCCCTAGAAGGGAGCCCCTGTGCTCCTTGACAGTTGAACTCATTCCCCTTAATCACTCAGAGGAAGCACGTTGATAAAGAGTATGCTAAATGCCCGCAGGTCCAGGGGTGGCTCTCCTTGAGACAGCTTCATGTAGAAATGGAATAATTAGAGAGTGCATGTTCAATTAAATTTGGTAATCTATGAGGTGCTAAGAAATATACAAGGTGCTAAAAGGCTGTGTACAGAAATAACTGTTGTTGCTAACTAAGAAAAAGAGCTCCTTTGAAGTCTGAAGACTAAAGTGTAGCTTTTAATGTTATTTCGGTAGAAGGTAGCATCTTGCATTTGGTGACTTGTTGAATCTAGGATTTTTAAATTGAAAATAGCTTAGTTATAAATAATGTAGGGTTTCATTGTTCACCGAATGACTTAAGATATTTTTTTTCCTAAATTCCTCTTTCAGCAAGAAGCACAACTACCCCCATCCTTCCAGGCATGCATTCAAAAGTAGCAACTCTGAAAAAGTAGGGCATTGTATCCAGTTTAAGTTTTCTTTCTGGTGCTGGAGACAATTCCATTTTGTCATCTCATCTAAAGCATTGTATATAGAAGCAGTACATAACATTGAGTGAACAAAAACCATGACGCAATTAAGTTCTGCTCATTTAATTAAAGTAATATCGATATCAAATGTTCAGGTTTTAATAATTTTTCTTGCACTTTCAACAAAGAATATCTGAAAAATAGGTAGCCCATATACTTCACGTGCTCACTCTAGCTATGACATGATTTTTATAACACTCATTTAAAACTAAAATAATCCAATATGATAGTAAATTCTCCAAGTGGCTTTAGAGAAAATGATACCAAAACCTGTTGCTGTCATGGTCATTCTGGTGGTGTAGGGGTTAACCACTTAGCTACTAACTGATAGGTCAGTGGTTCGAATCCATTAGTTGTTCTTCAAGTGAAAGATGTGACAGCCTGCTTCTGTGAAGATTTACAGCTTTGGAAACCCAATAGGGCACTTACACTCTGTCCTATAGGGTCACTAAGACTAGGAGGGAGATACACAAGCAATAAATGAAGTTCATTCAATAAAATTTTATTTTTGCATGACTAGTATGTTTTTAAGAAGCTCTGGTGGCCCAGTGCCTAAGGCATTTGACTGCTAACCAGAAGGTTGGTGGTTCAAAACCACCAGCCACTCAGCAGAAGGAAGATGAGGCAATCTACTTCCTCAAAGATTTACCACCTCCGAAACCCATTGGTGATCGCTATGAGTCAAAATTGACTGGATGACAATGAGTTTTGTGTTGTTTCTTTTTCCTTTTTTAGTACGTTTTTAGCTGATAATCCCTACATGCCTGATATACATCAGTGAACAACAACAACAAAGAGATAAAAATTGTGCCTTCACAGTATTTACGGGAAAAAAGCAGTAAATATATAAAAAAAGTAAATCATATAGTACATAAGAAATTGATAAGTGCTAGGAGAAAAATACAGCTAAGTGAGGAGGGTTGGGAGTGAGGAGGTGGGGAGGCAGGTTACAATTTAAATAAGACTAGCAGAGAGAAATAAAATTATACAGGTCAGAAACTCATCTACATAAAGAAAGGAAGAGAGCTGGAGAAGGAATAAATGAAGGTAAAATAAAATCTTTGTTTTATATTCTCAATTGATTTAAAACATAACTGCTTAAAGTAATAATAGTAACAATGTATTTCAAAAAACCAAACTCACTGCCACTGAGTCAGATCTGACTCATAGCAATCCCTCCTTGGGTTTCCAAGGCAGTATCTCTACAGAAGTAGATTGTCCAGTCTTCCTTCTGAGGAGTGGCTGGTGGGTTTAAACCACCAGCCTTCTGGTTTGCAGTCAAATGCCTTAGGCACTACACCATCAGAGATCCCTGGGTGACTACAGCATATGGGTAAGTGAAATAAATGACAGCAAAGTTACAGAGGGCAGAGGGAGGAAGTGGGGTTAATGTGTTATAAGGTACCAGTACTACATGTAAAATGGCATACAGGCAGTCCCCGGGTTACCAACATATGACTTATATACAACCATAGGTAAAAACCAACCCCTGTATATCTCTCCTTGAGCTCAAACCCAGAGACTGTGAACAGGAAGGGGCAGAGTGACATCCTGCCTCATCCCCCAACTCCAACAGCAGCAGCTGGTGGGCACTCCCTCCACCCACCTGGCCCTGGACCCTGCAGCACTCACCTCCAACTGAGGGCTTCAAACTGATTCAAAAGAGTTCAGTAATTCCATCATAAACAATGGCTACAAACAAGTTACACAGCAATTAAATCTGTTGCCATGCTGTGGTTGTTAAGGTTATGTGTCAACCTGGCTAGGCCTGGTTTTCAGTGGCTGGGCAGTTGGATGTAGTACTCCCCATGATGAGATTGGTAATCAACTCCATGGTGGAATCTACTATGAGCAGCTGAGTAGCTGCCTTAGGGATGTGGTCCACTCCCAGTATATAAGGAGAAGCCTTAGGAATGGTCTACAGCTTATGGCACACTTGAATCCAGCATGCAGCCAAGTCATTGTTCAGCCACCTGCCATGTTGTCTGCTGATCTTGGGACTCTTAATGGACTCGAATCAATAGCTTGCCATGTGGTTTTTGATAGTATCAGAACTGTGCCCTTTTACTTGTCAACCTTGGGTTTGTCAGCCTCAGCAGCCAGCAGCTGCCTGAGTGAAGAAAGCCTTCAGCTTCAGTGGGCCAGGAGCAAGTGGCAGAGCTAAAGCCCAAGGTCAAGAGGCTTTCACCCAACCCCTAGAGCCTGGCACTTTTAACTCAGACTTCCAGCCTCTAAAACTGTAAGAAAATAAACTCTTGTTTGTTAAAGCCATTCCACCTGTGGTATTTCTGTTAGACTGGTATGAAGTAACCAAAACACATGGTGTTTTGATCCAAATAGGAAACAAACAGCATGCCCCACTAAAAAATGGTGGCCAACACTGCTACTTTGAATGTGTGTTGCTCTCCAGAGACCTGCCAATAATATTACTCTCCAAAAGTCCTGCCTCAGTCCTTGCTCCTGAAATTTATAAGAGTTTCATGCAAGAGATTTATCACAGGACTCTGAAGAGGAACACACATTCAATGGCATAGTGTCTCTGGCCTCATCTTTGAGTGAGGCATAACTGTTTGTTTCTTACACAGGTCAAAATACCAAGGACAACAGATTTGGTTGTTATATGGTACATATGCCTTATTTATAATGGCATTTACTGAACCATTTGGAAATCCTGGTGGAAATAAGTCCTGGAGGCAATAGTGGTGTCATTGCACAGCATATCAGCTGTGGCCCTGAAGCCAACGCAGGCTCTGTCTGGAGTTGGTGGGCCCTGGGTGGAGCAGTAGGCTTCAGGCGTGAGTTTGTTCTGCTCTGCGCTGTCCCACATCTCTTGACCAACTGCCACATTGGCACTGTCCATAGTAAGGCATGGTGTAGCAACCTGGACCCCAACCCTTGACCCAGGCTGTCCCTGTTCCCAACCTAGCCTTATAGCAGTGGCATCTCTAGCTCATGCCATACAGCCTGAGCCAGGCTCCTGGGGATGGCAAGGAGAGTCTGACCCCAAGAGGAATGACATCCTGGCCACTGCCACCAGAAAAAGGCAGCTGGCTGAGCATGGGCCCGCCATTGGCTGTCCAGGGACCACGGAGTCCTCTCAACTATGCCAACATAGTTTTAGTTCCTAAAAACAAAAGAGCGCTACTTTGTGACATGCATCAAAACATTATTATTATTATTATTATTATTACTGTATTCTTATATTAAAGATGTTTTAGTGTATCTGGATATGTTTCTTTAATGGTTTTTATGCATCAAAAGGTACACTATGTACTATATACTAAGACAAGCATTTGACTAACTGTTAGATATAAACAGTACCTAATTGTTCTGACTTAAAGACAGATTTAGCAACTGAACTCAGTTCCCAATCTGGGGACTGCCTGTAGTGTTATCTGGAGGCAGTCTTGGGTTATTTATAAGATAATAATTGAAAGAGTTAAAGAGAACTCTTTGTAAAGGGGTATAAAATGTAATTGTGACTGAAATAAATGAGTTATGGATTGCATTGTATGCCCCAAAATATATGCTGAATTTTTGGCTTTTGTACCTTTGGATATGATCCTGCTTGGAGATATAGGTTTTCTTTTGTTATGTTAATGAGGTCATATCAGTGTAGGGTGGACCCTAAATGAAACCACTTCTGAGTTATACAAAGACCAGAATAGACACAGAAACATACACAGAGAAAAGATGCTATGTGAAGACAAGCATACCTGAATGATGCATTGTGAAGCCTGAGAACTTCAAGAATTGCTGGCTACTAAAAGCTGGGCACCACCATTCATCTGTCAGTTTGTCATACTGTGGTGGCTTTGCATGTTGCTATGTTGCTGGAAGTTATGCCACCAGTATTTTATTTATTTATTTATTTTTATTTTAAGAGCTTGTGTACATTTAGTTTCACTCCCCATTTACCATGTCCAACCCTAAACCAGTGTCCTCCCTCCCTACCCTGTAGCCCTCCCCCTGTGCCCCTCATCTTTATGCACTCCTGTTTGTCCTGCATTTTCTCAATTTCAATGTTGGTCCTCTGGTGTCCTGTGGTCTATTGCTCCAAGGGATGTATTACCATAGAGTAGGTGGGTGCATCATCCTGGGTTGAGTGGTCTGCGTGTACCTCTTGTTAACTATTGGGCTGAGAGCCAGCCCCTGGGGGTGCATTTTATTCCAGGTGCAGAATGTATTCCAGGGCCATCGTATTGGGGGTCTCACCAGATTTCATCTGACCAGTAATTCGCCACCAGTATTTTCATATACCAGCAGAGTTACCGACATGGACAGTTTTCAGCAAAGCTTCCAGACTAAGACAGACTAGGAAGAATGCAGCCATCCACTTCAAGAAAAAATTGGCCACTGTAAACCTTATGAATGGCAGTGAAACACTGTCTGATACATTACTGGAAAAATTATATGAATAGCAGTGAAACACTTTCTGATATAGTGCCAGAAGATGAGCCCCTCAGGTTGGAAGATACTCAAGATGCTGCTTGGGAAGAGTTGCCTCCTCCATCCTTAAAGATGTAGATGGAGTAAAGCTTTCAGGACCTTCATTTCCTGATGTGACATGAATTAAAATGAGAAGAAACAGCTGCAAACATTCATTAATGTGAAATGTACCAAGTGTGAATCTAGGAAAATTAGAAGTTGTCAAAATGAAATGGAATGCATAAAGATCAGTATCCTAGGCATCAGTAAGCTGAAATGGACAAGTATTAGCCATTTTGAATCAGATAATCATATTGTCTACTATGCCAGGAATGAAAATTGAAGAGGAATACCATCACATTTGTCATCAAAAAGAACATTTCAAGATCTGCCCTGAAGTACAATTCTGTTAGTGATAGGATAATAGCCATACACCTACAAGAAAGACTAGTTAACAGTGTTATTATTCAAATTTACTCACCAACCATTAAAACCAAAGATGGAAAAATTAAAGATTTTTACCAACTTCCGCAGTCTGAAATTGACCAAAGATGCAACCAAGATGTACTGATTACTGGTGATTGGAATGCAAAAACTGGAAACAAAGGTGAAGGATCAATAGTTGGAAAATATGGCCTTGGTGAATGAAATAATGCTGAAGAACAACTTATTCAACAATGTAAATGGTAACTATACTCATGGATTCACCAGGTTGAATACACAGGAATAAAATTGACTATATTTGTGGAAAAAGATGATGGAGAAGTGTAAAATCATCAGTCAGAATAAGGCCAGGAGCTGACTGTGGAACAAACCATCAATTGCTCATATGTCAGTTCAAGTTGGAGCTGAAGAAAAATAAAACAACTCCATGAGAGCCAAAATATGAACTTGATTATATCTCACCTGAATTTAGAGACCATCTGAAGAAAACAGTTAATGCATTGAACACCAGTGACTGAAGACCAGACTAGTTGTAGGATGACATCAAGATCATCATATATGAAGAAAGCAGAAGGTCATTAAAAAGGCAGAAAAGGAAGAAAAGACCAAAATATATGTTAGAAGAGACTCTGAGACTTGCTCCTGAATAGAATGTAGCTAAAGTGAATGGAAGAAATGATGAAATACAAGAGCTGAACAGAAGATTTCAAAGGGCAGCTCAAGAGGACAAAGTATGACAATGAAACATGCAAAGATCTGGAATTAGAAAACCAAAAAGAAAGAACACACTCATCATTTCTCAAACTTAAAGAACTGAAGGAAAAATTCAAGCCTTGAGTTGCAATATCAAAGGATTTTCTGGGCAAAATATTGTGTGTTGCAGAAATCATCAAAAGAAGATGGAAGGAAGACACAGAGTCACTGTACAAAAAAGAACTGGTCAGTGTTCAACCATTTCAGGAGGTGCCATATGATCAAGAATCAATGGTACTGAAGGATGAAATCCAAGCTACACTGAAGGAATTGGTGAGAAACAAGCTCCAGGTGATAAAATTAATGATGGCTTCCAGCAAAGACTGTAGGATGGCACAGGCAGTGTTTTGTTCTGTTGTAGGGTCACTATGAGTTGGAGCTGACTTGATGACCCTTAACAACAGCAACCTTGCTTGCTGAAAGTGAAGATGATTTGAAGCACTTACTGGTGAAGATTAAAGACTAGAGTCTGCAGTATGGATTACACCTCAACATAAAGAAAATTAAAATACTCACAACTGGGCCAATAAGTAGCATCACAATAAATGGAGAAAAGATTGAAGTTGTCAAAGATCTCATATTGTTTGGTTCCACAATCAACACCAATGGAAGCAACAGTCGAGAAATCAGATGACGTATTGCATTGGGCAAATCTGCAAAAGACCTCATGCCCGATTGGCACATCATAGTACATAAAAATCTTGTCCTACAACCTACTTTGGTGAAAGGTCTTAAAAGCTTTTGACTAGCCAGTTAAGATGCAACTATTGGTCTCCTTTCATTTGAAGCAAAGAAGAGTGAAGAAAACCAAAGGCATCTGGAAACAATTAGATGAATTGACACAGTGGCTGCAACAATGGGCTCAGGTATAGCAAGGATTGTGAGGCTGGTGCCAGACCAGGCAGTGTTTTGTTCTGTTGTACATGGGGTAACTATGAGTCAGTGCTGACTCAATTGCACCTAACAACAACAACAACACAAACTGAAATAGACAATGAAGGACTCCTAGAAACATGTTCTGAATTTGGACTTCTGGCCTCCCGAACTCTGAGAAGATAAATTTCTGGTCTTAAAGCCACCCATTTGTGGTGTTTCTGTTATAACAGCACTACGTAACCAAGACAAAGGGACATACACTAGATAATCCATCAAGGAAAAGACGCCTATACATATGTATGTGATTCAGGGGAGAACAAGGAAGGACACCACAGTCAAGAATATTCAGATATTTGAAGATGTAAGAGAGGAGTCAAGTATATTCTGAACTGCTCCTGAAGGTAGACCTGGTACCAACAATTAGGAGTAATAAAGAAGAATATGTAGATTAATAAAAAGATAAATTTTCCAGGCTTTAGAGTTGTTCAAATTTGAAATGGACTTTTTGGAGGTAGTAATCTCCCATTAATATATTTTTTTAAGTAGAGGCTGGACAATGACTGGTAGGAATATCATAGAGATATTGTCCAGCATTTGCCCAGGAAATGGGCAATAGGGGGCATACTGGGGAAAAAAAAAAAAAGGCTTTTAAAATCACTTTGAACTTTACAATTTTGTGATCTACTTCTTGAACACATACCAATGTTAGAATTCTTCACTAGAAAAATCTCACCTTTGAAACTTGGAATTTATCATTAGTACAGTAAAGATGGCAATGAAGTAACTGAAATTTAAATAAATTTTTAATAATTCAGAGTTAGGATTCCATAACTCTACTTAATGTGGGGCAATTGTAAAAGAACATTCAGAATTGAATGATGGCTGGAAACTGGTGTGGCAATAGGAGTCATCCATGGAGCTCCTGAGAGCTAGGAAACAGAAACATTAGCAATAGCCTCATAACAAAATAGAAGGCTAGAGGTTCAAATCCACCAGCCACTCCTTGGAAGGAAGACTGGGCAATATACTTCTATAGAGATACTGCCTCGAAAACCCAAGGAGGGGTCACTATGAGTCAGATTCGACTCGACGGCAGTGAGTTTGGTTTTTTGATTTATGATGAACATAAGAGGCTCTGGTGATGTGTGGTTGAGTGCTTGGCTTCTCAGCCAAAGGTTGGAAGTTCAAACTCACCAGTCACTATGCAGGAAAAAAAATGTGGCAGTATGATTTCATAAGATTGTTTTACAGGTACCGTTGAGTTGATTCTGACTCATAGCAATGCTATGTACAACAGAATGAAACACTATCCAGTCCAGCACCACCCTCACAGTCTTTGCTATGCTTCAGCTCATCATTGTAGCCATCTCATTGAGTATCTTCACCTTTTTGGTAGACCCGCTACTTTATCAAGCATGTTTACAACCCCGTGAGGCAGTTCTACTCTGTCCTATAGAATAAGAATAGACTTGACAGCAACAGGTTTATGATGAGCATACTCCAACTTTCCCCCACCCCAGTCTTCTCAAGATTCAAATTCCCAGGGAAAATTGTGTGATTGGCTGTGCTTAGCTCCTGGGCCACATATTGGCTGTGCTGGCATACAAGAAGGATATCCTGGTCTCTAAGGCTTTTGGCTTTTATTGGGAGGCAGGCACTGGAATTTATTATCTGTAATTCCAATAATTTAATATCCATAATCCAGAAAGGAAGAGATACCACACTGATCAGAGTTAATTTTAATGTAGACATTTTAATATGAAAGATTGTAATATAGGAAATTGGTTAAACAAGTTGGAGACCTGAAAAATCAAATGAGAGCACTGAAAACACAGAAGTAATAACTGCACAAAGAAGTTACCACTCAGGGCTGCAATAACAAGGGAGTTTATTTGCAGAATCCAGAAGCTAGAAGAAGCCCTGCAGAGCTGCAGCCCATGCTCTGAGGAGAGAGCAGTGTCCAGTTGTTGCTGGTACCTCAGGAGCTCAAAGGAGGAGCATGCAAAGCTGAAAGCAGAACGAAACACTGCCTGGTTCTGTGCCATCCTCAGAAGGGTTGACATGTTTGACTCTACTGTCATATCCACTGCGTCAATCTATCTCATTTAGGATCTTCCCGTTTCTCTCTCACTGTCTACTTTACCTAGCATAATATCTTTCTCCAAGGACTAGTTCCTTCTGACAGCAAGTGAGATGAAGTCTGGCCATTCTCGCTTCCAAGGAGCATTCTCGTTGTACATCATCCAAGACAAGTTTGTTTGTTCATCTGGCAGTCCATAGTACATTCTTCCCTTTTGGTTTTCTAATTCCAGGTCTTTGCACATTTCATTGTAATACTTTACTTTGTCTTTTCAAGCTGCCCTTTGAAATCTTCCATTCAGCTTTTAGTTCATCATTTCTTCCAATGGCTTTAGCTACTCTCCATTCAAGAGCAAGACTCAGAGTCTTTTTGGACATCCATTTTGATCTTTTCTTCTTCTCCTGTCTTTTTAATGACCTTTTGCTTTCTTTGTGTATAATACCCTTGATGTCATCCCACAACCTATCTGGTCTTCATTCACTGGTGTTTAATGAATCAAGTCTTTTCTTCAGATGGTCTCTAAATTCAGATGGGATATACTCAAGGCCATGTTTTAGCTCCCATGGACTTGTTTCAATTTTCTTCAGCTTCAATTTGAACTTCCATATGAGCAATTGATAGTGTGGTCCACAGTCACCTCTTGGCCTTGTTCTGACTGATGATACTAAACTTCTCCATTGTGTCTTTCTACAGATGTAATCAATTCAATTCCTGTGTATTCTGTCTGGGGGAGGGTCCACATGTATAGTCATTGTTCATGTTGCTGAACGAAGGTATTTGCAATAACTAAGTCTTTGGTTGTGCAAAATTCTATCATGCTATCTCCAGTGTCATTTCTATCACCAAGGCCATATTTTACAAGTACTGATCCTTCATCTTTGTTTCCAACTTGCACATTCTAAATACCAGTAATTATCAATACATCTTGATTTCATGTTTGATAAATTTCAGACTGCAGGAGTTGGTAGAAATCTTCAATTTCTCCATCTTTGTCTTTAGTGTTTGGTGAATAAATTTGAATAACAGTTGTATTAACTGGTTTTCCTTGTAGGCATATGGATATTATGCTATCACTGACAGCATTATACTTCAGGATAGATCTTGAAATGTTCTTTTTGAGATGAATGTGATGCCATTCATCTTCAATTTGCAATTCCAAGAATGGCAAACCATATGATTGTCAAATTCAAAATGGCCAATACCAGACATTTTAGTCTAAGGCATGTCACTGCTAACAAGAAGGCTGGCAATTCAAACCCATCAGCCACTCCTCGGAAAGAAGGTTGGGCAATCTACTTCCATAATGATACTGCCTCGAAAACCCAAGGAAGGGTTGCTATGAGTCAGTTATGACTTGATGGCAGTGATTTTTTTGTTGTTGTTGTTAATGCCTACAATATTGACCTTTATGTATTCCATTGCACTTTTTAGAATTCCCAATTTCCTAGATTCATACTACATATATTTCACATTCTGATTCCTAATGGATATTTACAGGTGCTTTTTCTCATTTTGAGTCATGCCACATCAGAAAATGAAGGTCCCAAAAGCTTTACTCTATCCATGTCATTAAGGTTGGCTCTACTTTGAGGAAACAGATCTTTCCCAGTCGTATTTTGAGTACCTTCCAACCTAAGGTTCTCATCTTCTGGCACTATATCCAACAATGTTTCTGTGCCATTCATAATGTTATCAGTGGCCAATTTTTTCACAAGTGAACCTGGTCACATCCTTCTTATTATTATGTCTTAGTCTAGATGCTCTGCTGAAACCTGTCCACCATAGGTGACCCTGCTTGTATTCAAAATACTGGTTACATAGCTTTCAGCATCACAACACACAAGCCACCACATGCAACAAATTGACAGGCAAGTGGTAGAGTAAGTATCTCCTAAGTATCTACTGAGTACTGAAGGATTCTATAAGGAAAATATTGAATGGCACATGAAGCATCAAAAAGAGATGAAAAGAACATACAGAGTGAAAAAGAATTGGTCAACATTCAACTGTTTCAGCAGGTAGCATATGATCAAGAACTGATGGTACTTAAGGAAGAAGATGCAATAGCCACTGAAATTTTTCAAAAACTAGATGCAACATGGAAGATCTCACTTGCCTACACCAGAAAATTTGGAAAGCATCTTCATGGCCAACCAATGGGAAGAGATCCATATCTGTACCCATTCCAAAGAAAGGTGATCCAACAGTGCAGAAATTATTAAAAAATATCATTAATTTCATATGCAAGTGCTGAAGATAATTCAAAGTGAGTTGTAGCAATTCATTGACAGGGAACAAACAGAAATACAAGCCACATTCAAAAGAGGATGTGGAACAAGGAATATCATTGCTGATGTGAGTAGTATCTTGGCTAAAAGCAAAGGATACTAGAAAGATGTTTACCAGTGTTTTATTGACTTGTAAAGGCATTCCACTGTGTGGATCAGAACAAATTATGAATAACATTGTGAAGAATGGGAATTTCCTAAAACTTCATTGTGCTCATGCTGGACCTATTCATAAACCAATAGGCAGTCTTTCAAACAGAATAAGGGGATACTGCTTTGTTGAAAACCAGGAAAGATGTACATCAAGTTTGTATCCTTTCACCATACTTATTCAATCTGGTGTGCTGAACAAATTATCTGAAAAACTGAATAAATGAAGAAGTACATGGCATCAGGATTGGAGGAAGACTCATAACATACTGCAATATGAAGATGACACAACTTTGCTTCCTGAAAGTGAGGAAGACTCAAAGCACTTACTGATGAAGATCAAAGACTACAGTCTTCAGGATGGTATAGAATACACCTCAATATAAAGAAAACCAAAATCCTCACAACTGGACCAATAAGCAAAATCATCATAAATGATGACAAGATTGACACTGTCAAAGACTTCAATTTTTCTTGATTCCACAATCAATGCCTATGGAAGCTGCAGTCAAGAAATCAGTGTGTTGAATTTGGCAAATCAGCTACAAAAGACCTCTTTAAAGTTTTACAAAGCAAAGATGTCACTTTGAGGGTTAAGGTGTGACTGACCCAATGTGGTATTTTCAAATACCTCATATATATGTGAAAGCTGGACAATGAATAAGGAAGAATGAAGAAGAATTGATGTCTTTGAATTATGGTGGTGGCAAAGAATGTTAATTATACCATGGACTGCCAGAAGAATGAACAAATCTGTCTTTCATGAAGTACAGCCAAAATGCTCCTTAGAAACAAGGATGGTGAGACTTTGTCTCCCATACTTTGAATATGTTATCATGAGGAAATAGTCCCTGGAGAAGGACACAATGCTTGGTAAAGCACACAGTCAGCAAAAAAGAGGAAGACTATCAAAAGATGGCTACCACAATGGGCTCAAATATGGCAATGATTGTGAGGATGGCACAGTACTAGGCAGTGTTCCATTCTGTTATATATAAGGTTGCTATGAGTCAGAACCAACTTGATAGCGCCTAATAACAACAAAATATCCACTAAGGAGCTATAATGATGCAGTGGTTAAGTGCTCAGCTATTAACTGAACAGTCAGCAGTTCCAACTTCTAGCCACTCCTTGGCAGAAAGATGTTGCAGTCTGTGGCATAAAGATTGCAGCCTTGGAAACCCTACAGGGGAGTGCTACTTTGTACTTTAGAGTCACTATGAGTCAGAATATGATCTAGAATATATCCCTCCTGAATTTAGGGACCATCTAAAGAATAGATTTGTTGCATTGAACACCAATGATCAGAAACGAGAAGAATTGTGGGATGACATCAAAAGCATCATCCACGAAGAAAGCAAGAGGTCACTAAAAATACAACAAAAGAAGAGAAGACCAAAATGGATGACAGAAGAGACTCTGAAACTTGCCCTTGAGCAGAGGAGAGTAGCTAAAGCAAATGGAAGAAATTGCAAAATGAAAGAATTGAACCAAAGATTTCAAAGAGCAGCTCGAGAAGACAAAGCCAATTACTGTAATGAAATGTGCAAAGACCTGGAGTTAGAAAACCAAAAGGGAAGAACATGCTCGGCATTTCTCAAGCTGAAAGAATTGAAGAAAAATTTAAGCCTCGAGTTGCAATATTGAACGATTCTAAGGGCAAAACATTGAATGATTCAGGGAACATCAAAAGAAGATGGAAGGAATACACAGAGTCATACCAAAAAGAACTGGTTGATCTTCATCCATTTCAGGAAGTGGAATATGATCTAGAGCCAATGGTAATGAAGGAGGAAGTCGAAGCTGCAATGAAAGAATTGGTGAAGAACAAGGCTCCAGGAACTGACGGAATACCCATTGAGGTATTTCAATAAATGGATGCCCCATTGGAGGCACTCATTCAGTTATACCAAGGGATTTGGAAGACAGCTACCTGGCCAACTGACTGGAAGAGATCCAAATTTGTACCCATTCCAAAAGATGATCCCACAGAATGTGGAAATTATCAAACATATCATTAATATCGCATGCAAGTAAGATCTTACTGAAGATAATTCAAAAATGGTTGCAGCAGGGCAGGGCAAGATGGCAGACTAGGCAGAAAGACTGCACAGACCCTCTTCAACAAAGAAAAGGGAAACCAATTAACATAGACACAGAAGATAATCCTGGACCCCTGAGCCTTGAAGGGAAGGATTTAGAAGTGGACTAACACCCAACTAGCAGAAGAATTTGCGTGAAAATACCAAAAAAGGAGACATACAGAGCTGAGGTCTGGCAGCGACTCTGAAATATCCTGATGGCACAGACAGTTTGGAGACTCCCGAGTGGTGGCAGGACTTAAAAATTAACCTAAAAATCACCCTGCTAGCCAGGGACTGCACGGAGGACTGTGCACGGTGGCTGGGAAACAAACAGAGAAGGTGAAGAGAAACATGGACTGAGCTGTTGACTTCTGCCAGTCCAGAGGATGCTACCATTTTGTAGGTTTAAAAAGCGGCTTGACTATTTTGGATATTTAAAGAGACAGTGCTCTCACAGATTCCTATAGTGGTAGGACTTAAGAATTGATCTAAAATCACCCTGCTAGCCAGGGACTACATGGAGGACTGTGCATAGTGGCTAGGGAACAAACGGAGAACGTGAAGAGAAGGGTGGGCTGAGCTGTGGACTTTTGCTGGTTCAGAGGGCACCACCATTTTGAAGGTTTAAAAAGCGGCTTGACTATTTTGGATATTTAAAGAGACAGCATTCTAGCAGATTTCTGGGCTTAAGAACATGTTCTGCTTTCCAGCAATCCCAAGGACACTCAGGACCTGCAAGACTGAGAAGTTTTTTTAAGGTTATTCGATAGTAATTTGTGTCTAATTGAGTGGGAGACATCAGTCCCCATAATACACAACTACACCCACACCTCCTGCAACTTCACTTATAGAGTGACAGCCACTACCTCCTTCTCCACCAATGGGCCAATGATAAAAAACCACCAAGAAGAGCCGGAATCACCCTTAACTACTCTTCACAGACAGTTTACAGAGACCTAAATACAACAACGCCACGATGCCTTGGAGACAACAGACCATTCCAGTCCACACAAAGAAGCAGGATAAAGGGGTAGAAACTAGGGACCAGGATACAGACCCAGAACACATCCCTGAGGAAGAAGCAGCATTGGAACTCTCTGATAAGGAATTCAAAAGAATGATCTTTAGGGATCTTCAAAGGATTGAGAGACAGACCAAAGAAAACACAGAAAAAAACTTACAAGAATTTTGGAAGAAAATACAAGAACAAAATGACAAA
>NW_006921768.1:2826034-2868083 GCF_000298275.1 Orycteropus afer afer
GAGGGTCAATGAAAGAGGGGAAGGCCTTCAATGAGATGGATTGACATGGTGGCTGTGACAATGGGCTCAAGTATAGCAAGGATCATGGAGCTGGCATGGGATCGGGCAGTGTTTCATTCTGCTGTGCATCAGGTCTCTATGAGTTGGAAGTGACTCGATGGCACCTAACAACTAACGACAACATGAGTCAGAATCAACTAAATAGCAATGTGTTTCATTTTGTTGTTTAAGTATGTACTGGGGTCCCTGGGTAATACAAATGGTTAATTGTGTTAGCTTATTGCTAACCAAAAGGTTAGAGGTTCTAGTCTACCCAGAGGCACCATGAGAAAAAGTTCTGGTGGTCTACTTCCAAAAATTCAGACATTAAAACTCTATTGGGCAGAGTTCTACTGTGACAAACATAGGTCACTATGAGTCGAATTACCTCAATAGCAACTAGTGGTGGTGGTGGTGGAAAGTATCTCACAGAGAATAGGTACCACTCACGATTTCTAAAAAGGCAGGAAAGTATATCATTTTTTAAGTTAAGGGGTTTACTCAGTTAGTTATGACTTATTTGAGAGAAGTTAAAAAAAATACATAATTTTTTTGCCCATTCAGTTCAGGATATGCTGAACACAGAGTGTGAGAGAGAAAGCATAAAGTTATAGAATGAAATGCTAATAGAGATGTCCTTCCCAAGTCCATGGTGATAGGTATTTTGTAAGGCACATTAGAATAAAGCAAAATATCCCCAGTAACAATTATTGAGGGAGTTCTGGTAGCATAGTGCCTAAGGCACTAGACTGCTAACCAGAGGGCTGGCGGTTCAAACCCACCAGCCACTCCTCGGAAGGAAGATGGGGCAATCTACTTCTGTAGTGATACTGCCTCAGAAACCCAAGGAGGGGTCGCTATGAGTTGGGTCTGACTCAAGGACACATAACAACAACAACAATAAACAATTATTGAAACTCTTAACAAAAATCTGGACTGGGGGCAATTAAAGACAGAGGTGCCAAGTATTCTTTACATATGAATATTTATAGCAGATTTATGCATAACTGCCAAAAAGTGGAAGAAGCCAAGATAAACAAATGGATAGGTAAATGGATAAACTGTGGTATATCCACACAATGGAGTATTACTCAGCAAGAAAAACAAAAGAGCTATCAAGATACAAAACTATATGAGGAAACTTAAAGGCATATTGCTAAGTGAAACAAGCCAGTCTGGAAAAGCTATATATCATATGAGTCCAACTATATGAGATTCTGGAAATGGCATAAATAGTGGCTACTGAGAAGAGGGGGGAAGGGGAAAGGGATGGAAGTGGAACACAGATCACTTTAAAGGCAGTGAAATTATTCTGCATGATACTGTAATGGTGGACACATGACATTATGCATTTGTCAAAACCCATAGAACTGTCCAACACAAGAGTGAACACTAATGTAAGCTATGGACTTAGTTAATAATAATGATTCAATATTGGTTTATCAATTGTAACAAATCTACCACATGAATGGAAGATGTCAGTAATAGGAGAAGGAGTATGAAGGACGGAAGGGGGTATATAGGAACTCTTTGTATTTCCTGCACAATTTTTCTGCAAATCTAAAGCTGCTGTAAATGAAGGGTGAAACATTCCAGGCTCTGGTAAAGGATACAGCAAATGCAGAGCAGACAATTAAACAAAAACTTGGGGCACATGTAGAAGTCAACACGCAACCAAACTAGTTACTGTCCAGCTGATTCCAACTCATGGTGACCCCATGTTTTCAACGGTTGTGACCTTTTGGAAGGAGATCACTAGGCCTTTCTTCTGAGCTGTCTCTGGGTGGGCTTGGACCCCCAATCTTTCTCATAGTAACCCAGCGCTCAACTGTTTGCACCACCCAGGACTCTTTCAACAGGAAACAAAGACACCCAAATCTAAAAAGGACAGAGATATCTGTTTCATACTGTGCTTAGTAATTTATCCATTGTAATAGAGGGAGAATTCAGCTAATATCAGAACCCCATGGTATATTGCTTGTAGTTCTTAAAATTTATTTAAATTAACTGTATAACGGTATCTCCCAAACTAGTGTATCCACAGATGTTGTTTAGAAAGTACAAAACCAAAACTGAGACATATTCCACGTAAGAAAAAGAATTCTGTGGTCCACTTGGAGTTCAGGATTCACATTACCATATTAAAAGTTCTGTGAGTCTTGCTGGAAAGAGAAATGCTTAACTTTAACCCTTTGTTTCCCTAATTAATTTAAACCAAGAAGCCTGGTTTCAATAAGCAACACCCTGAATGAGATCTTTTTTTCAGAAGACAGTTTGCAAGACACTGCTATACACTGTCTATAAATAGCATGTAATTCCTCATTTCATAGAATAAAGTTATTTTCCTTTGTTGTCGTAATAGAACCAAAATGTGGGGG
The DNA here is from genome assembly GCF_000298275.1 of Orycteropus afer afer. Classification (NCBI taxonomy): domain Eukaryota; kingdom Metazoa; phylum Chordata; class Mammalia; order Tubulidentata; family Orycteropodidae; genus Orycteropus; species Orycteropus afer. Next base: position 2,828,452 of record NW_006921768.1, read on the forward strand.
GGGGGGGGAAAAACCTCTTTATGTCATAATATAGAAATACCCAGATCTAACAGATACAAACTAATACTTGCAGGCAAGATTCTGGTGCCAGAGGACAGTCTAGTTAAGCAACAGCCCCAGCATGCTATCTCGCTGGGCACTTGTCAGTGGAACCCCCCATAACCATGAGGAATATTTCCCTGTGGTAGAAACGTAAGAGAATTTCTCATTGACAGCTCTACTGCTCTTCTGTGCAGATAGTACTCTTCTTCATCTTCCTAAATTTCTAAAATTTATGACCTTCAGGGGTAAAAAACCTTAGGGAAAAATGAGGATTGCTAAATCAAGATTTCTTGGTTAGAATCAATATGGGCTTCTTGAAAGTTGACTGACCAAACCCAAGGAGGGGTCGCTATGAGTCGGGTCTGACTCAACGGGACATAACAACACCAATAACAACTGTTGTATTATGAAATTAGGTAAAAACATCTCTCATCAATGGAGATTTTACCATCTGCAAAGTAATTTTACCTCAAGTGAATATTCCAATAAGGAACAGTCAGCCTCCAAATCCATTTTGAAGCAAACTAATAAAATAACTCCAAGTTTCTGAAAGTTCTCCGATGGTACTTTGTAAATGTATTAAATATATAAATATATATTGCTTGTTTTCTTCTCTCTCTCTGTCTCTCTCATCTATTTCTCTCTCTCTCTCTCTCTCTCTCTGTGTGTGTGTGTGTGTGTGTGTGTGTGTCTCATTCTCTCTTTACCAAAACTTCCTGATTTCATCAGTCTCAGAATTTTTCTCTTGGCTGTTATTGCTTTCTTTTAAAAGGCTGGAAAGCAAACTTGCCATTTGAGTTAAAATAGAACGTTGCTTCATAGAACTGAGCTAAAGCAGGGATCCTTTAGGAAATATTAAATGGCAGAATAATATTTCAGATATTTTAAAAGCCCAGATTATTTAAAAAATGACAAATATAACTGCTTTTATGGATTGTAGGCAAGTTCAATTTCATTTCAAAAATATATAAATTCTTTCTTTTGTATTGGATTATAGATTATGACCTATTTTGGTCATGTTGTAAGGAGGGACCATTCCCTGGAGAACGATGTCATGCTTGGTAGGGTGGAGGGTCGACGAAAGAGGGGGAGGCCTTCAACGAGATGGATTGATACGGTGGCTGCAATGATGAGCTCAAGTATAGCAGGAATTGTGGGGCTGGCACGGGATAGGGCAGTGTTTCGTTCTGCTGTGCATGGGGTCGCTATGAGTCGGAAACGACTCGATGGCACTTAACAACAACAACAACAACATAGTAAATGAATTCCAGTGCTGTTTGTTAAAAATTTCCAGATGCTGCCTCAAGCTTCATACATCTTTGGAAGGCAGATTGTCCTATATTTTCATGTCATAGAAGACATCCTAAAATGTAAGATTCTATATCAAATATAACAAGATGTTTGCTGTAAGGATATTTGTAAAGGAGAGTTACTAAAAGTAGAATAACTAGCATTGATGTAACAACTTATAGTTTATAAAACATTTAATTGATCGTATTTTACTTGATTACCCAAATAATCTCATGAGGGAAATCAAGCAGCTATTATTATTATCTTCTCTGTTTTTCACTGAAGGATAAAGCCACTAAGAGAAGTCACATGTCTTCTCCAGGAACACACAAACATCAGAAGCAAGGGTGAATGCAGCTCATCTAACTCCAGAACCTGTGTTCTTTCTCTATTCATTCACTATCTTTCTTGAGGGTCTTCTATGGCTCACACTCAGAGTCCAGCTATAATCATCAGCTTAACAAGTGAAGCTTCAACTAGTACACACTTGAAAGAAAAAGGAATCACATTGAGTTTAATATTTAAGAATCATATAACAGCATTCCTATACTAAAATTTTTGTAAAGAACTATAATTATTTTTTAAATCTAAAAAAATTAAAAATATTCCTCACCTAACAAACTTTTTAAGTTGAATACACTCATTAAGTCAATTCGGCTTTTAAAAAGAACAATGAAATTATGTCTCAATAAATTGCCTTTATTAATAAGACACAGACTGATTGTACATAATTTTTACATGTAAATTTATCATATAACTTACATACATAATTTGGAGAGCGCCATGCTTTCTTCTTGCACACCGATGCTGTCATCAATAGAATACTGGTTTCCATATCAAATCATGAAAATTATGGCTGTTCTGTTAGCTAATATCCAAAAATGTGTATCAACCAATCATTTAAAACACCATTGGTGGAAATTCACCAAACATGAAATGAAATGGTTCCAACAGTCATGATCTATTAATTCAGTATTAACTCACTGTTGTTGAGTTGATTCAACTCATAGCGATCCCTCCTTGGGTTTCCAAGGCAGTATCTCTACGGAAGTAGATTGTCCAACCTTCCTTCCGAAGAGTGGCTGGTGGGTTTGAACTGCCAGCCTTCTGGTTAGCAGTCAAGTGCCTTAGACACTATGCTGCCAGAACTCCCAATTTAGTATTAGCTTCTAGATATTATTTAATTTCTGTCAGCTGCATAATCCCATGAAACACTGGGACAATCTTGCATTGTTGAGACAGGGAAAGAAACAGAGATGGAGACAGAAAAAAGAGAGTAGAGAATACTTAAGTAATTCAGTTCTGCTTAATCACCAAACCAAAAACCAAACGCACTGCCCTTGAGTCAATTCTGGCTCATAGTGACCCCCAATGGGTTTCTGAGGCAGTAAATCTTTACGGATGAAGATTGTCCCATGTTCCTTCCTTAGAGTAGCTGGTGGGTTTGAACCACCAACTTTCTGGTTAGTAGTCAAATGCCTTAGGCACTACACCACCAGTGCTCCTTTTAGGAACATGCTCGTTAGACACATACTTATTATGCTGACTGCTAAAGATGTTAGTGAAAAGCTAAAGGTTTAAGTAATTGTTAGTTGCCATGGAATCGGCTCCCAATTCATGATGACCCCATGCACAATGGAACAAAATGCTGCACAGTCCTGATCCATCCCCAGAAGCAGTTGGGGCTTATATCAATGTGATCCACTGGATTTTCATTGGATAATTTTCAGAAGTAGATCTCCAGATCTTTCTCACTCCTTCGTCTTCATCTAGAAGCGCTTCTGAAACCTGTTCAGTATCACAGCAACACACAAGTTTCTACTGACAGATGGGTAGGGAATGCATGAGGAGTGTTGACCTGGAATGGAACCTAGGTCTCTTGCGTGGCAGGCGAGAATTCTACCACTGAGCCACCACTACGCCCACATTTAAGTGAGAGAGACAATGTGAAGTTAACACATGTTTATTGAGCATGTTTTATGTGTAGCACTTAAAGTGTGTAAGTGCTCAAAACAGTTGCTGTCTTGATAGAGATGGAAATCTGGGAAAATGCAAAATAACTATTTGTCACACAAATTTAAATGTAGAAGCTATTTAAATTTTTAAAAGTCAGTTCAGGTGCCAAAATTTAGAGATCATTTACTCTACAGTAGGAAGAACATGTGAGTCATGCCTAGAGGCAAATGTTCAAATACACTCTAAAATGGGGAACATTCAGGATTCGTATTCAAAACCAACAAACCAATGTCCAATACAGTCAGTGATCCACAAGGTAGGCTCCTGAAACCACTAAGGTCAAGATCAAGTACAAAAAGGTTAAGGGGTCACAGCAATGAAGAATTAATAGCAAAACAGGAACTGAGGCTCACGTGGAGGAAATCAGATAAGAAAACAAGAAATGCAAGGAGAAGCCTCTGCAGCAATATGAAGATACCACCAGATGCATCTTTCTTGTCCTCATCACATATAACAACCTATATTCCCATAAGGTCCAGCACCATGGAGATTTAAAAGTATCTTTTCAACATCAAGCAACCCAGGGAAGAATTTTTATTTCTTTTTATGAAAAGATGTTGCTGTTTGTTATATTGTTTGTTTGTTTTTTATCATCTGTTATGGATTGAGTTATGTCTCCAAAAGCTGTATGTTGAAATCCTCACCCCTGGCACCTGTGAACAAGACTTCCTTTGGACAGACTCTGTGGAGAAGTTATCAGTTAATGTGTGGACATACCAGAGTAGGGTGAGTTCGAAACCAATCCAAGAGGTGTCCTTGTAAAAGAGAAGAGACACAGAAAGACAGAAAGAAAATGAGGTAATGCTGCAGCTGCAAGGCAGGGAACTTCTGGGGGTACCAGAGTCTGAGAGACAAAAAATGGACCTTCTTCTCCAGCCTTTGAAGAAACATGACCCTGCTGATACCCTGGATTCAGACTGCTAGACCCCAGAACTGTGAAACAATAAATTTCTTTTGTTTAAAGTCACCCACTTTGTGGTATTTTGCTACAGCAGCCCTAGGATATTAATACACCATGAATAATGTAATATTCGTATTTTCTTGGAAGTTCTAGTCAAAGATAGTTGTCTTATACAACAGAGATCTTCAAAAGAAAGTGAAGTTTCTTGAAAGACTACAGTACATACCAGAAATTAATGATAGGAACTCAGTATTCAGTGAGGTCTCATAGGAGCTGGACTAAAATTATTTTTTTCATGGCTTTTTGCATGATGATGAAGCAGAGCAGTTAAGAATTTTGAATCCAGCTGAGACTGCCTAGAACCAATTCCTTGACCCACCTCTTACTAACTCTTCCTCAATTTTGTCATCTATAAGAGGAGTTAATAAGGTAAAGGGTTTAAAACAAGATCCAGAATAAAGTAAAATCAGTAAGTGTTTTGTATATCTCCTTTATTTACAGTCCATCTTTCTATACTTATCTCAAATTTGACCCAAAAAATGGCTTCCCTCCCTGTCCCCTTCTAACTCAAAAATGTACAGTCGATAAAGCCTATGTCTACCAGTTTGAATTTTCAAGAGCAAGAAATTGACTCGCTATTGGCCAGGGTCAATGTGTATAAGGATGCCCCTTGCTCTGGACAGATCAAATAATAATATTAAGTCTGCTTACTACACAGAAATTCTATTTTTTTACTTTACATATATAAGATTTTCAACATCTTAGTATATAGAGTAGAAAACTTTTAAGTAGACTAAATATATAATCTAGTCTGCATATAATTACATTTTGCTGGAAATAATTTAAAAATGGTTGCAACATTTTGAATTCAATTCAAGCTGGATTCAGAAGAGAGCATAGAACAAGGGATATCATTGCTGATGTAAAATAGACCATGGCTGATAGCAAAGAACACCAGAAAGATGTTTACCTGTGTTTTCTTGACTATATAAAGGCATTTGACTGTGTGGATCATAACAAATTATGGATAACATTACAATGAATGGGAATTCCAAAACACTCCAATGAACCCACAAGGAACCAGTACATAGGACAGGAGACAGTCATTCAAACAGAACAAGGGTATACTGCATACCGTTGTTTAAAATCAGTAAAGGTGTATGTCAGGGCTATATTCTTTCACTTTACTTATTGGATCTGTATGCTGAGAAAATAACCAAGAACTTGGACTCTATGAAGAAGAATGTGTCATCAGGATTGTAGGAAGGCTCAATAACAAACTGCAATATGCAGATGATACAATCTTGATTCCTGAAAGTGAGGAAGACTTGAAGAACTTACTAATGAAGATCAAAGACTACAGCTTTCAATATGGATCATTCCTTAACATAAAGAAACTCAAAATCCTCACAACTGGACCAATAAGCAACATCATGGTAAATGGAGAAAAGATTGAAGTCATCAAGAATTTCATTTTACTTGGATCCACAGTCAATGCCCATGGAAGCAGCAATCAAGAAATCAAATGACATATTGCACTGTGCAAATCTGCTGCAAAAGACCTCTTGGAAGATGTCACTTCGATGACTAAGGTACACCTAACCTAATCCATGATATTTTCAATACCTTCTTATACATGTGAAAGTTGGACAATGAATAAGGAAGACCTAAGAAGAACTGATGCATTTGGATTGCGGTGCCAGAAGAACAACCAAATCTGTCTTGGAAGAAGTACAGCCAGAATGTTCCTTAGAAGAGGGAATGGACAGACCTCATCTCTCATACTTTGGTCATGTTGTCAGGAGGGACTAGTCCCTGGAGAAGAATATCATGCTTGGTAAAATAGAAGGTCAGCAAAAAAGGGGAAGACCATCAATAAGTTGGACTGACATAGTGGCTGCAATGATGAGCTCAAGCATAGCAAGGATTGTGAGGAGGATGCAGGACCAGATAGTGTTTCATTCTGTTGTATATGGGGTCACTATGAGTTGGCACTGACTCAATGGCACCTAGCAATAACAACAATATGCTGGAAGTCTAATTCCCCTTTTGAACGTTCTTGTGCTTTTAATAAATCCTTTTGCTTAACTTTAACAGAGTCAGAGTATCTTTTTCTCTAAAACATTAACCACCTCCCCTTTATAATCTTTCAGTTTCTAGCCTAGTTATCTACTTGTTGTTATTGTTGTTGTTATGTGCTGTCGAGTCGGACCCAACTCACAGCGACCCCTCCTTGGGTTTCTGAGGCAGTATCACTACGGAAGTAGATTGCCCCATCTTCCTTCCAAGGAGTGGCTGGTGGGTTTGAACCACCAGCCTTCTGGTTAGCAGTCAAGTGCCTTGGGCACTACACTACCAGAGCTCCAGTTATCTATTAGACTTCAATATTAAATATGTCTTGAAAATTAGCATTAGTTTAACAAATGTCTATTTGAAAAAGAAACTATAGATTGCTTTCATTATTTTTATCATCTTTCTTACATAATATTTTTGCATGCTGTCTATAGTGGACTATTCAGCAAAGATCTAAAATGATTGCCTAAAAAAAAAAAAAAAAAAATGAAATTCTTACCAAATTCATCATTGAGTTTTGGAGGGTTTCTTTTCTGTCTGTCTGTTTGCTTTTTCATTTCTCTAGAGAAAACCAATTTACAAAGGAAAAAGTAGGAAGGAAAGAGACAAATGAAAGGACACAATTATTTCCCTCATGTCACTCATGCCTTAGAAATGATTACTTCTTGAAAATAGAATGTTGTTGTTGTTAGTTGTCATCAAGTTGATTCCAACTTATGGGGACCCAATGTGTACAGAGTAGAAGTGGTATGGCCTTTTGGAAACAGATTGCCAGGCCTGTCATCCAAGGGTTCGAATCACCAACCTATCGATTAGTAGTCAAGTGCTTAATCAGTTTGTACCAGCCAGGGACTCAAATGTAATATTACTAGGCTATAGAAAGAAAAAGAGGGGGAAAAAGAACCCTACAGACATATAACAACATGGATGACTCTCATATACATCACTCTGAAGGAAAGAAGCCAGACAAAGAGCAGAACAAACATAAGCCTATTTTTATGAAGTTCTAGAAGAGCTAAAAAGTAATTCAAGGTGAAAAACATCAATATAGTGCTTGATTCTGGGGATGGGAAGAAGGGATTAACTGGGAAGGGACCTGGAAAAATTTTTGGTGGAGATGAAAATATTCTACATTATGACTTTAAATAAATAAATAAATAAAATAAACAAACAAAACAAAACAAAAAACCCAAATCCATTGTCATGGCGTTGATTCTGACTCAGAGTGATCCTTCAGGGCAGGGTAGAACCGCCCCATCAGATTTCCAAGGCTGAAATCTTTACAGCAGCAGACTGTCACGTCTTTTTCCTGTGGAGTAGTTGGTGGTTTCAAATCACTGACCTTTCTATCAGCAACAGAGCACTAAGCAACTAAGCCACCAGGGCCTGTAACCCATTGCTAGCAGAGTCCATTCTGACTCACTGTGACCCCATGTGTGTCAGAACAGAACTGTCAGAATAGAACACCGCTCCAGAGGGTTTTCAATGACTGTACTCTTTCTTTCCCAAGTAGATCATGGTTCTTCCGGGGCTGTTGCTGGGAAGATTTGAACAAGTTGAGTACAAACCATTTGGGCCACCTAGGGGACCCATCTACATATAATAGGCTGTAGATAATATGGATATTTTCCTTTGTCAATATTACCAAGCTAAGCTTTGTGTACTTCGATGTTTATAAATTTTACTTCAGATCAACGCAGTGTGGTTGCACTCAGTGGAGCTCTCTCAGGCCTTGCCTAAGCAGAGCCAGAGGAGGAACAGACATTCCTGGCAATGGGGCTCCTCACTCTGATGAGAGCCTCTTGTGGCCTTTCTTCGCATCTTGGGCGAGCTTGGAAAACAGGCCTTTCCTCAGCTCTGCTTCTCATTGTGGCAAGCCCAGGGTCCTTTTAATGAGGGAACAACCCATTGGCAGACCTGGCAGTGCCCCTAAGTGCTCCAGGCCAACCCTTAGGCATAGTTCTCAGAAATGCTCAAATACATGTACAAGGATTGTCCATTTCTCCAACATTGTGATAGAAAATATTGGATGCTTTTTTTCTATTGCCCTTCTATTTAATGTTTCATTGATTTCTGCTCGAATCTTGATTATTTCCTTTCTTCTGGTGACTGTGGGCTTTTCTTGCTGTTCTTTTTCTAAGTGTTTGAGATGTTGGTTTAAAGTGTTGATTTTGGCTCGCCCTTCTTTTTTGATGTGTGCATGTACTGCTATAAATTGGCCTCTGATCACTGCTTTTGCTGTGTCCCAAAGATTTTGGTATGTTGTGTTTTCATTCTCGTTTGATTCAAGGAATTTTTGAATTTCTATTTTTATTTCTTCTCTTACCTAGTCTTTCTCTAGGAGGGTATTGTTCAGTTTCCATGTGTTTGCTCTTTTTCTGTGGATCTTTTTTTGTTTGTTTGTTTTTCTGTTGATTAATTTAAAGCTCATTGTGGTGACATGAGTTAAATATTACCTACTTAATCAGAGTCTTGCAAAATCTATTCAATCCCATCCCTGTGGAAGCAACTTCAGCCCAAGTATTTATCAATCCCTGAATTTTAAACTGATAAAGATTATCTAGACCACAGTTCTCATTTTATAGCTGAGGAAACTTAGGCCTAATAATATTAAGAGACTTGCTTAAGGCTTTACCTAAGATTGGTTTTGTTGTTTTGTGGTGTAGTACCTAGCTAAAGAAACAAACAAAAAACACTATAATGCCGTCAAGTGTGTGCTGACTGATAGTGATCCTGTAAGGACAGGATAGAACTGCCCCATAGACTTTCCAAGGCTGTAAATCTTTACAGACTGTCTCAACCTGAAGCAGCTCATGGGTTTCAACTTCTAACCTTTTGGTTAGTAGCTAAATGCATCAACCACGCATCTGGTGGCCAGCCCCACCAGAGCTCTTTGGTACCTAGTCAGTAATCAAATAAACCCACCAGTCACTCCTCGGAAGGAAGGTGGGTGATCTACTTCTGTAGTGATATTGCCTCAGAAACCCAAGGAGGGGTCACTATGAGTCAGATCCAACTCCACAGCAGTGAGTTTGGTTTTTGAGTTTAGCTAATGAAGCAGAACCAGCTGTTGGTGAGTTAATAGAAAAAGCTGATTAAAATGTGGAATCATACAAAATTATTATATTACTAAATACATTTTTTAAATGTATAAATATACATAAATGTACTTCTTTTTTCTTTTTGGTCATTGTAGGACCAAGGACTTTTCATTGAGTTCATTCCCAACTGACAATATTCCAAATCTTCTTGCTAACATAACATACCTATAAATTCATTAATGCATTGCCTATCATTTTCCATTTCAGTTTATTTAAAGGAAAAATTAGAGAACACTAGCAAAGCAGTGTGAGAGCACAATCCTTCTAGATTTTTACTATTTATTTTCAGTCTTTTACGGTTATTGCACACCAAATTCAACAGCAATTTATTTTAGCAGACATCTTTACTGAGCTTTTCTAAAGAATTCAACTTGGGTTTAGCACTCCCATTTCCGTGGCTGACATAATATAGCAATACAACTGTCATGCCCTGGTTTCAGATAAACACAACTGACTCCAGGTAAATAGGCAACCCAACTAATGTGAACAGATGTGCCAGGTGTACCAGGGAAAAGCATGTTAGCCACAGTTAGCTTTCAGTGTATCAGAGCCATCAGCAAGTATTTTTTATATATAGCAGTAAAAATGCGCTTTCACTATTAATATCCAGAGAGTCAATTAAGTGGAGGTTGGATAAGAAAACTACTGTGTTAAATCTTAATGTACATTCTTTCAATTCAACATTCTCTCCATCATATTCAAATTTGTCTCTCAACAAGTATATAAAATTAATTCAATGATATCGTAGAAAAGGACTACATGTCTTAAAGGCAGATGTCTCTATTCTCTTACCCAATAACTTGCAGCATGAGTTTGAATGAAAGAGATGGTGACACTGACACAATTTTTCTTTGCTATGCTATTGACAGTTTTGTAAGGTAGGTTGGGTTGTTCATTGTGGCTTTTATTTTTAACTTTTCTATAAGTATTACATGCTACAGGGTAATAAAAAAACAAACCAAACTCACTGCCATCAAGTTGATTGTGATTCATAGCAACCCCCATTGGATTTCTGAGCTGTAAATCTTTATGGAAGTAGATTGCCCCATCTTCCTTTTGTGGAGCAGTTGGTGGGTTTGAACCACTGACCTCCTGGCAAGCAACCAAATGCCTTATCACTATGCCACAGGGTAAGAGTAAATCGATATCTATACAGCAGAATGTGTGGTTCGAAAACAAAAATTGGAATCATTAAGATTTTCAATCATTTCATTTCCCATATTACCAAAAAGAAATTCCAATCAAATTATAGGCAAGCATTTTCTAAATAATCTCTTTTATTCTATTTTATGCCCCTGTTCTTTTTTTCCCTAATGGCTTATGTTGTTGTTGCTAGTGCCATCGAGTTGGACCCAACTCATAGCGACCCCTCCTCGGGTTTCTGAGGCAGTATCACTACGGAAGTAGATTGCCCCATCTTCCTCCCAAGGAGTGGCTGGTGGTTTCAACCACTAGCCTTCTGGTTAGCAGTCAAGTGCCTTAGGCACTATGCTACCAGAGCTCCCAACGACTTATAGAGACAGACAATTTACCCTTTAATAAAAACAGTCCTTTCATGAAAACAAAAAGATGCTCCTGGAAATATGTGCCTGGTCTGTGTTATATCAGAAGTGCAGGAGACACTTTCTTCACTATCACCTCAGAAGCTCTTGCAAACTAGAAAAGAACCCTGTTTTCAAGAAGATCTGTTAGACTTCCTGGCAGGGATAGTGGAGAAAATTTAGGGGTTTAGTAACTAGAGGAAATAGCTGAGTCTCAGGAAGAAGGAAACTGACACAGGAGATAGAAAATAATGGTTTTGAGAATGGCACCAAACTACCTTGAAGTTCCTTGAGAGAGAAAGTTCTAAGAAAACTTCAAAAGTTAGGTTACTCGTTTGAAAATCTAAGAAAATAATTGTGGCTCTAGTGGGGAGAACACTAACACATGCCTCCCAAGCAAGGACTCTCCTGAGAAATTCAGGGACCTCAGGGACGCTGCCAGAGAAGTGAGGGGGCTCTAGGCATAGACAACTTTCAGTTTTAGGAATCCACGTGTTCCACCCCACATCATATCAATGATCTTAGTGTTCTCCTTCCTGCATTAAATACCATTTTGCTTTGAAAAATCAAAAGGATTTTTGTGATCATGCTTTTGAAAAATTGTCTATGAATAACTCATTTAATTTGCTATTAGTTATATTTCCTCATGTGCATACTTTAAAAATCTTAAGAAGTGAGAAAAATCTAACCTATAAATGGTTTTCAAATGTAATAAAAACTTTATGGATTCTAAATTTAGCAATTAATGAAGTTGACATGATGCTACATTTTATAGACCTTTTGTTAAACTGCTTTTAATTCAGTTCTATAGTTTTCTTTATTTTAAAGCCAATTCATTTTTTGTTTTCAATTCTCAACCTTATTCTTAAGACACTTTTAAGACTTACGTTGTACCTGGAGTGTCTAATGGACAAACAGCCCTCTTTGGGACCCCAGTGATTCTGCTGAGTGGGGACACTAAGCTCAGGGTAACTTTTTGTTATTAATTTTATTTCCTTTCTACATTTTCCCTTTCAAGTAAATGATGTGTCTGAGTGGTGCGAATGGTTAATGTACTCCACTGTTAACCAAAAGATCGGAGATCCTTGGTTGGTTTGGGCAACTTTTTCCTTAAAAACATTTGTGTTTCAATGCCAGTAGCAGAAACTGATTAGAGTCAAATATCTTTCTAGGCTTTTGTTTCACAGAAATATGAAAAATTTGAGAGGATCACTCTGGGTAGAAAGGGAGGACTTTAAGGAAAGTAAGAGAAAGGGAGAGATTGCACGCAAGGAAGAGAGCAGAGAGGTCCAGATTCCACAGGATGGTGGCAAGTGCTCAGAAGTGATGCTTGTGAGCGCATCATGATTTCTAGACCAGGTAAATTCCCCTGGCCCCCATGATCTGCAGATAGCTTGAGAGTCTGGACAATTACAATAGTAGCGGCAACCATGATGGACTGAAGATTAGAGGTCCTCCCTGTTTCTGTTGGTACCAGCCATGTAAACTTTCTAGATTCTTGTGCAAATCTAGGAAAGAGAAAGGAGTCCCAGTAATGACTGAATGTTAATGTCCTACTAGTAGGACACTTGACTGCTAACCAGAAGGCTGGCGGTTCAAACCCACCAGCCACTCCTCGGAAGGAAGGTTGGGCAATCCTACTTCCGTAGTGATACTGCCTCGGAAACCCAAGGAGGGGTCGCTGTGAGTCGGGGCCGACTTGACGGCACACGACAACAACAAGTAGGACAGGATAGCAATTGACAAAATACAGATGCTATTTCAATAAATATAAAGTGATAGTTCTTGAACTCCAAAATTAGCAGCATAAATGGCTCTCTTTCTGAAGCTATGATTTTTTGGTTGCCATTGTGATTGTTATCCAGGCCCAGTGTGGTATTTACCTTAGCTGTGTGACCTGGTAAAGCAGGGATCACATTCATTTCAACTAGTCACTGGATAGGGCTAACAATTAAGCACTTGGCTGCTAACTGAAAGGTTGTCAATTTGAATCACCCTGAAGCACCTGGGAAGAAAGGCCTGCCAACCTAATTCTGAAAGATCACGGCATTAAAAACCCTTCGGAGCACAGTTCTACCCTGAAACACATGGGATTACCAAGAATTGGAATAGTGGCTAAGACACTTGCCTGCTAACCAGACGGCTGGCGGTTCAAACCCACCAGCCACTCCTCGGAAGGAAGGTTGGGCAATCCTACTTCCGTAGTGATACTGCCTCGGAAACCCAAGGAGGGGTCGCTATGAGTCAGGTTTGACTCGACGGCACATAACAACAACAACAACAACAACGTGGCAACTGGTTTTTGGTTTGAACTGGGGGTTCAATTTATTTATTAATCAAATATTTATAAAGCACCTTCTATGCACAAAGCACTACATGCTGATTCTTGGAAGAGCATAAGAGGAACAGTGCCAACCCACATGGAGTTTCCCAGGAAAAACAGACATTAAATAAGATATTATAGTAAAATGTAATAGATTAAGTGATGATACAGAAAGTTGAGAGTGTTACGGATCACAAGGGGACCTATCTGAACAGTCACAGAGGGTCCCCCAGAGAAAATGGCTAAGATCTGAAGGTAAAGAGGTAGAAGGAAGGATTTTCTGGAAAAGAGGAAGGAGTTCTACTCACCAAGTCTTGAAGAGCTAATCCCTGAAGCTGGGCGGTTCAAACCCACCAGCCACTCCTCCGAAGGAAGATGGGGCAATCTACTTTTGTAGTGATACTTCCTTGGAAACCCAAGGAGGGGTCGCTATGAGTCAGGTCCAACTTGTTGGCACATAACAACAAGTCAATTACGCACCCAGCATAGAAATCCTCTCCATAGTACACTGACATATGGTGTTCCAAATTCTGCTGAAAAAAAAATATGTTCCTTCATGTCCAGCACAGGTATGATATTCACTACCTCATATTTGAAAATTTAAACTAGAAATGGTGACAATGACTCTTAGATGCAGTAATGAATGACAGATAAGCATTAGATGAAAATTTTATATAAGGGCTTTCAAGTGGACATAGAACTCTATTAAGACAGAGAACAATAATGAGCGCTCATAATAACAGCAAAGAAGTACAAATATCTCTTGGAAACAGTTCCTGTTAGAAAATCCCATATCAAAAACACTTCACTCACAATGATGCCATTAATGGATTCGATTTTATATACAGCCATAGAAACATGTGGAGAGTGCGAAAGTTAGGATAATCGTTTTCGTCAGAATAGGTGAAAACACAAAGATAATGGATATGTGGCCTTTTGGTTCCCAGCCTCATCTCACACTCAAATGCCAAAGATTAGGAAAAGAGAAGTGGCACACCACATCTTCACGGTTAATTCAGTCCATAGCTCATGGGTCTGAATGCAGCCCATATGGTTCTGTTCTGGTTTTTCTAATGAGTTCATCCTGAAGAAAGAAAATCATTTTGATCTACATTTGGTAAACTTTTCTCTTTAATCAGTGCGGCTGGTTTCATTACATGGTTTGAATTTTGCTGATCTGTCATTCCTGCTACTATCACACTACATAAAAAAAATAAAAACATTTTTAAGTGGATATAAATTACTAGCTTTACTTACTATAAGCTGATTTTATGCCTTTGCACTTAGCTAATTCTTGTTTTAGAAGCTTAATTTTATGAGTTTATCTTACACATTTTCAAGACTTAAGTCTTCTTATTGAAAGTTAAACTTCTGGCTTGCCAAAAAGAATATGATCATAAACTGGTGCTTGGTGCCAAAAAGTGAGCAGCATTATGGAATTATACTCTTAAGTCCTGGCTTTACATGTTTTCAGTCTTGAACTCTGGTTATTAGAATATGTGTTATATGGTAGTACCTCTCCCATTGACATTTGGTGAAATACAAACCTCAGATTCCCAATTAACATAGAAAGAGAGGGACAGGAAGAATGAAAGAAATGGAAATGAGAGGCATCCTTCCTTTGAAATATGTGTGTGACTCCACCAAAAAAAAAAAGACTCAAACACAACTGGCAGTTGAATCTCACATACAGGAAGTTTGTCCCTTAGACCTAGGCTACACCCTGACTGTTGGTGGTGGTGGTGGTGGTTGGCATCCAGTCAATTCCAACTCAAGGTGACCCCATGTGTAAAGAATAACACTACCCCTTAGGGTTTTCAAGACTGTGACCTTTGGAAGTAGATTGTCAAGGCTGTTTTCTGAGGCACATCTGGTTGGACACAAACTGCCAAACTTTTGGCTAGAAGTTGAGTGCTTAACCTTTTACACCTCCCAGGGACTCCTGTAGCATGACTAGTATTTGTTATACCAGTCTCTGGTTGAGACTTGGTCATTTCACAATATACAGGACAGGCTGCAATTACTCAAAACAAGTCCCCATTTCTTCTTGATAGTCCCAGGGGTTCCTCTAGTCTAGTCTCTACTAGTCAGTAAGTCTGGTGGGTTTTTTTTTTTTTTTTTCTTTCCTTCAAGTTTGAGGTTTGTTCTACAATTTCCTCTATTCCTTCCTGGACTATCTTTTGTAACCCAGGTCATAATGGTTAGTAGTGGTAGCTAGACACTATCTAGTTCTTCTTGTCTCAGGATAGATGAGGCCATGGTTCATGTGGGCTATTAGTTCTTCTTTGAGTCTTTGGTTTCCCTCTTTCTCTTTTGTTCCAGATGAGTACAGACCAATAATTGTATCATAGGTGGCAGCTCACAAGCTTTTAAGCCCCCAGACTAGTCACCAAACTAGGATGTGGAACAATATTTTTATGAACTATGTTATGCCAATAGACCGAGTTGTCCCCAAGACTATGGTCCTAAGACTTCAAACACAGTGAACCAATCCCAAAAGGTGTTTGGTTATGTCTAGGAAGTATACATAACTGTTCCCTCTATGTCTTTAATTACATATATGAATATATATGTAGCATACACAAACACAAACATACATAGACCTATGTTGTTGTTGTTGTTATGTACCGTCGAGTCACACCTGACTCATAGTGACCCCTCCTTGGGTTTCCAAGGCAGTATCACTACGGAAGTAGATTGCCCCATCTTCCTTCCGAGGAGTGGCTGGTGGGTTTGAACTGCCAGCCTTCTGGTTAGCAGTCAAGTGCCTTAGCCACTATGCTACCAGAGCTCCCTATAGATACACCTATATATGTACAATCATATACTCACATGTGCTTTCCTATACACATATATGCATACACATCTACCTATGTAACCACATGCATATTTTTTTTGGTTGTTTTTACTGTTGTTGCAAAATTGTATGTTATAGCATTTACCAAAATTGTCCCTTACCTTGTGTAGTTTTTAGTGTCATCATTTACCTCAGTCAAGTTACCCATATTGGGTACTGCCTTTCCCATCACCAAAAATAAGGTCTCTACTATCTAGAAAGTGATCCCTCCTCCCTCTCCATCTATGGTAACCATCAAAGAACATTGATTTCTGTGTGCATACCTATTCTTGTCGTTTTATAAAAGTGAAATTGTACAATAATTGTCCTTTTGTGATTAACTTATTTCACTTAGCGTAATATCCTCCGGATGTATCCATGTTACAAGATGTTTTGAGAACACATCGTTATTATTCATATTTGTGTAGTATTCCATTGTATGTTTGCACCACAATTTGTTTATCTATTCATCCATTGATGGGCACTTAGGTGGTTTCCAACTTTTTGCTATTGTGAATAGTGTTACAATGAGCATTGGTGTGGTAATATCTATTCATGTTCCTACTATTAGATCTCTAGGGTATACACTTAGGAATAGGATTGCTGGATCATAAAGTATTTCTATTTCAAGCTTTTTAAGAAGCACCATACCATTTATGATTATACCATTTTATAATCTCACCAGCAAAATGCAATGCAACCATTGCGGCGGAGTTAGATGCGACCATAGTGACCCCTCCTTGGGTTTCTGAGGTGGTATCACTACAGAAATAGATTGCCCAACCTTCCTTCCAGGGAGTGGCTGGTGGGTTTGAACCACCAGCCTTCTGGTTAGTAGTCAAGTGCCTATGCTACCAGAGCTCCCATCTCACCAGCAGTGTAAAAGAATTCCCGTCTCCCCAAAACCTTGCCAGCTTTTGTGTTTTCTGCTTTTGTTGTTGTTTTTTCAATCAGTGATATTTTTGCAGGGATGAGATGGTATGTCATTGTAGTTTGATTTGCATCTGTCTAATGGCTAATAATCAAGAGCATTTTTTCATGTGCTTGCTAGCCAATTGAACGTCTTCTTTGGTGAAATGTCTGTTGTTGTCCTTTGCTTTTTTTTTTTTTTACAGAATTATTTGTCTTTATGTTGGTGAGTTGTTGAAGTTTTCTATATATGTTGGAGATTAAACCCTTATCGTATATGTTGTTCCCAAAGACGTTTTTCCCAGCCTTTAAGTTTTCTTTTTACTTTTTTATAGTCTTTTGATTAGTATAAGTATTTAATTTTTAGGAAGTCTCAGTTATCCAATTTGTCTTCTGTTGCTTGTGCATTTATAGTTGTGTTCAATAGTCTATTTCTGCAAAAAAAAAAAAAAAAAAAAAAAAAGTTCTATAGTTTTGTCCCTATGTTACTTCTCCAGGAGCTTTATAGTTTTAGCTTTAACATTAAGGTCTTTGATCCATTTTGAGTTTGTTTTTGTGTATGGTATGAAGTACAGATCCTGTTTCATTTTTCTGCAAATGGATATTCAGCTTTGGCAGCATCATTTGTTAAGAGACTATTTCTTCTTCATTGAATGAACTTTGACCCCTTGTTGAAAATCAGCTGCCCACAGATGGATGGATTTACTTCTAAGTTCTCAGTTCTATTCCATTAGTCTGTGTGTCTATCACTGTACCAGTACCCAGCTGTTTTGATTACTGTGGCTCTATAGTATGTTTGAGGAGCTCTAGTGGCATAGTCTCCAAGATATTTGACTGCTAACCAGAAGATTGGCAGTACAAACCCACCAGTTGCTCCATGGAAGGAAGATGGGGCAATTTACTCCCATAAAGATTTACTACCTTGGGGTCACTATGAATCAAAATCAACTTGATGGCAGTGAGTTTGTTTCTGTTTTTGTTTTTTTATAGTATGTTTGAGAGAGGAAAGGGTGAGGCCTCCTACTTTGTTCTTCTTCAGTATTGCTTTAGCTATGTGGATCTTCTTTCCTTTCAATATAAAATTGATTAGTTTTTGCATTTCAGTAAAGGATGTTGTTGGACTTTAGATCCAGATTGTATTGTATCTATAGATCTCTTTGGGTAGTGTTGACATTTTCACAGTTAAGTCTTCTAATCCATAAGCATGGAATATTCTTCATTTCCTTGTATAGGTCTTTTACATCTCTGGATAGGTTTATTCCCAGGTATTTTATCTTTTAGAGCACTATTGTAAATGTTATTCTTTTCTTGATTTCCTTTTTGGAGTTCTCCGTGTTAGTGTAAAGGAACCAACTGGTTTTTATATGTTAGTCTTGTACTCTGCCACTTGGCTGAATCCTTCTATTAGATCCACTAGCTTTCTTGTTGTCTATCTGAGATTTTCTATGTATAGGATTATGTCGTCTGAGAATAGGGATAATTTTACTTCTTCTTTTCCAATTTAACCCAGTGTCATCAAGTTGATTCCAACTCATAGCAACCTCCATTGAGTTTCCAAGGCTGTATATCTTTATGGAAGCAGATTGCTTTACTCCCTCCCATGAAGTGGGTTTGAACAGATGACCTTCTAGTTAGCAGCCAAATGTCTTACCCACTACATCACCAGAGTTCCTTATTTTTTCTTTCCAATTTAGATACCCTTCATTTCCGTTTCCTGTCTTATTGTCTTCCAGTGCAATTTTGAATAAGAGTGATGATAGTGGGAATCCATGTCTCATTCCCATTCTTACGGGGGAGGCTCTCAGTCTTTTTCTATTGAGAATAATGGTGGCAGTTAGTTGTACATGTATGCCCCTTAATTATGTTCAGGAATTTCTCTTGTATTCTATTTTGCTGTGACTTTTTATCAGGAAATAGTGTCAGATCTTATCAAATGTCTTTTCTTCATTGATTGAGATGACCATGTGATTCTTTTCCTCTGTTTATTGATGTGGTGAATTACATTGATTGATGTTCTAATGCTGAAAATCAATCAATGCTGAACCACCTTTGCATTCCTGGTATGAATCCTACATGATCATGATGTATTATTTACTTATATATATTATATTAAATTCTGTTGGCCAGAATTTTGTTGGGAATTTTTACAGCAATATTCATGAGGGACATTAGTCCATAATTTTGTTTTTTGAGACATATTTACCTGGCTTTGGATCATGGTTATGCTGTCTTCATAAGAGGAATTTGGAAGTATTCCTTCCTTTCCTATGTTCTATAAGAATTTGAGTAGAATTGCTGTCAACTCTTCTTTGAATGCTTGGTATAAATCCCTAGTGAAGCCATTTGAGCTAGTGCTTTTTTGTTGTTGTTGGAGTATTTTGATAACATCTTCAAACTCTTCTTATTTATGTGTCTATTTAGATTTTCTCCCTCTATTTGTGTTAGTTTAGGTAGGTAGTATGTTTCTAGAAATTTGCCCAGTTCTTCTAGGTTTTAAAGCTGTTAGAGTACAATTTTTCAGAAAAAAAAAAAAATTATGCCAAGATACAATTAAAATGACATGATTTAGTATATCTCCTCAATTCATATATTTATCTTTTAAATGCTTTATAAATTGATAAGAAAAATAAATAACCTAACAGAAGAATGGGCTAAGTATTGAAACAGGTAATTTATAAGAAAAAAAAAATCCACTAAACATAGGAAAAAGGGTTTGGCCAAACTCATAATAAAATCAAAACAAAAAGATAATATTCTTCACATTCAAAAAATATAAATTACAAGATGTCATTTGAATGTAGACTAAGTGAGTTAATATACACAAAGAACTTAAGTATCTTTGGGTACTGAAAGGGTTATCATGCTCAGCTGCTAAAAGGTTGGTGGTTGATGCTCTCAAGTTGTGGTATTGGCGAAGAATACTGAAAGTACCATCGACTTCCAGAAGAACTAACAAATCATTCCTGGAAGAAATTTAGTCAGAATGCTCCTTGGAAGCGAGAATGTCTGGACTGTCTCACCTACTTTGGTTATCTTGTCAGAAGGAACCATTCCCTGGAGGAAGATATCATGCTTGGTAAAGTGGAGGGTCAGCGAGAAAGGGGAAAGGCCCTCAACGAGATGGATTGACACAGTGGCTGCAGAGATGTAGCAAGGACTGTGAGGCTGGTACAGGACGGGTAGTGTTTCGTTCTGTGGTACATAGGGTGGCTGTGAGTTGGGGCCCACTCGATACCTAACTACAACAAAGGCACCTCAGAGGAAAGGCCTCGGGACCTACTTCAGCAATTGAGAACTCTATGGAGAACAGTTCTACTTTGACTAACATGAGAACGCCATGAGTTGGAATCAACTCAACAGCACCTGTATAGATTTTATATTTATACATATTTATGTATACACACATATGTGTATGTATAAATTTAATGCTCAAAACAACACTATGAGGATTATTTTTATTATCCTTTCATTACAAATGAGAATAGCTAAATAACTTGCCTAAGTTTCCTCATTGAGTGATAGAGGCAGGATGGAAAACTATTTAACATCTAGTGTACACCAAACTGCATTTTAAACTAAAAATTTAAATATTTCTATAGAAACTATCTTTCCACAGGCTAAATTGTAGAGTAACATGCATTGTGCTATATATTACTGTTAAAAATCTTATTAAGCCAATAACAGAAATTATTCAAAGTTTATTTAACATACGATTTGAGAATCAAGGCAACATTTCTACTAGGGAGTCAAAAAATGTCCAAGGATGAAAAGAACTCGCAACATTCTTATATCATGTCTTATTGGCATAGTCATGGAAACAGGGCCAGAACAATGTTTAAATAATAGTTATTTACCCTAAAGCATAGCTTCTAGTCTGACCTTAAAGTTTCTATTCCTGGAAACTAAGTGCATATAGATAATTCTCAAACCTATTTTTACTAGTTTATCTAGACCATTGTTTAACTTAAAAGTGACTTTCAAGAGACCAATTTCTTCAAAGCTCAAGGTTCAAAAGGACACATAAAGCCAATGACCTGGGTTTTCCCACGCCTCCATAAAAGCCAGAAATCTGGATTCCAACAGAATTAAAACCATTTCTTATTACTGAATCTTTCAATTAACTTTTAACACCCTTTTAAAACTTTAAGTTCTTTAGCCTAAATTGAGTCTGTACAATAGAGTTGTTAATAAACCCTGCCTTCCTGAGGATTAAGAAATTCAAATGAGAATATCAGACATGAAAAATTCTTAAAAATACTGAAGTACTCCCTCAACTATCACATTGTAGTATATAAGGTTGCAAGCCAATAGACTGAACACTGTGCACTTCTGCTGAACTGAGAGAGGGCCTCCACAGTGGAGAGCAAGCCTATTATTAGCAAGCATCACCTGGTGATCCCATTGGGCTTCAGCTTCTTATTGAGCCTTGAGCCCAGACTATGAGGTAATAGTCTGATCCTAATTTTGAAGCCTATAAAACCCAAGGAGGTTAACTAATTTCCCCCAAGGTTATGCAGCAGTCACTGGTGAAGCTGGAATGGAAACAGAAAATTTCTTAATTCCCAGCCACTGTAATGCAAAAAAACAAAACTCTTGCCTTAATCCAAAAATAACCCTGGAAGTCTTCTTAAAAACTAAACAATACTTTAGCTTAACTAGTAAAAAAAAAAAAAAAGGTCTGCTTTGGGCATTATATTCTTTTGAGAACTATCTCTATGTGATCAAATTGACAATGACTCGAAAGATTAGATAAGAAACTTAGGAGGCAGGGAATCTGTGTTAATAGGGGAGAAATGACTCAGAAAAGGAGGGTGGGAAATGTTGCACAATTTAATCCATGTCACTAAGTGGTAGATGTAGAAATCATACAATCAGTGTATGTTTTGCTGTGTATAATCTCAACAACAAAATATGTAAAATTAAAAAAAAAAAAAGACAAAGCCCTTGTAAAATAAATTATACATTAACATATAGGCTCTTTGCAATTCCCTGGAGAAGAGTCCTCAGAGGCAGAATATTTCATTTTAAATTGAAAAATATCAAACTTAGTAAAGATTGATACCTTCCCCAGCGTAGAAAATTATGCATCTCTAGGGGTAAGGAGCTCTGGTAGTGTAGTGCCTAAGGCACTTGACTGCTAACCAGAAGGCTGGCGGTTCAAACCCACCAGCCACTCCTCAGAAGGAAGATGGGGCAATCTACTTCCATAGTAATACTGCCTCAGAAACCCAAGGAGGGGTCGCTATGAGTCGGGTCCAACTCAATGGCACATAACAACAACAACAACAGGGGTAAGGGGGATGTTTCAGTAGTCTCCTAAAGATCTAAATAGTAGAGCTTGGCCCTACCAATGTCATTACCAAAAGGCTGGTAAAGAACAAACAGAAAAATCTGACATGCAAACATGTAAGAATTTGTGTGCAAGAAATTGTCCTCTGAAAGCATCAATTTGGAATGAGAATGTAACTGATGTGTGCTTTTGTGTAGAGTTATAGGAAGGGCCCCTTGATAGTCATTGGAGCAAACTGAATCTAAGGATAAAGCCTAGAGAAGATTGGTAACTCCACCTCAGATCAAGGTTAAAAGTTTTTCCCAAGGGTCCAAATTTGTATCCCCAAATAATGATACAACATGAAAAGGAGGAGACTGAGTTTCGTACAAGTCCTCTTGGAAAATCTGCATCAAGCACAGATAATGCTAGCTGAAAATGAAACTTCTACAGTGCAAATTTTGCAGACATCCAGATGCAGCAAGGAGAGAGAAAGCTGTTACTTACATACCTGTATGTTTACTCTGTTGCTCTGGGAAAAAGTAAAGGGGATGGGGGCAGTCCATCCCCACCCCATCTCCCTACTCAGCCCTCCTTAAAAAAAAGGAGCAAAAACTATAAGACCCCTCTTCCTTCTAGAGTTTAGTGTAAATAGCAGGTCCCAGGCCGAATGAATGGAGGAATCAGGATCAAGGGCTCTGGGTCATTAGAATGTCACACAAATTTGGCCAGGCCACCTGCCCTGCATAACCCAGCACCATTTTTGCAAAATTGACACACCAAGCCCATTTCAAAAGCATGGAAAATTCTGTGGCTTTTTCGCAAGGTTGTGGAGAAACAGAGTAGATGATTACCTCACACTTAGTTCTTTAAACACCTATTACTTCTCCCAAACTTCCACTGTCTACAGCAGTTGGTATAACTCTTACCCCAAAGAATCAACTCCAGCCCAGCTCTCATACTTTTCCTGGCTCTGCCCCTGGCTTTTGTTACCAGCTAGACTCTCCATTTGCATTCCCAGAAGCCCACTCCCTCTACCTTACTTCATAGAATTCTATAACCTCTGAATCAGCTAGGGAAAAGGCCACTAGAGTCATAGGCCAGGACCAAGAGAGTTCAAGTGGAGGGGCAACCAGGACCAATATCAGGGCAGATGAGGGCAAATGCCCAAGAACTGATTGGAGAGTATGCCAATGGTATTTCAAATACCAGAGTGTCACCCATGGTGGACTGCTTTTAGCGGAGCTTCCAGACTAAGACAAACTGGGAAGAAGGACAGGGTCATCCACTTCTGAAAAAGCTGACCACTGAAAATGTTATGAATAGCAGTGAAACATTGTCTGATATGTTACTGGAAAACTTTATGAATAGCAGTGAAACACTGTCTGATATAGTGCCAGAAGATGAGCCTCTCAGGTGGGAAGGTACTCAAAATACAATAGAAATGACTCTGGAGAACGCATAATAGAATTTTGCAAGACCAGAGACTTAATAGTTGTAAATATCTTTTTTCAACAATATAAATAGGGACTGTACATACACAGGAATCAAATCAACTACATCTGTGGAAAGAGGCAATGGAGACACTCAGTATCATCAGTCAAAACAAGGCCAGGAGTTGATTATGGCACAGACCATCAATTACTCATATGCCAATTCAAGTTGAAACTGAAGAAAATTAAAACAAGAGCCCAAATATGACCTTTATGATATACCCCCTGAATTTAGAGACCATCTGAAGAATAGATTAATGCATTGAACACCAGTGACCAAAGACCAGAAGAAATATGGGATGACATCAAGAACATCATACATGAAGAAAGCAAAAGGTCATTAAAAAAGACAGGAAAGGAGGAAAAGACCAAAATTGATGTCAGAAGAGACTCTGAAACTTGGTCTTGAATGGACAGTAGTTAAAGCCAGTGGAAGGAAAGAGGAAATAAGAGTTGAACAGAAAATTTCAAAGGGCAGCTTGAGAAGACAACATATTACAATGAAATGTACAAAGACCTGGAGTTGGAACCAAAAGGGAAAAACATACTCAGCATTTCTCAAGCTGAAAAAAACTGAAGAAAAATTCAAGCCTTGAGTTGCAATATTGGTAGCATAGTGCCTAAGGCATTTGACTGCTAACCAGAAGTCTGGCAGTTCAAACCCACCAGCCATTCCATGGAAGGAAGTTTGGGCAATCTACTTCCGTAGTGATACCACCTCGGAAACCCAAAGAGGGGCCGAGATGAATCAGATCTGACTCAACGGCAGTGAGTTGGGTTTTTTTTTTTTTTTTTTGGGGGGGGGGCGAATACTGAATGATGCAGGAAGCATCAAAAGAAGATGGAAGGAATACACAGAATCACTGTACCAAAAAGAACTGGTTGATGTTCAATCATTTCATAAGGTAGCATATGATGAAAAATCAATGGTATTGAAGCTGCACTGAAGGAATTGGTGATAAACAAGCCTCCAGGAATTGACAGAATACCCACTGAAATCTTTCAACAAAAGGATGTAGGACTGGAGGCAGTTACTCTTTTATGCCAAGAAATTTGGGAGCTACTTGGCCAACTGACTGGAAGAGACTGATTTTTGTGCCCATTTCAAAGAAAGGTGATCCCACAGAATGTGGAAATTACTAAACAATACCATTAATATCACAAATAAGCAAAATATCTCTGAAGATAATTCAAAAATTGTTGCAGCAGTATATTGACAGAGAACTTCCAGAAATTCAGACTGGGTTCAGAAGAGGACATGGAAGAAGGGATATCATTGCTGATGTCAGATGGATCTTGGCTGAAACAAAGAATACCAGAAAGACATTTATCTGTATTTTATTGACTATGCAAAATCATTTGATTGTGTGGATCATACCAAAGTATGGATTACATTGCCAAGAATGGGAATTCCTGAAGACGTAATTGTACTCATGAGGAACCTGTGCATAGACCAAGAAGGTGTTGTTCAAATAGAACAAGGAGATACTGCAAGGTTTAAAATCAGGAATAGTGTCCATCAGGGTTCTATCCTTTCACCATCCTTATTTGATTTGGATGCTGAGCAATAATCTGAGAAGCTGCATTATACGAAGAAGAATGCAGCGTCAGTATTGAAGGAAACTCATTACTAACCTCCAATATGCAGATGACACGATCTTGCTTGCTGAAAGTGATGATGACCTGAAGCATTTACTGATGAAAATTAGACTACAGTCTTCACTATGGATTACAACTCAACATAAAGAAAACAAAAATCTTCATAACTGGACCAATAAGCAACATTACAATAAATGGAGAAAACATTGAAATTGTTGGGGATTTTATTTTACTTGGATCCACAATCAACACCCATGGAAGCAGCAGTCAAAAAATCAGACATTGTATTGCACTAGGCAAATGCATCACCATAGATGTCTTTAAAGTGTTGAGTAACGAAGATGTCATTTTGAAGACTAAGGTGGGCCTGACCCAATCCATGGTATTTTCAGTCACCTCATATGCATGTGAAAGCTGGACAATGAATAAGGAAGACCAAAGAAGAGTTGATGCCTTTGAATTGTGGTGTTGGTGAACAATAGTGAAAATACCATGGACTGCCAAAAGAACAAACATATCTGTCCTAGAAGAAGTGCAGCCAGAATGCTCTTTAGACGCAACAGTGGCCAAACTTGTCTCACCTACTTTAGTCATGTTGTCAGAAAGGAGCAAGCTCTGGATAAAGACATCATGCTTGGTAATGTAGAGGGTCAGTGACAAAGAGGAAGACCCTCAATAAGATGCATTGACACAGTGGCTGCAACAATGGGCTCACGCATGGCGATGATTATGAGGGTGGCACAGGACCGGGCAGTGTTTCCTTCTGTACATGAGGTCACTATGAGTTGGTGCCAACTAACGAGGAGCTCTGGTAGTATAGTGGGTAAGGCATTTGGTTGCTAATGAGAAGATCAACAGTTCAAACCCACCAACTGCTCCACAGGAGGAAGATGAAGCAATCTACTTCTGTAAAGATTTACAGCTTTAGAAACCCAATAGGGTCACAATGAGTCAGAATCAACCAGATGGCAGTGGGTTTTCTTTTTTCTTTTTTAAAGAATAGTAATGCTTACTCTAAAGAAATATTAATGGTGAAATTTCATGCTTTATTAGAATGGTTTGGGAAAATTGTGGAGATACTTCTAGATGCATCACATCACGTAGAGATATTCCTTATGTAGAATGTATATAAAGAAAATAAAAGCCTGCATAGACAAGAAGCCTAGAGGAATCACCCTTAAAATGTGACTAGTGATCAACCTTGTTTTGTGTAACTAAAGTTTCCTTTTTCCTTCAGACTCACTCTTCTTTATTTAAAATGTTCCTTTTATTTTTCATTTTATAACAGAAAAGCATGATCACAAAGCACATAGGAAAGCCCTGTGTACACATGACCCTACTCTATCCACATGTGTAGACCTGTGTGAACATGAAAATCTAGCTATTAAAAGTGCTTAAGACACATTGTTTTTAACAGAGAGGGATTCTATTCTCTTCTCCTCCCAAAGTTGCTGATGAGTCACAGGCCAGGGGCTGGGCATTGGGAGGCCCTGAAGGGAGACAACCTCTGAGATACACTGGAGTCTTCCAGTACTGGAGCCAGGGCAGGGCTGCCCCTCTACTGTTTTCAGAGACAGCTTGTACTGACAGTTGAGGTTTAAAATTCCAGTTCCACTTAACCTGTCAAGAAAGAATCTTGGAGGGAGCATTCATTTGGGATTCATTTTGGGGTGGCCTTTTAAATATCTGCCTTGGCAAACAGATGTTCAGCTGGGGGTTCTGTGTTTGTTTGCTTTTTAATGGTACTCACTCTCTTCCAAAACGCATTTCTCTCATACTCTCTCAATGTAGTATCCTCCAAGAAGTGACATATTTCAGGTACATATAACTGCTTTGCTATTTACAGAATATTTGCAATGTAAATACAATGAGCTCAAGAGTTTTCCTGTATAAAGTGCTAACAAATATTTGTTCTCTGGAAGAGAGGCTCAGCTCTCAGCGGGGTGGCTGTGGGGCCTCAGAGGCCCCAGGATCTAAGTTGTGTTCCTCTCACACCCTGGCAGCCTCTGCTGCTGCTGCTGCTGCTGACCTCGGCCCAGTGAAATTCAAAAACACTTAGTCACAAATGGATATTCAAACAACTTTGTTTCTTTGGCTTATCTCAGAGTCTGAGTTTCTACAGGGGAACCTTGGTTTAATTTTTTTAAAAAGTACTCTCTTTCCTTTGCTCACTGGGTCAGAGGGACCTACATGTGAAGCTGTTCTCAGATGGTAAGTGGTAACCAATGTTGGGTCAGCCCTCCCAACCTCCTCCAGGGCATCCTGGGATAAAAGTACCACTAAAAGCCACAAAAAGGATGGAGCTAATATCCTGAATGGCATCATTCTTGGTGTGGGGAGAGAGAGAGAGAGGGAACGAAAAACCAAACCAAACTCACTGCCAGCGAGTCAATTTCGACTTGTGACCCCTCCTTGGGTTTCCAAGGCAGTATCACTATGGAAGTAGATTGCGCAACCTTCCTTCCAAGGAGTGGCTGGTGGGTTTGAACCTCTAGCCTTCTGGTTAGCAGTCAAAGGCCTTAGGCACTATGACACTGAAAGAGGGAAAGGGGAAGGAGAAGGAGTAAAGAAAAGAGCATCTCCAAAAGGGGAAAACACCCCTTCCATGGCCTCCAATCACTCTTAAGATAAAGACAAACGTGTGTGTGTGTACAGTAACCAGTTATTCTGGAGTCGGTTCTGACTCATAGTGACCCCACATGAGCAGAGTAGAACTACTGCTCCACAAGGTTTTTAAGGCTGTGACTTTTCAGAAGCAGATCACCAAGCCCTTCTTCCAAGGTCCTCTGGGTGGGTTCACACTACCAGCCTTCCAGTTAATGGCCAGGTGCTTAACCACTGGTGCTACCCAAGGGCTCCTCAGGATGCTGCAAGGCCTGTATGATCCAGTCCCTCCTGCTCCCCTGCGATGCAGCCTCCTCTTGCTCACTTTCCCTGCACTCTCCAACTCAAGTCACACACTCCGACCTAGCCACCTCACCATGCTTCCTGGCAGAGTGATTTTTTGTTGTTTCTTCTGCCTGGAGCTCTTTTCCCCTCCCTCTTGATGGATAATCCCATGCCATTCTTCAGATCTCAGCTCCAGTCACTTCTCAGGAAATCCTTCCCTGATTTCCCTGTCTAGGTCAAATCCCTCTAGCATGGGCTCTCAGAGTATCCTGTGCCCCGCCTGTCTGCACTTGTCACTGTTATAATTTTACAGCTGCATGCTTATTGGACTGTGTCTCTCCCCTCCACTAAATTGTAAGCCCATGAGAACTGGAGGGGAAATATTTTTGCTCACCATTGTGCTTTGAACAGTATCTGGTACGTAATAGGCCTTTCATAAGCATTTTTTGAGTGAATGAATGAAGCTAGGACACGACTCAGGGTTATCTGTCTCTAAAGTACATTTGCGTAGCCAGACGCTGGAATGAGAAGGGCCCAGTTATATAAAGAGTTTTAGAGAAAGAGCCTTTGAGGTGAAGGGACTACCAAGTGCAAAAGCCCTGCCATAGGAAAGATCTGGGCACACTGGAGGAAGAGACAGTGGCTAGCGGGGTATAGTGAGCAGAGGATGTGGTGGGAGGCCATAGAGCCTCACGGGCTATGCCTCGTACTGACTGTATAAAATTAGCCTCTCAGTCATTCATCTGAAAATGAAAATACATCTATTTCATAGCATTGTTATAAGGATTAAATAAAATAACCCATGGAAAAACTTAGCCTGGCCCATAGTAAACACTCAATAAAAAGTAACTAAAACTGTTCTACAGAATCTCCTCCTGATCTGAGACCTACAAAATATGGATATCCTTGTCTAAGAGAATTAACCAATCTCTCTTTCTCTTTCTGTCTCATCACCTCCCAAGTTACTCGAGTATATCTGCAAATACACTGGTTTTAACACTATCAAGTTTACTCTACCATGCACCCCCCAACACACACATACACAAACACAGAGACATATATACTCTGTGGCAAGGTAGTACTTAATGAATTCCAGCTCTCTATAGATAAAAATAAATCTAAAAGAAGCATATTAAATCTTTATTTAATTTTGCAGAGGTATTTTCAACTCTTATCTACAAATATCTAGGACTTCAAAGTTTCTCTGTACATCAAGTTAAGAAAAAAGACAAACTGATAGTGAAAGATAGAGAAAGCATCAGTAAGAAAAATGGAGTTTATTTGAGTATGGTGCAGAAATATACTGCCTAAGGCTACTACTTACATGCAGATACATTAAAAAGAGACACCAAAAAAACTTTCAACTACTAGGTGAAAGAGTATAAAAGTCCTGGGTTTTTTTTCAAATCTGTAAAAATTCAGAGGAAAAAAAAAATAACTCAAATGTGATGGAGACATTGTAGTCTATACACACTTTTGGCACATTCTAGCAACACATTTGTCAATTCCAAGAACAGATTGTCAATATTTCATATCAATTTTCTTAATGTAAATAGCTAATGGCAGCAGAAAACTTCAGGTTGAAACCCATGGATTTTCCTATTTGCTGCTCTAAGAGCCCATAAACATATGTATCTTTGGAAAGCTATCATGTGTTTTCAACTTCCTGAAGAATTCTTGTAAAATATAACTGAACCACATTACCCTTTGTCCTGAGCTTTTATTCCACTAATGGACAAATTGAGAGGAGGCTGAGAACAAATGTGCTATTAATTACCCAGATGGCTTTTTAATAGAACCTTGGATTATTCTTCAGCCACTAAACATTGTCCAGAAATTTCTTAATAATGCTAGTGTGCAAGGCATTCCTTCCAGGAGAATAAAGATCTCATTGACCAGTACAGGCTCAGTTATGTCAGGTTAGTTTAAGAGACGGTAGACAAAGAGTGGGTATTGTATAGACCAGAGAGAATGACAAGCTATATCTGAGCTGCCCAGTCTCCCCAGCAATGACAGATTTTCTAATTCACTGCAGATTCTCACAAAACTGGGTGGTCAACTTTGGAGAGAACCAACAGTGGGTCTATTGATTCTGGGTGGGAGCAACATAATTCTGAATTAACGTGAATTGATTCAATACAAGAGAGAGTCTTGGTATCGGATTAAAATTAGGATTAATACATTAAATGTTAGGTCAGAATGTTAAATCCTACTGCTGAAAGACCTACAAGAAGTAAGTTAGAGCTAACGCAGACAGAAGATAATTTGTACTTTTAGACGCTAAAAATACTTCAGTCAAAAATTCCCTGGCACCAGCGAGGTCTTTTATGATAACGATGCGTTGTGTTATGTTTTTTGCTACCTAAATTATAAACAGTCATTTTGAATGTGTGCCTCTTAGGTTGATCATATCTATATAAAGAGTCTTACATCTACTTTTATCTGACACGGTAATGACTGAGAGACAGGCTGGCTCATTATTTGTCCCTGCTTCTGTAAAATTATCTTGCCAGGGGCAAAATCTGCTGCTTCAAGCTTTCCAAGTAGACAGTAATTAACTTTCACCGTGCTTTAGCAGACACATGCTCCTATTGAATCAGGAAGGATGCAAAGTACCATTCTGAGTATGTTTTTCCAACTACTAGATGAATATATTTATGTCTAGGAAAATAAGAGAATAAATACCTTACAGTCTCCTGGAGTAATTATTTTAACACAAAAAATCTGAAAACTTCTTGATTTGCAAACCATGTAAAAATATCCAAATAGCCATGTCTACAGAAAGAATATGAGCACTCATTGCAAAATTGTTCCAGCACAACCTAGCAAAACAGTTCACAAATGAGCTGAAGTAAAAGCAAAGTATTTAGAAGCAACAAAGCTGAATGTGACATTTTGTTGGAGTATTCATTTTCTCAAATATTTTAACATCATTTGGGTGTTTTCCTCTTACTGCACATTTTAGCTTACCTCAAAGAACGAAGACATAAAGGGTTGAAATGACCTCTTACAATTATGTAACCCATTAAGGAGTACTCTTCTTTTATTTTAAAAAAATACAAGGTGCTTTATAATTTATAAAATACACCTCTCAGTCTTCCTCTTTCTTTAAACTTTCTCTAGTCTCATTGTCATGTCTTCACCCTAAAGTGTAATCAATGAAGGAAGTTTTAATATTTTTAAGAAGACTTTTGTCAGAATCTTTCTGTGCAGTATAAATTAGTCACATTGTCCTTTAAAAGCATCTGTTACTAGCAATCACAGTGGCAGGTACATTTTGCCTTTATCTAGGCAGAATATATTTTCAGGTATTCAGACTGACCTAATCATAAACAACTTCTGATTTAGAGCTTCAGTTTAGTGTTTAACCTGCCAGGGACTCTCTGCCAAGTCCTACTAACTGAAATACAGTTTCTATTCCCATTTTCTGTTTTGATCCAAGTTTGTTTTCCTACAGCTGCGAGCTGCGTGGTGCCTAGATTTCTAGCACCTGCACACTGACCCCTGGTGGCCATAAATAGGCCCCTGCAGAGCGCATCAGGCTCGAATTATACCCTTATTCCAGCCAAGAGGTTCCACTCCTGAACCACACTCCCTATTAGAACTCATCAGTCCTTCACCCACTTCCCAGAGCCCTACTAGGTAATTCAATCAACTAATTTAAAACAAGTTGTAAATGTGAGTCTCCATCTCCTTCTGGTACCTAGAGCATGGGAAAAGAAATACCTGAGCAGAGGACCTTCATAAGCAAATCAATAATATGGCAGAGGGCTTCTATTCAACCAACCCTCAAGACTGGCCTGAAACAGTCTTCCTAGAGTAGTGTGAGAGGAAGAACGGGGCTTTACACTCAGACCTTATTTTAATTATGATTTCTCTGTTTACTTTGGTCTTGGAAGTTACTTAACCTTCCTGAGTTCTATTTTCCTAATTGTAAAACAATGACATTTTACTCTGAAAAATTGTTTCAGAAAATATGCATTCAAAGTGCCTTGAATATAAATTCTCAATAAATATTTCCAATGGAAAAATGAGGACACTTATACCTATGTTGTGTAAGATCTGATAAGTATAAATAACACAGGGGGACAAAAATATTTGAAATCAAGGTTATCCAAAAAAAAAAAATCTAGGACCTGTAGGCAACATGTCTGTAGTGTCTGCTATGCACTTGGAAAAGGCTACTCAGAGTTGGAGGTACCCTCACTCAAATAAAGAAAAAAAACTCACTGCCGTCAAGTCGGTTCCGACTCATAGTGACCCCTCCTTGGGTTTCCGAAGTGGTATGTCTAAAGAAGTAGATTGCCCAGTCTTCCTTCCAGGAGTGGGTGGTGGGTTTGAACCTCCAGCCTTCTGGTTAGCAGTCAAAGGCCTTAGGCACGACACCACTGGAACTAAACACTAAATATAAAATAGCATGTCTGTTTTTAAGTTCTAGTACGACCATGGGCTGCCGACTGTAGCTTCCAAAAGAATGCTAGTTAACACCAAATCAGATTTCTAAAGAAGTCCAGAGAACAGACAATCTGGCAAATGGACAAGTGTTCAGGAGATGTCTGTTTACACAGACGTCTTCGAACACTGTTAATAGATAATAAGAATGCACACTCCTTTGTAGAGTCATAAAAGCTAGAATGGAGTTAGGTAGTGTCTAGACGCCTTTGATCAAAAAACAGGGATTAGTGGTTGCCTAATTTACTAACACAATTTTCTTTCCTTTTCTCCAGTTATTTCTGTTTTCAACCTTTGCTTTTAGGATTTAGTTACAGCATCTTGCACTGCTTAGTCAGCAGACATGCACCATTTGGGGGATGCCATGATTCCCTTTTTCAAAATTAAATTTTGAAGCCAGAAGTGTCAAGTTTCATTTCTCATTTAATGTAATTCTATGAAACTTTATTCAGCATTATAAGACCAATTCACTATCCACTGATCATCGTATGTTTTCAAGCTTTAGGCATACACTCGTGCACACTCAAGATCTTGTTATTACTTATTTTCACAAGCACCATCTACTATAAACTTTTATCAATTAAGTAAATATGCACAACAAAATATGGAAAGACACATGCCAAGATCCATAATGAACATGTAGTTTAGTTAGAGAGATTCAATATACACAAATCCATTATGATAAAGTTTTATAGTGTAAATTATACCAAAATATCACTATGACACCTTTTATTCATTAAATGTTTCTTTTTTTCAGTTTTCCCTCTCCTCTCCTCCCTGTCCCTGGCAACCATAATCATTAAACACTTCTTAATAATCGGTACCCAATGCCTTGCTGGCAGGTATTTCTCTCTTACTACGTATCTTATCTAATTTTGTATTCCCTAAAGTTTGGGATTTCATCCATTTGCTATTTGCTGTAGTATCAAAGAACTGCTTTCATTGTAAAACACTCTCGACTGTAAGGATTGCCAGAAAAAAGACTCTTAGGGTAATTTTATAGGGAAATATCTGCGTATATGCTCATGTGCCAGAGGATGGAATATAAATGATCTTGTGTGATCTTCCTGACTAAACTGCTCTGCTAATCCCTTTCCCCTCCGAAGCTCGTGGTGAGTGAACACTTTTTCAGTCTTCTTTCCTCAAATCCTTCTTTACTTGCTTGAACTGGCTACCCCTTCAATGAGAGGAGGCGTCTTTGCAGAGATTTAACTACTGCTGAGAAAAAATAAATTTCTCATTCAACCCTAGCTGCTTTGGATGTAAACCTAGACTCAGGGAGAGCAGAGAACATTAAAAAAAAAAAAAAAAAAGTCAGTGATATCCAGAGAGATAATCCTGAGCTGCAGTAAATATTCTCTGCCTGGAGTAAAAACTGGGATCTCAAATAAGACCCTAAATTCTCATATACTCTCCTGAGTACTTTTTCTCCCTGGTAACTTTACACCATTAACATTCTAAGACCATGCACTTTTTTTTTTTTTTAACATAGAAAGTTTCCCTATTTTGGGCATAATTATTCGTCGTTCTCCAGAGCAACTCAGTTGTTTTCTCTTAGGCCAGGTGATTATATTATACACCATGAATCAGGATATCATCTGCTTTAAAAGATGGATTTATTCTATTTTTAACACTTCCAAAACAGTTTCTTCCTCAGATGAGAATCTGGTTTGGGTGGAGCTTTCTAGCAGTATTGGTAGGAAAATAGTTTTCTCAGTCTCTGAAAGGCACAAGTTCATCTGATATATACCTTGAAGGTGAGTTGACAAATTCTACACAAGACAAACTCATAAAAGCACAGAGCTTAGACGATTTGAAACATTTTTATTTAATTTGGAGAAGACACTCAGATGTGTGTACATCTGAGTACAAACTTGAATTCTTAAAAGCACATCATAGTAAGTTAACCAGTAAGTTAACCATAACTTTACTAAAAAACATTTTTCTAATTCTTGGGCGGGAGAAAAAGTCTGAAGAGAGCATTCATCACAATAACAAAATTGGCTTTAATTTAATTTAAAAGGCCATTTCCATAGTTTCTGACCTCAAAGAGTTTTCCTAAGTTTTTTTTTTTTTTTTTTTATCTAGAAATAAGGTACCTAAATCACCACGCTCCCAGTTCTGTCTTTTAACAATGGAGCTTTACTTGGAATTTCTTTCTCCAAGATCTGTTAATCATATAAGAGAAGGAAAACCTGGCTTTGGTAATGAAAACCTATTACCTTTCATTGCCATTTAAAAAAAAAAAAAATCTTTTGGCAGTTGGCAACAGTGTTTAAAACTGAAATATTTGAATTTAGTTATTACTTTGGACTTAGCCAAATATTTACCTTCTCAAAAAACTGGCTTCAAAACAATATTTTGTCCCAACTTTCCTCTTAATTTTTGAATCAAAATGTATTTCAAGGAAAATGGAATCCATATGCTCCTAGTTTATTCCTCTTACTTCTTCAACACAGTATTTTGGAAGATCATCTGGCAGCTAAAAAACTTCATTAATCCATTTTCATATTTTGTCCTATATTTATTCATTTGTATTTGGCCAACAATCAAGTGTTTTTAACACTTTGAAACTAAGGTTTTTAACAATCCTGTGAGCCCTTTGGATCTTAAAGAAACTCTTTGATGAATGAAGAAATGAATAAACAGTAAGGGACAATTTAGAACCATCCAGATAATAATTAAATAGGTTTTTAAACCCCATTAGTAAATTGGAAATTTTATCCCAGTTCCAGCGAAAGCCTTTTCTTTATTCCTTCAGTTATTAATCTGTCCAAAATAAATATAATTTTCATAAATTTTCCAACCTGTATTATAAATTCTCATAATCTCCAAATAAGCCATTTTTGAAATGTAAATCTCTGTGGTCTCTGAAATAATGAACCTATTTACTGAAATTATGAGAAATGTTGGCAAAATGAAACTTGCCATTTTAAATGAGAACCTAACAGACTAAGTAGGTAAGATTTAGGGGCTGGACACAGGATGTGAGCTCTGTTAACACCTACCAAGAGCTCATGAAGTGCCAGGCACTGTGCTCTCAGCATTATACACATTATTTCATTTAATCCTCATAAAACCCTAAAAGGTCAATGTTATAGATTGAATTGTATCCCCCTCCCCCCAAAATATACATGTCAGCTTTGCTAGGCCATGATTCTTGTTGTTGTTGTTATGTGCCATAGTTGTTGTTGTTGTTGTTATGTGCCGTCGAGTCGGCCCCGACTCATAGCGACCCCTTCTTGGGTTTCCGAGGCAGTATCACTACGGAAGTAGGATTGCCCAACCTTCCTTCCGAGGAGTGGCTGGTGGATTTGAACCGCCAGCCGTCTGGTTAGCAGGCAAGTGTCTTAGCCACATAGAGTGAGACCCAACTCATAGTGACCCCTCCTTGGGTTTCCTAGGATATCACTATGGAAGTAGATTGCCCAACCTTCCTTCTGAGGTTTGAACCATTCGTCTTCTGGTTAGCAGTCAAGTGCCTTAGGCACTACACTACCAGAGCTCCCACCATGATTCTTAGTATTATGTAATTACCTTCTATTATGTATCTGATGTGGTTATCCTATATGTTGTAAATCCTAACCTCTATGATATTCATGATGAGCTCTTGTGGCACAAGGCCTAAGGTATTTGACTGCTAACCAGAAAGTTGGTGGTCCAAACCCACCAACCACTCCTCAGAAGGAAAATGGGGCAATCTACTTCCATAAAGATTTACTGCCTTAGAAACCCAATGGGGATCACCATGAGTCTGAATCAACTTGATGGCAGTGTGTTTTTTCAATCATGTTCATGAGGAAGTATTAGAAACAGTGAAGTTAATGAGGTAGGACATAGTCTACAGGATTACATTGTATCTCGAGTCAATCTCTTTTGAGGTATAAAAGGAATTAAACAAGTGAGCAGAGATCTAGAGACCTACTACTACAAAGAAAAAAGAGCTGGAGGTGAAGCTTGTCCTTTGGACCTGAATTCCTTGTACTAAGCACCTCCTAGACCCAGGGGAGGACTGATACCAAGACACATGAAGATCTCCAAGGAACTCCAGGCCCACAGATGTTGAAAGGAGACAAGGACCTTCCCTAGGGCCAACAGAAAGAGAAAGCCTTTCCCTAAAGTTAGTGCCCTGGATTCAAACTTCTAGCCTCCTAAACTGTGAGACAATAATTTCTGTTTGTTAAAGCCATTTACATGGGGTATTTCTGTTAAAGCAGCACTGGATAACTAAGACAGTCAAAAGTATTTTTTATCCCCATTTTGCAGATCTGAAAACTGAAATTTAGAAAGGTTTATCTCAGGCTACACAGTCAGCAAGGAGAACCATGACATAAACCCCAAGACCATGTATGTCCAAAATGGCACCCTTCCCTTATGCATTCCTAAATGAGCTGGTAGTGGGAAGGGCCTTTAAAATCAAGAAAAGCTGCTTTGACTGCAACAACTAGTTGCTGTCCCCACCCATGAGATTCTCTACAGCCCACACTGGCCCATGGAGTATTGCACCCTCCTTAGCCTGTAGATTGTTTTTAGGTTACCAAGGCAAGTAAATAAGAGATTAACATCAAGGGTCTGTAAAACTAATGCTACAAGGGTACCTCTAATTGGGATCCAGCTATTATACCAGCAGATCATAGAAATGTTTCTATGGAACTACAAAAGTCAAATATAGTTATCAACAATGGCCACTTTTTAAGTAGCTGCAAGATGATGTGTTTCTAGAATACAAGGAAACTTCTTGTGTGTCTTTTACGTTAGAATTGCACTGCTCCACTGTTACAGCAAGAGTTTGCTTAAAATAGTTTCTAAACTTATGTGAAGACTAGGCAAGGTCATAAATAAAAATTAACTACAACAAGCACACTACTCAAAAAGAAAAAAATAAAATAAAACTCTGTTCAATGATTGAAATTATGAACACGAAGCATACCAGGTACTATTCCTTATCTAGGGTCTCTGGGAGAGATACCATTCCTTTAACAGACACATTGTTATTTGCCTTTCACAACAGTACAGTTCTATTTCTCCAGGTTGACCTTCCAGGAATAAAACAAAGAAGAAGAATGACTATTTAATAATCATTAGCTGAAAGTAGACAAATTAGGGATAAAATGTGTCTACTCAAGACATAATTTGAAAGGTAGAATGTCAGATTGGTTTTATGGTTAAGCAGATAATTTGTCAAAGGCAGATTCATACCTTGAGTCCAAAAAGATGAAGAACATTAATTTTCAACTGGGGTAGCCTTTTATGATTTATATTTTTAAAATTTAGAAAATTTAAGACCATTATCAAAGCCATTTCCACATCTCATTTTAAGATCTAAGACATTCAGTTTTCAAAAAAACTTGGTTACTTCCCCTGAGGTTCCTTAGCAGTAAACCCCCATCATCAAATTGAATTAACCACAATTTCCAACTCAGATTCAGGTCTTTGTTTTCTTAAGGAAATTCATTCCCCTCTTCACATATGCTGTCCCCATTGACTTGTTCTGGAGTGGTTGTAACCTGTTACATGTTTTGTTTTTCCGTTTTGTTGAAACAATAAACCTTCAGAGCCAAACTCAATAGCCTAACTCAGACCATTTCTTACCTGGAGATAACTTATACCCTCTCCTCACTAGAGGCTTAAAAATTCAGCTCAAAGTCCCCTTTTTCTGTTGAAGCTTTCTCTGCCCTCTTCAGGTGAAGTGTTCACTTTTTCTTATGATTCTCTTCTTCTGTACATTCATGGGTATATTCATGTATTTCTTGGTATGGTTAATTATCTTTTTATGTTTAAATAACTTAATTGCACTTAAATGATTTTCCCTCCGATGAATGAAATAACACACAACAAAACAAATCTAAATCTTCCGACCAGTTGCACCTGCTTCAGTATCCAGCCTTGTGCCTAACATTCCTCAATTCAGTAAACTGTTCAATAAACCAAAATCTGAGTTTTCCATACTCTGGTGCTCAAATTGTTAGGCTTAGGTTGAAAATGTAATCTGAGGAGTCTAGACAGGGAAAGGTGAAATCCCAGAGTTCAGCTGCTAAGAGTCAACCCAGAGACTTTGTTTGTGAGAGTCCGGAAAGCTGGGCTAACATTGATTACTATTCTCTACTGAACCTTCATCTGGGTGTCTCACAGTTAGATTGTTGTATGTTGTTATTCCTTCACACAAGCAAAGCTATTTTTTCAATATAGATTTAATGTACACAATTTTTGCACATTTTTTTTCCCAGAACCAAAGTTTTTAAGACCTATTGCAGTGGGCTTATTCTAATCACAGATAACTGCAGACCATGGACCTGGCTTCAGGTCTGACACAGGCAACATCCTGGGAAATAAAAATAATAAAGATTGTTTGGCATCTGTAGCTCTTATAGTCTAAGATGCTATAGAAGCAGAAAGGAGGGATCAGCCTAACCCCGTCAGGGAAACTTTTTGTGAAAAACAACTTCTAAAACTTGAAAAGTAAATAGGAATTAAATTAAGCACAGAAGGTGAAAGTGGGAGGAGGAAGAAAAAGAATATTCTAGATGTTGTATATATGATGACTGAATAATATAACATTGAGGCAAATTATTTCTACTCCCATAAAATCTAATCAACAAACATGCATTAATCATCTTGCAAAAACGACAAGGAGGCCACATGTTCTGACCTCCTCTAATCTCACAAGAGGAAGACAGCAGTAACCCAAGGCCTATTACTGCAAGGCCAAACATGCTGCCTCCCTCCAGCCCTTGCACCAACCATTCCTCCCAAAGCACTCACTACCTCTCTCCTGGGTTCGATAATTCATTGCAGTGGCCACAAAGAACTCACAGATTACAGGGTTTATTAGGGAAGCACCAGTCTACAACTCAAGTTCAGGAAGAACGCTCAGTCTCTCTCCCAGCCCACCATCCCT
>NW_006921768.1:2868378-2889328 GCF_000298275.1 Orycteropus afer afer
AGGTGGACACCTTCAGCAATCAGGAGCTCCTCAGTTGCTCATAGCAAATCCCACCTTGGAGTTTACAAAGACTTATGGGTAGAAAAGCCACACAAAGTAATTTACTATACCACACATCTACCCTTTATGGGAGACCATGCTAGGTTCTGGGAGAAACACAGGCACAAAATGCCTAATCTTAGAAATAAAAATGGCATTTGTTGAGCATCTTCTGTATTATAGATATTAAACACATTGGGAGCTCTGGCAGCACAGTGCCTAAGGCACTTGACTGCTAACCAGAAGGCTGGTGGTTCAAACCCACCAGCCACTCCTTGGAAAGGTTGGACAATCTACTTCTGCAGTGATACTACCTCTGAAACCCAAGGAGGGGTCACTATGAGTGGGATCCAACTCGACGGCACATAACAACAACAACCAATCTCCACTAGTTCTTTTAATAGGCCCAGGAGATAAGTATAGCTTCCACTATTTTATATATGAGAACACTTAAGCTCAGAGAAGTTAAGTAACCTGCCTAATATTGCATAGTTTACCAATGGAAAAAACAAGATTCAAACCTAAGTATGTCTTGCTCCAAAGCCTTGATACTACAGCTAGCTGCCAATCATAAAGGATATAATGATAGCTTTTGGAAATTAAATAACTGTAACAAACAACAGTGGAAGGGGTGTCACAAAAAAGAGTATGATGCTCCCAATCAGTGGGGAAGGATATGGAAAAAAGAGGGAGCAGGGCTGAAGAAAAACAGATGTCCAAGATTCCAGGTCTCCGTGACAGGAGTAGTGGTAC
The DNA here is from genome assembly GCF_000298275.1 of Orycteropus afer afer. Lineage (NCBI taxonomy): Eukaryota > Metazoa > Chordata > Mammalia > Tubulidentata > Orycteropodidae > Orycteropus > Orycteropus afer. Next base: position 2,869,171 of record NW_006921768.1, read on the forward strand.
CTACCCACTGCCATCAAGTTGATTCTGACTCATAGCAACCCCCAATGGGTTTCCAAGGTAGTAAATATTTATGGAAGTAGATTGCCCTATCGTCCTTCCATTGAGCTGCTGGTGGGTTTGAATTGCCAACCTTCTGATTAACAGTCAAATGCCTAAGGCACTGCACCACGAGAACGCTTTAGAAATAGGGGTAAGGATCATTATATTGGGTCAAGAGGGCCTCCTCTCTGCACCCTGTACTTATCTCCATTGGAGAACCCCACCCACCCACCCACTGTTTCTTTTTCTGTGTTTTTATCCATATCCCAGTTCCATCACTTACTAGCTATGTAACTTTGGGTAAATTACAAAAATTTGTGTGACTCTCTGTGCCTCAATTTACATATCTGAAAAACTGGGAAAATAAAAAAGTTGTTATTAAATGAGTTGACATATACAAAAAAAAAAAAAACATAAGTACCTGGAATACAAAAAGTGCACAATAAATATTTTTGTTGTTGATGTTGTTGTTGGATTAATATTTCCCTTACCAAGAATCCTAGATTCCTTAAAGCAAGAGCTATGTCATCTTCTTTGTCTTTTTTTTTACAGCCACCTTCTAGCACAAAGCCAAAACACAGTTGGTAAATGGAAAGTTTTGAGTCTAGGTGGTGGTGAACCACCCAGTATTCTACTAATCAAGACCTTTTGTAAAAGTCTTGATTCTTTGTAGTAAACCCTTTGACAACATAAAATCAAATACAGGTTGTCCATCCTCAAACGTTTATTAACACCCACTCTCTGGCAGGCTCTGTTCTAAGCACTAATGATAAAAGATTCTCTAAACTGTGAAAACTGAACTTAGTCCAAATGGTTGATTCATCATTTGGTTAAGACAGGGAAATAAATAAGAGTGTACACATTTGTACAGCCTCGAAAGAAATACCCATATGGTGTCAAAGTTTTAGCTACCATTACAAAGAAAACATTGCTACTCGTGTACAAAACAAACTATGATCCATTAACTCAGCACAGAAGTTCTTTCTGGCTCCAAAGAAGCTGGCACCCAAACAAGTTTTGTAGTCACATTGCCGATAAATACCTGACTGATACTTTTTAACATCCTTTCTTGTTTTCTTTTGGACATATTTCAGTAATTGCCTGTCTGCAGGTACAAGATGCTTACAGGAAGTGATTAATCTTTCATGAGACTATTCTACTATTCCTTAATGCAGTACAATACAAGCTGGAAGGAACAGGTAGCCTCATGTCAGTGCATGCTTCAAGGAAGGGAAGTTTTAATGGGAGATAAATCTGATCACATGATAGCAGCTGATGATGAAATCTCTTTTTTAAAAGACAGCAACCTAATAGGACAAAACCGTCCCTGAAAAAAGAAAAAGCCCACCTCTAAACCTAAAACCTAATTCTATTTTTTTTTTTTTTTTCAGTAGGAGGCCAGATGGGATCCTCAGACATCATGAAACACTACAGCTGGAAGCTGAATGGTTGAGCTATATCCCCAGCCCCCCACATGTAGATGCTGGAGATGAGAAAGGCTCTTGTTTGCTGTCTGAAGCAGGTGTGGTTGGACTAAATGGGGAGAAGATGTCCAGCTGGAAGAACCCATCAACCAGCTGCCCAGGGCAGTCTGCTTAGATAAATACCACCTGTTACTAAACAGCCAGAGAAAAATTAGTCATATCACAGGAACCTGATGAGTCTGTCTACTGTGCTGAGGCTTTTGTGTCTTTCCATGTCCCAGATCCCATATGTGTCTCAGAGCTATGGTGATATTCACTGTGCTTAATTTGCTTCTGGACAATGGCAGAGGCTTTCAGTACATTAGGTTAGAGTATTTTCTCTAGGCTGGGAGCATATACATGAAAGAATTATATACATCACGTGGAAGAAGATAGCAATGACTCTAAAAGTCACCTTTTTTTTAACTCAACAATCTCAGTGCTCAGTGGAGTCTGGTCACCTTGAATGATGGTGTGTGGTCCCATCTTCTGCACCTATTTCTTCTCTCCTGTGCTTTCAGCTGTGGGCCTGTCTTCTACCACCTTTATTGTGAGCACTGCGTATAACTAAAAATACATAAACAAGAACATTGACACATACTCACTCCTTTATCTATGCTGTTCTCTGTCTTGAATGTCTTCTCCTGAACTTGGAAAGATATTCTCTTTGCAAACCCCCTCGTAAAGACTCCAATCAAATCTTGCTTTTCCTATAGTAATTTTAGGCTAATAGTGCCAAGGCACTTGACTGCTAACCAGGAGGCTGGCGGTTCAAACCCACCAGCCACTCCTTGGAAGGAAGGTTGGGCAATCCTACTTCTGTAGTGATAACTAACTCGGAAACCCAAGGAGGGGTCGCTAGGAGTCGGGGGCCGACTCGATGGCAAATAACAACAACAACAACAATGTTAGCCCTCAAGGAACTCCAGTGGCACAGTGGTTAAAGCACTCAGCTGCTAACCAAAAGATCAGGGGTTCAAACCAGATGGCTGCTTCCTGGGAGAAAGATGTGGCAGTCTACCATGGAAACCCTACAGGACAGTTCTACTCTGTCCTACAGGGTCACTATAAGTCAGAATTAACTTGATGGCAAGGAGTTTGGGTTTTCAGGAATTTTAGCCCAAAGTGATTTTCTCTGAAAGTCCACATTTGTGAATTTAATCACATTAATCTGTTGTTTCCTATTCTTGCCCCAAGTAAATTTTGTCTCCCCAACAAGACTCTTCGAGGGTTGGCCCATCCGTCTGTAGCCTACCCCACGATCCAACACAAATACAGACAAATAACAACTCAACAAAAGTGTTCTAAACTGAAACAATGTTGAACTAAATGAAAACATTTTAGAATTACAGAAACACGAGATGTTAGATCTGAAGTATAGATCTATTGGAAAAGGCTTTAAATGATTGTTGCTACCAGGCCACTAGATGTAGCCCTGGCTTGGACTGAATCCTGATTTTCCTATTTGTTACCTTTATGATGTTATTTTAACAGTATTAGTTTCCCCATCTGTAAAATGGAACTAACAATACCTAAGTCAGGGGACTATGGAGAAGTGCGAACGAAGTAAATTGTGCCTATCATGTTCATATGCATTACCAAAATCGTGCTTTAATGATTCTTTAGCAAACTACACAATTCCTTCAACATCAAGCTAATTAAAACAAAATGACTTATTATCTTAGACTGGTTTGTTTTTGTTTTTTGTTTTGTTTTTTAATTCACAGTTTTGGCCATCAGAGTCATCTGGGGACCTTTTTTAACTATAAATTGCTAGATTCCAAGCTTAGAGATTTTGATTCGGTAGAAGTATGCAAGGCCTAAGTGAATCTCATGCTTAGCCAGACTTAAGAACTGTTGAATTTAATTATTTTTGTCCACGTTATTTTGTCCTGTGTCTGACTACTGAATACTTATTGGGGCTATGGGCTTTTGAAAACATAAACTGTAATAAGGCCAGTGATAATGGCTTGTGGTGCTATCCAAATCAAAAACATACTTTTATCTCCTAAATCTTTCTTATAATTAAAATCTATATAATCACACACACATACACATATGCTGGAGGTTAATGTGGTGAGTGTGTGTCTGTGTGTATGTGTGTGTGAATTTCCTGGAGGTATGTGCCATAATTACCCAGTATTCCGGAACCTCTCATATATCAATTTATCTCTGTAATCTGATCATTTGCTGCACTTAGGGTATGTCCCATTCCTATTCCTCCACGAAGTTCACTCATGTTTGTAAAATAATTTCTCCTACTAAGATATAAGACAGTCTATCTCAGAAAGAAAAAATAACTTACATACCAAGAAACAAGACAAAATTCTAAACGTGTGAAACTTACTTTTTATAGAAGTAATGTCTGGAACTTTTCTACCCTAAAATCTGCATGGAACAGAGCAGTCTTGAGCTGAGAATCCAGGCACGCCTTAGAAAGCCCGCAATTCAGGTTATTTGTTCCTCAGTTGGGCAGGGGTCAAGGCAATCAACAGTGGCTTAGACTAAACAGGAAGGAAACCAGCTCAATTAATGCAACAGACACAGGAATGATCATCCCATATAGAAATAACAAAAGTGAAAAGAATTTGTTGCTGACATAATACTTTGCTAATAAATGCAGATAAATATTGGATCTCCCATCTCTTTCTAAAGTATCCTGTAATTTCCTAAGATTTACAATCATTGTATTGCACCTACATTCCCCACAGAAAGTTCATGAAAATTGACTCAATCTCTTTTGAAAAATCATCCCAGAAGCAGCTTCTGGTACAGAGAAAACCAAGCATCACTTTGCCTGGGCCTCTCCAGTGTAAGGAAAGGCACTTAGGCATTCACAGGAGCAGATTGTTTCAACTTAATTGAATGAAGTAAACTTGGGGAAATACCTGACATTGCCAACTTGACCTCTGCTAAGCCTTTTGAACTTCAATCACTGTCCTCCAACACAAAGCCCCCATTAGGCTTTCAGCTATTTCCCCTGATTACACAGGTAGCTTATCTTAAGGATTCCATGGTTTCAGTTATCATTTCTGACCTGATTGTGAGACAAGGATTATTTCCGTGCTGGGTTTTCTGACTAAACCTGCTGAGGTATTTGCTAGTTAGATTATGTAAAGAGCATCTCATTTCAGTTTCTTATCCACTAAGACTCAATAACTTATTTTAAAGAAGAAAAGAAAAATGGTTTAATTAATGAGAATACTGATGGAAGAACTTGAATAAATTATCACAGAAGTTGCCTGAAACTGTAATCTTTGTTTCTTTATGTAGAGTTCAATATTTAAAATATAATTTATGACATGGGGAAAAACAAACCTGAACACTCTTCCCAATAACAAAGTGTAGACAGTAAAAACAAAACAACAACTTAAATAGAAAAAAAAGCAGAATTACTTATTCTTCATCTGGGTCCCTTGTAGAAGTGGCAAAATTTTAAGCTAATGTTTGAAACATTTCAAATTACCCATCATGGCAAATATAAGATGTTTGAAATCTGAGGCTTAAGAATATGAATAGTAGTTATTTTAAATCCTGACGAAAGAGCTATTTTTTCTCTTTCTTAACTCTAGATTATGTATATCTTTTAGAAATATACCAAAAAATTTTAAAACGTAAGGAAACATTTAGAATTCAACCAATTTTTTATTGCAAGATAAAACGTAAGACATAATTTTACCCCAACAGACTATCAGTGATTATAAAGTTTGGTAACAGCCAGTGACAGCGAACATGTAGGGAACATATACTCTCTACTGATAATGGGAGGGTGAATTAGTACAAACTTTGTGGAAAGTAATTTAGCAATATCAACTGAATTTCAAAATGTGTATACATTGCAAGGTTATTCGCTGACAAAATGTTTACAAAAAGAGGAAAAAATTAGAGGAAGTGTTCAATAGTAACAAACACAACCATAAAAAGTTCTACATGAAGTGACCTAGAAAATGTCTACATCATATTGTTGAGTAAAGCAAGCTAATTCTAGATAAATCTGTTTAACACAATTTTAATTTAGGGGATAAAGTGTGTGTGTGTGTGTGTGTGTGTGTGTGAATTATAGAAACAGTTTAAATGAGTCTTCAGCCTCTTATTTTATAAAATACAAACATATAGGTGAAATTTTTTTCAGTATATTTAACACCATTTTTTAACCTTTAGAAACTACAGCCTTATATCTAAATAAGTTTTAAAAGAAATACTTGTTCTCATCAACCACAGATAAATATTTATGAACTAATTGATTTCTTTATTTTGGGAGAACCACGGTCGTTAAAATGAGTTGTGTACAACTAAACTCTTTTTGTGTGTGTTGGGGGGACATATTTGGTAATTAGTATCCAGTTAGTCTAAATATAGCAACATGCATATTTCATTTATTTTTGCACATTTGAAATGAAGACTTCATTGAAAGGACACAGGCATTGTTTGATTCTCTTTCAGCTTGAGTCAAACTCACTTTACTCTTTATAACATATTAGTATATATTATAATAATATAATACAATAAGTTTACATGGTAGTTGTAAGAGCTGCTGCAAGAATTATTTGTGTTATTTGGTCTATTGAATAAAAATTCTTATCTCCATTTAAGTGAAATTGTGGAGAACTAAGGGATAGGGCATCAAAATATTCACAATATGTGTTTTGACTCTGAGTTGTTTTACTTTGCTTTTATTTACAAAAATAAAACACCAGTTTTGATCCACATCCTGCTGACATAAAATAGGTTGTCACACAGTAAGTTTTTACTATTATTCTTTATTAAAACCTTATTCCTGGGACTACCCAAATTTCTTATCAAACCAAGAGGCATTTTGTGAATCTTAGCCAACCAAACAAGTCTCCATAACCTTATAAGTGCATGAAATCTATTACTTCTGCCGAAAGTGCCTGGAATTTCCTGGCATTCCATTCCATCAGAATATCAGTTTAACAGGATAACTCAGCAATACCCAAGTGGGGAAGTTATATTTACTATAACATTCACATAATTAAAACAATATATACCTCTATACATAATTTTTTATACATATGACAGCAAATATATGCAAATTAATATTTACCAAATTTTCCTTCTTTTTCGCTTTCACTTTTGGAGAAATACTACTTATGTGGCCTTAAGAAACTGGGCTAACTTTTCTGACCCTTGATTTCTCATTCTGCAAGTCTGGAGTAATATTAGCACCATAATGTGTACTGTAAGGATTAGATAAATTGTTTAGAACAATACCTAGATCATAGTAAGTGCTCTTTAAAATAGTAATTTTTAATAATAACACAGAAATGAAGGGGCAGTACTCTATTCTCCTATGGCTATAGATAGGGCAGTGGTTTTCAATCTCTAGACACTATAAAATTCAAATGTGAAACTTTCGAAGTAAAGATTCCTTGGCCCCACCTTCTAAATACTCCTATTGATTCAGTCTGAGTTAGGCCCAGGAAACAAGCACCTTGCAAATAATTCAGATGAGAAACGGTGTTGTTGGTGTCAGGTGCTGATGAGTCAGTTCCAAATCACAGCAACCCCAAGTACAACAGAATGAAATGCTGCCTGGTTTTACACCAGCCTCACAATCATTGCTATGTTTGAGCCCGTAGTTGCAGCCGCTATGTCAATCCATCTCATTGAAGGTCTTCCTCTTTTTTGCTGATCCTCTATTTTACCAAGCATGATATCCTTCTCCAGGGACTGGTTCCTCCTGATAACATGTCAAAAGTACATGAGACAAAGTCTCACCATCCTCACTTCTAAGCATTCCAGCTGTACTTCTTCCAAGATAGATTTGTTCAGTCCAGCAGCCCACGGTATATTTACTATTCTTTGCCAACACCATAATTCACAGGCATTAATTCCTCAGTCTTCCTTATTTACTGTCCACCATTCACATGCATATGGAACAATTGAAAATACTATGCCTTGAGTCAGGCATATCTTAGTCCTCAAAGTGCCATCTTTGCTTTTTAACATTTTAAAGAGGTCTTCTGCAGATTTGCCCAATGCAATACATTGTTTTATTTCTTGACTTATGCTTCCATGGGCATTGATTGTGGATCCAAGTAAAATGAATCCTTAACAACTTCAATCTTTTTTCCATCCATCATGATGTTGTTTATGGGTCCAGATGTAATTTTAGTTTCTTTGTGTTGAAGTGTAATCCATACTGGAAACTTGAGTCTTTGATTTTCATCAATAAGTACTTCAAGTCTTCTTCACTTTCAGCAAACAAGGTTGTATCATCTGCAAATCACAGGTTGTTAGTGAGTCTTCCTCCAATCCTGATGCCACATTCTTCTTCATATAATCAAGATTCTTGGAGTATTTGCTCAGCATATAGATTGAATAAGTATGGTGAAAGGATACAACCCTGACACATACCTTTCCTAATTTTAAACCACAGAGTATCCGCTTGTTTGGTTCAAAGAACTGCCTCTTGGTCTATGTACAGTTTCTGCATAAACATATGTTTAACTGTGTTTTATTGACTACACAAAGAGGAAAAAGAGTAGAGGACCCTAAAGGAAGAAAGAAAAACAGAATGTATACCCTTTGCTCCCTAAAGGTCTCCATTCTTCACTAACATTAACTACTTTCTCCTGATTTTGAGACCAAGAAATACTTTCCTTAATCTGGGGTCGAGGGGAGTGCCTAGAAAAATTGAGAAAAAGAAAAAGGATCAAAATGTTCTTCACTTCATCTCCACCATCTCTGACCACATTCTCTTCCAGTTTTAACAACATATGCCTGCATGCCCCAAATAGTCTCAATGCTTCACTATGTTTTGTTCCTTTGGATTTTCATTAGTCTCAGTTTCTTCTGACACTTGTGAGGATGGAGTAGGAAGAAAGTTGAACACTGTTCATTTCATTCCTATTGGTCTCCTACTCTAAAAGTATCCATAACCCAATCAGAACTTGAGATTTACATCATCTCATGTCTTCCATATCACTCACATTCCCACTCTCTCACACAGCATCCCTATGCAGGTCTACTTCTGTAGCTGAACTATGAGCCTAATGAATATCTTGCTCTTGAAGACAAAAAATGCAAAAATAACTTAATTTGCACAAAAAGCATATTACCAGGAGAACTCAAGGGTGGGGGCCCATTTTAGAAATAGTCTGTGCAATTGAGGGGCCCCGAAGCTAAAGTATTAGCTTCTCCCTAAATCCTCCTCTCTTTCAGGCAAGATGGATTTCACAGCAACTATAGCTCTGATATTAGACCAGTGGTTCTCAAAGTTTCTTCACCATACACATGCTTACAGATACAGCGTAAAGGCTATACACTATGAATTCTCTGATCTCCAAAGAGGAAATTAAGTTTTTCCTACTCCATATTCTATCCCACATATGCCTGTGCCTCTATTACTGGCCTTATTTAATTCTGCCTTATATTGTCACTGCTCACTATTTATATTATACTACCATATTCATACTACATTCATATTCATTAGTATGCATGTTAATTCATAATAACAATTTCTGTTCTTGAATTTATCACTTAAACTCTTCTGGGAAAACCATATCTACATTCCATGACTAAGACAATCATTTGCATTTAGGAAGCCTTTAACAAATGGTTATTGAATGACATATACATAAAAAGACTTAAGGTCTTCAGTAAACCATAATCAAGAAAGTTATCCATCTATCTAGCTGCCTATAAAATGTATATATATATATAATCAAAGACTTGTATAGCTGTGGTACTTAAGATTGTGTGTAACCTTGGCAGGACCTGGTTGAGTGGCTGGGAAGCTGGATGTAGTTATTTCCCATGGTGAGATTAGTAATTAATTCCATGGTGGAATCTACTGGAGCAGCTGAGTAGCTGCTTTAGGGATATGGGCTGCTTCCAGTGTATAAGAAGCAACTTTGAGGACGGTCTCCAGCTTTTTGGCATGGTTGAACCCTGCATGTAGCTGAGTTTCCATTCAGCAGTCTGCCATGCTCCACCCATCTTGGAGCTTTTAATGGATTTGAATCAATGGCCTGCCATGTGGTTTGGTAATATCGGGACTGTGCCTTTACACTTGTCAATCTTGGGTTTGTCAGCCTCAGCAGCCAGCAGCTGCCTGAGTGAATAGATGCCTCTAACTTCAGTGGGCCAAGAGCAAGAGGCAAAGCTAAAGGCCAAGGTCGAGGGGTTTTCACCCAGCCCGTAGAGCCTGGCAATTTGAATTCAAACTTAAAGCCTCCAAACCATAAGAAAATAAACTCCTGTTTGTTAAAGCCATCCCGTTTGCGGTCTACTCTTGTCAGAGCGACATGAGAGGTAACCAAAACAATAGCTAAAAAGGGTATTTAAACCAAACTAGTTGCCATCTATCTAGTTGATTTAAACTCATGGAAACCACAAACATGTCAGAGAAGAACTGTGTGCCATAGGGTTTCAATGGCTGAAGTTTCAGAAGTAGATCACCAGTAATTAGCAGGTTCTCATTTTACCTATTAGCCAGGCATCACCCAATGAGTTAATAATAATCCAAGACTAAAAAAGAGGTACCATGGACCCTAGGCCAGTCCTTATGCTACCATACAACCTGCCCATCCATGCAGACTTGATTAAAAAAAAAAAATCATTGTAGATGAACACATCTAGCTATTGTAGAATCACCTATAAACTCTATACTGATCACAAAGTAACCTTCTGATTATGATTTGGCTTCCACTGGAGCTCTTCCTATGCATATAGCATGTGCAGATCTCATTGACATGAGCATCGTAGGTTAAATTATAGTTATATTTCCACCATATTTAAATGAATTGGCATTCTAATTTTTAAAATTTAAACTTGAAACAGGTTTCAAGCATTTTGGAAATAGTTCAACCAGTGGGTATTTATTTAAACCAGAGAAAAAGAATTTCTCTCAATCCAAATTCCAATATAGCAAAGTTTACTATTCAGAGTAATTAGCAATATACCCAGCCAAACTTGGAACTAACTGGCTCAGGTCAGTCTGTACCTAATTTAGCCTCTGTATTTAGATCCTTCACTTCTTCACCAGAAAAGTGAAAAAGGCTCCAATAGTGATACTATTTGACACGTGGACCACAATATTCTGAACCACACTCTGACCGTGAGTTCCTCCCATCCTAGTCCCTGAATCTAAGCGGTGATGACAGCCATTAGATAGACACTACTGAAAATTAAGTGCTGACGAGAGAGGATTTATAACCCATTACCAATCCCCTGAGTCACACCATGAACCTTTAACTAGACATTTTATCATGTTGGTTGCCGTTTTCTGAATTTTCTCTAATTTGTCTCTTTTTCAACATGTGGTATCCTAAACTAAAAGCAGTTGAAATATGTTCCAGCACGACTAGTGCCAAGTAGCTTAAAAAACTTTTTTTTTTTTTTTTCTGGTTTAGAACATAGTGTTTCCATTAACACAGCCTGATATCACTTTGGAGGGACAGAGGGCTTTTTTTTTTTTTTTTTTAACAAATCATGCTGCTTTGTTGACTTTAATAGCTTTCAAAATAAGCTAAGGGAAGGATTGGCAACCTATGGCCCAAATACCAAAGTGGTGGATCGTTAAGAGAGATAAGTTGTCCTTTGGTAGTCACTTAGCCCTCCCATTAGACTCTTCCCTCTTGATTCTCCTCAAGTGTCTTTCCATCCTCCTTCTCTGCAATTAAGCCAGCTAAGTAGTAAAAGTCGATCTCATCTATTTTTAATCTAATCTTACTTTATTTTACCAGTTGCCATCCAGTCATTTCCCACTCATGTGTGTCAGAGTAGAACTGTGCTCCAGACGGTTTTCCACAGCTGGTTTTTTTATAAGTAGATTACCAGGCCTTTCTTCTGAGGTGCCTCCAGGTGGACTTGAACCTCCAACTTTCCAGTTAATAGTTAAGCACGTTAACCATTTACACCACCCAGGACCTCTACCTAATCTTAGCTAGCGTGACAATAGCGAAAGTCTTAATAGATCATTGATTCCAATCTATGCATGCTCCCCATTACACCCCACCCTCCAGCAATGCCCAGGTTTCTACATTTCTTAAGTGATTATTTAGAACAGAAAAAAAATTCAAAATCTGAAGCAATGATATTATTTCACCTACTGTGAAATATGTTTTTTTAGAAGACTTGGGTTCTAAAGTTAGCCTGAAACACAGAAATAAAGCCTGGTTAAAACTATCATTGGAATTCTTGAGAAGATGCCTGTGGTCATCAGAACCCTAAAGGTGGCCCCTAAAATTTCCATCTCCTGATTAGTGAATCAAGCACTAATCTAAATACTGTCGTGAATGGATTTTTCAAATGTAATTAAAATCCCAAGTAAGTTGGCCTTAAAATACATATAATTCTTGGTGGGCCTGACCCAATCAGATGACATTTTTAAAAGCAGAGCATATTAAAGAAAGGGATCACAGAAGAGGTCCCACATAGAGTTGGAGAAAGATGTGAAACAAAACACAAAATCATAAAATAGACCAGGTTTACTGGTCTGATGAAGACTGATGGAAACCCCATCAATTTCTTAAGCCCTTAGACACTCTTTAAACTAGGAACTGAACTCAAACCCTATGGCTCAACTTTCAGTGAAATGACAGATTGGCCAATGGTGAACAATAATAACAGGTAGGTAAGCACCCATTAGAACAATTAACCATATGAGATTAAAAGGGCAGCATTTGCCCGGGGATAAAGCTAAGAAGGCAGGAAGGGATAGGAAAGAAGGATGAAGGGAAATGTCAAACACAGGCAGGAAGTAGGAAGAGTCCTGTCACATTGTGGGGATTACAGTGAATGTCACAAAACAAAATGTGTATGAATTATTGAAGGAGCTCTGGTAGCATAGTGCCTAAGGCACTTGACTGCTAACCAGAAGGCTGGTAGTTCAAACCCACCACCCACTCCTTGGAAAGGTTTGACAATCTACTTCTGCAGTGATACTGCCTCGGAAACCCAAGGAGGGGTCAGTATGAGTCAGGTCCGACTCGATGGAACATAACAACAACAACAATATGAATTATTGAATGGCAAATCAATTTGCTCTGTAAACTTCCACCCAAATCACAAGGGTGAAAAAAAGCAGATCATTTGCTCAGGCTGAGAGCAGAAGGAGAAGTCAGAGAGATTCAAAGCACCTGAAGGACTCCATGTGCCATTGCTGCCTTAAAGATGGAAAGGGCCACATGCAAGGACTGAAGACTGGCTTCTAGCTGCCAATAGCCAGCAAGGAAACAAGGACTTCAGTCCTACAGTAATTCAAAACTGTATTCTGCCAACAACTGAAATGAACCTAGAACTATTTCTTCCCCAGAATCTCCAGATAAGAGCAAAGCCCAGCCAACACCTTGAATTCAGCCTTGTGAAACCTAAGCAGAGAACCCAGTCAAGCCAACCCAGACATCTGATCTACAGATATGTGAGCTAATAAATAGGTTTTGCTTAAACTGCTAAGTTTGTGCTAATTTGTTATACAGAAATATAAATGAATACAGCACCACACAGACAATTCTCCAGATCTGCACTGTTTAATACAGGAGCACATGGCTACTTGACTTAAATTGATTTTAACCAATTAAATTTCTCTGCCACACTAGCCAAACATCATATGCCTACTGGCTACCATATAGGATTCTGCAGATTATAGAATGTTTTCACCATCACAAAAAGTTCTACTAGAAAATATTGCTTTAGAAGTTTCAAAAGAACCAGTTTTCCCTCCATCTTTGACCCAGTCAATTATTCCTTTGAGAATATTCCTTTGGTTGAGCAGCAAATGACATAATTGCACTGCAGTTACAGTGGTAGGGAAACTATGTATCTTTAATACTATAATCACACTTAGCCTCATGAGATGTCTGCTTCCCAAGAGAAGCAAAAGAGAACTGAGGCTCTTCAGGGGAAAATAAATTTATGTCTTTCATCTCTTTGTCACTTTAGGATACGCAATTAATTTGTAAAATTGTGGATAGAATTTTTGATATTACTTATATCTGTCTTAACTCTAATAGTTGGACTTGGGTCAGTTAAATGTACATATCACGTGATTTCACTATATCCTTCTTGCTCCCTCTTTGTCAGAGGCTAGCAATAATATGCCTGGAGTACTGACCAGCTTGGCAGGAGAGATACTCTGTTCATTCAAGGCCAAGTCCAGGGAAGTATGACACTGGATAATGGTGCAGGCATAATGTAGGTACACAGAGCAGGAAATATTAGAATTTAAGATGTCAACAATTCTAGGTACCAACTAATACATAGGTGGTGAACCGTGCAACTGTTTTTCAGAGAGATGATAAAATTTTGACCAATGTTATATCAGGCACAATTTTTCGTTTGCATATATTTCATAAATCTAAACAACAGACTACATTTTCATCCTTTTTAAAAAGTTTTTTAGCCCGTATCTTTATGACATGGTGGTAAACCTAGGGATATCCCCAAAGCTATGGCAAGACCATACAGTCAAATGCCAAAATGTCCTAATAAAAATCAGGAAACCAAGCACAAGATTAGGCCCTTCAGTCATAGGAGATCTGATGGTGTAGTGCCTAAGGCATTTGACTGCTAACCAGAAGATTGATGGTTCAGACCCACCAAGCCACCCCACAGAAGGAAGACTGGGCAATCTACTTCTGTGAAAATTTACTGTCTCAGAAACCCATTGGGGGTCACTATGAGTCAAAATTGACTCAATGGCAGCGAGGTGTTTTTTTGTTCATTTGTTTTTAGGTAGTAGTCACGTTTTGTTTATAGAAATGGGAAAGGTGACACAGAATGTAGATGAAGTTTGCACAGAATAATTGAAGTAACTGATGTGATTAAACTGTATATAGGAAAAGAATGAATATACAAATGCTAGGTTGTTGCAACAATAACAAGAACCAAAAAAAGTGGGGGGGAGGAGGGAGGCTACGAATCTTATAATAATTAGACAAGCACTTCATGGAATTAGTTCTCTTGTCATGGGGGCTTCAGACCATGGTCTTGTGGAACAATCTGGTCAATTGTTATAATTTAGTTCTTAAAGTTTATGTTCTACCTTACAGTGTGGTTTAGTAGTGCTGGAGTTTTAAAAGCTTACTAGCAGCCATCTAAGATACAGTATTGGTCTTTATTACTCAGAAACAAAAGAGAAAGAAGGAAATCTAAGAATCAGAAGGAACTGGACTATAACACTAATTGCTTGTGAACCATTGACTTCTCCACCTTAAGACCAGAAAGACATGGTGCCTGGCTACCACTACTGAATGCCTTAATCAGGAATGTAATAGATAAATCCTGATAATAACAAAAAAAGGGGAGAGAGGGGAGAAAATGCTGAACAGAACTTCAAATTCCTAAAGAATCCAGATTTACTAGACCTATTGAGTCTGGAGGAGTCCCCAAGCCTATGGTCCTAAGTTGTTCTTCAAATCTTGAATTGAAACTATCCCCTGAAGTCACCTTCAAACTAAGTTATAGTTTACCCCAAAGAGTAAAGATTGTCACAGTTGAGTATTGCATTACTTAAAAAAAAAGAAAAATATTTCTATGTAAGTACAAAAGG
Source organism: Orycteropus afer afer (assembly GCF_000298275.1). NCBI lineage: Eukaryota > Metazoa > Chordata > Mammalia > Tubulidentata > Orycteropodidae > Orycteropus > Orycteropus afer. The sequence goes on from NW_006921768.1 coordinate 2,884,189, forward strand.
TTAACAGCTATTTTAAAGCATTAACTAGAAGGTTGAAGGGCAGGGAGATTAAGCTATGGAAGTAAAACAAATGGAAAATAAATAATGAGAATATTGGCACAATGTTAAGAATTTAACCAATGTCACTGATCATCATGTCTAAAAACTATGGAATGGGAGCAAGTTGTGTGTATATATTTTCAGGGAAAAAAAAAAAAAAGATTGAACCCTAGCAGAAAAGGAAAATACAGGAATGAGATGAAAGTCTCAGATCTGGATTCACTTCATCGCAGGGTGATAGAGGGCTGAACCAGGTACCAAGGCCCAAGAAGAAGGGGAAATAGGGAAATGAGGTACAATAGGCCCAGGCAGAGGGCCCAACACCTACACACAGAGCCGAGCAGGCCATAAACAAGGGTTGGTGATCAAGAAGTTTACATTCCCAAGCTTAAAGGGGACCCTAAGGCTCAGTTCCGATTTATTGAAGTCAGGTATGGGATGTTGTTGTTATTTGCCATCGAGTCAGACCTGACTCATAGCGACCCCTCCTTGGGTTTCTGAGGCAGTATCACTACGGAAGTAGATTGCCCCATCTTCCTTCCGAAGAGTGGCTGGTGGGTTTGAACTGCCAGCCTTCTGGTTAGCAGTCAAATGCCCTAGGCACTATGCTAGCAGATCATTTCTAGACCAGGGGCAGATTACCCAGTAAATAAAGTAAGCCCAAACTTACTACTGTTCAGCACAGATTAGTAAGGAAGCACAGATAAGCCTGTGCTTACCTTGCTTATTGGGTAATCTGACACTGTTCCAGACCATCCCCCTCACAAAGAATGGACAGATTTCCTATTTACCACAAGATCCAGCACCCACTGGCCCATGACATAAGCCAAAAGGTATAGACATCATTCTACTCTGCTAAGATAGGGTCAAGCAGACATAGAGATGGTCAGGAAAAGTATCATATATATGTGGGCAGGAATAGGAAAGGAGATGCCTGGAATAGCTCAGTGGCAGGAACAGCCAAGTGGCAAGAAAACAGGATAAGAAGCTGTTACAATTGTCTTGAGGAGATGATGTGACTAAGAGATGAAAGTTTGAACTAAGATAATTAATAATGAAGAGAGAGAAGTCAGTTTATTGGATTATTTCTGAGGTGGATTTGGTGCCATAACAGAACTTATAGCAGCCCATAATGGCGAACTAAGGAGCTCTGGTGGTGCAGTGGCTAAGGCATTGTCTGCTAACCAAAAGATCACTGGTTCAAACACACTAGCCGCTCCACAAGAGAACGATGAGGCAGTATATTTCTGTAAAGATTTACAACCTTGGAAACACTATGGGGCAGTTCTACTCTGTCTTGTAGGGTCACTATGAGTTGGAATTAACTCAATGCTAGTAAGTTTGTTTTTTTGTTTTGTTTCATTTTTTTAAGGGCCAGCTGTTACATATTCAGAATCTTGTGAGACAGTTGTTATGCCACTGGTAGCTGGAAATCAGCCATGGAAGTTGCCCACAGAAATCAGAAAATTCTGTAAGTCAGGCCTTTTTCTTTTTCTTTTTTCTTTTTCAGAGAGCCAATTTACCAACATATCACCAGATGGAATTGACAAGTTCAGTGACAAGATACAAGGAGGAAGCAAAAGCTATGCTGGTTTTGTGGGGTCTGAAACTTTGAGACTCTCCTGAAGAAACAGAATATAGAATTATGAATTCAAAATTAGCATGAAAATAGACAATAGGAGTATTCCTGGAAGCCATTCCCACACTGAGACTGCCAGCAATGACTTAAATATACACAAAAATGACAGAGAACCACATAAAAATACCCCACTAAATCCAAACTAAATGTGTCCCCAACTCAACTTCCCCTTAGCCAGACACAGCCACTCCAACACCACATCAATATGGTAGGAAGTATGTCAGAGGAGAAGTCACAGTGGAAAGAAACAGCAGTGTTAACCAACTGTGGTTAAAATATCTCATGTTTGCAAATTTTACAAAAATATTTGACCATGTGAATCCATTGCTAGGGCAACTCTCAGAATCTGGGAATGGCCCGTGCATGTGCAAAACTTTGAAGCTGGAGCTGTATTGGCTTCATGGCATACTTTCCTCTGAGAGTGAGAGGGACATCCAAGGTAAAACCAAGATTCAGGAGAATTAGGGTGTAGGGGAGGGTTGGCTGATTTACTTATATATACCCCTATCTAGTTCCAATACTAATCTGAGATGGCAGGATGAATGGCAACACTATTACTCAAAGAAGAGAAGGCAAGGGCAGAGTACCACTGTGAGATCTTAGTGATCTCTCCCTTACTCATGGGGGAAGTAAGTGTTGTTCATATTTCACCATGAACTGCTATCAGGAACAAATCTTAACTGACAACCTCATCAGCCTCAACATCCAGAGCCATTATCAAACGGAATCCCTCACAATGGGAAAGAGTACACTGGCTTCTTTCCTTCTATCCATCCTTGTAGAGATCTGCCTGGTCTTTAGCAATGATGCTGCTAGAGGACGACACAGTGAGGAAAGGTGAAATGTGTCTACTGCAAGTCAGAATAATCCATTCCAGACACATGTGTAATGCAGGGGAAACAGGTGCAAACAATTGAACCAGCTGTCAGCAAGCTACAAGAATAGCTTTTGATATCTTAATCGTTAGTTGATCCATGTACCGCATTGGCAGCATCACTGTCATAGCTGACTACACATCTGTAAATCTTTTCAAGTCTCTTCTGATGTCCGTGTGAGTCTGTGAAAAGCCTGACATTACGAGAGACTTAAATTGAGCATGATTGCTGTCATTTCCGTTTTCCTGCCACAGAACCAGACAGTTGACAAATGTCAATAATTGCTAATTTTTCACTACTGTTCATCATGTAGCCAGTTTAGGGAGGTTTTTTTTTTTTTTTTTAGATGTGTTCATCTCAGGCTCTTCATCTCTTCAACAATGGTAATACTCCATAATCTGCCGCTAAAAATCTTTAAAGGGATGGATGATTGGAAGAAACTGATCAAATGTCTTCATTCTCTGCTCTATCTAAGGAAAATGTCACCAGCATAATTAACATAATGAATAATTGTCTTCAAGAAGGGAACTGGAAATCATATGTAGTGACCTAAGTGATGTAGGTTGATAACTCTGGGACAAGCACAAAGTGATCAATGAAAAAAATTGACTGGCCCTCATAATAGTCATCCCATCAGCTCTGCCAAAAATACTAAGTTCCATGAAACAGCTAACACAGGGAAGAGTTGCTGGAATCAAGAGTTGCTAGAAGGGAGAGAACTTTAGTTCTTGTCCTTGGTCCATAGCATGCAGGAGGTAAGAGGGAGATAGTTGCCCAAGGTATAAGAAGCATACCAAAAATCATATCAGTTGCCATTGAGTGTCAGAGTAGAACTGTGTTCCATAGGGTTTCATGGCTGTGATCTACTGAAGCAGATCATTAGACCTCTCTTCTGAGGCACCTCTCAGTTAAACTTTAGGTTTAGTAGCCCAGTACTTAACCATTTATGATACCCAGGGATATCAAGCAAATGGCAATCAAAAAAAGAGCAAAAGTGGCAATATTAATTTCTGATAAAATAGACTTTAGACAAAAAAATATCACAAGAGGCAAGGAATGACATGACACGATATAATGATTAAAGGGTCAATCAGATAAGAGGACATAACCATAATAAATATCACCCAATGAAAGAGTCCCAAATTGCACAAAACAAACTGTAGCAAAATTGAAAGGAGAAATATACAACTTGACAACAATAGTAGGAGACTTTAATACACCACTCTTGATAAAGGAAAAAACAGCTTTCTATAAAGAAACTCAACAAAGGCATCCAATCACCCAGAAGAATTAAGCAACCCAATCAACCAACTTGATCTCATAGATGTGTAAAGAACAGTCCACTCAACAACAGCGCAATATGCATTCTTTTCCAGTGCATGTGGAACTTTATTTAGGATAGACTATATGTAAGGTCACAAAGCAAACCTCAATCAATTTAAAATCATTGAAATACCACAAAGTGTCCTTCAAGATCACAGCACTATACATTAGAAATCAACAAAAGGAAGAGCTAGGAAAAAAAAAAATCAAATACATGGAAACAGAGTAACACTATGCTTAAAAACTATTGGACAACAGAAGAAATAAAAAATGAAATAGAAAATTCCTTGAATCAAACAAAAATAATAGCATATCAAAACCTTTGGGACACAGCAAAAGCAGTGCTCAGAGTGCAATTTATAGCAATAAAAGCATATATCAAAAAAGAAGAATGAACCAAAATCAAAACATCAACCCAACATCTCCAACAATTAGAAAAAGAACAGCAAAAAAAAAAAAAAAAAGCCTACAGTCACCAGAAGAAAGAAAATATTATAGATTAGAACAAAAATAAATGAAACAGAAAAACAACAGAAAGAACCAACAAGACTAGAAGTTGGTTCTTTGAAAGGATTAATAAAATCAATAAACCACTGGCAAATCCAACACAGGAAAAGGAGAAGATGCAAATAACATGAATATGAAATGAAATTGGCAAGGTTGCTTCAACTGAAATGAAAAGGATAATAATAGAATAGTATGAAGACCTGTGATCCAACAAATATTAAAATCTAGGAAAAATGGACAAATTTCTAGAAACACGCTACTAATACAGATTGAGGTAGAAAATTTGAACAGATCCATAACAAAAGAAGAAATTGAACAGGTCATAAAAAATAAAAAAAAACTCCCCCAAAATATCAAAGATACAAAGGAGCAGGTACAGCTCTCTTGGCATTCCTTTTCATCAAGGTGGAGTCCTCGAAGTTTAGGTATTTCAGCAGGACATTCTGTAGGCCAGAGGCTTCCAGAATGTCAGTTGTTTTGCCTTTTACCCCCAGGACTGAAGAGGAGTCATCTTAGCATTCAAGGGATTTTTATTTTACTTTTTATTGTGGTTTTGGGTGAAATTTTATGAAGATTTGTTTTACATTCAACAATTCATATACATTTGTTTTGTGACACTGGTTACATTCCCTACAGTGTAACATCTCACCTCCCATTTTCTTCCTTCCTGTGGTTACCATTTCCTTGAGTCATTCTTTTTTTTTTTTTTTTTTTTTTTTTTTTTGGCCGAAGCCTTTTTTACCTCCTGGGGGCAGGG